>NC_091188.1:11870017-11937517 GCF_040958095.1 Procambarus clarkii | reverse complement strand
TATAAGACAAAATATATTGAAATGTGAAAAGTCTACAAGAAAATTATATTGCTAGTTATCACAATTCGATTGATAAGACTTCCTCTCATTGGTATTTTGGGAAGTAGAAATATGTGAACAATTTAGTGAGAATGGGACTCGTGAAGATTATTATTATTAAAGAGAATAGACTACAGGTTAAAAAAAAAAATAGTTCAGCAGTTTTAAAGAATAATTTGTTTACTAACCCGGACGAGGGGGTCAGCTGGGGCGGCGAGCCTGCATCAGTAGCAGCAGGAGGCAGCTGGTCACCACTAGCCAACTGCTGACTAGGGCAGCAGACCCAGCAGTATGCACAGCGGCAGACTCCTCTCCTGCAACAGCAGCAGATAAACCACCTAAAGTGTGGCCGTCTCTTGAGTATATATATATATATATATATATATATATATATATATATATATATATATATATATATATATATATATATATATATATATATATATATATATATATATATGTCGTACCTAATAGCCAGAACGCACTTCTCAGCCTACTATTCAAGGCCCGATTTGCCTAATAAGCCAAGTTTTCATGAATTAATGTTTTTTCGTCTACCTAACCTACCTAACCTAACCTAACCTAGTTTTTTTGGCTACCTAACCTAACCTTACCTATAAATATAGGTTAGGTTAGGTTAGGTAGGGTTGGTTAGGTTCGGTCATATATCTACGTTAATTTTAACTCCAATAAAAAAAAATTGACCTCATATATAGAGAAAAGGGTAGCTTTATCATTTCATAAGAAAAAAATTATAGTAAATATATTAATTCAGGAAAACTTGGCTTATTAGGCAAATCGGGCCTTGAATAGTAGGCTGAGAAGTGAGTTCTGGCTACTAGGTACGACATATATATATATATATATATATATATATATATATATATATATATATATATATATATATATATATATATATATATATATATATATATATATATATATATGTCGTACCTAGTAGCCAGAACGCACTTATCAGCCTACTATGCAAGGCCCAATTTGCTTAATAAGCCAAGTTTCATGAATTAATTGTTTTTCGACTACCTAACCTACCTAACCTAACCTAACCTAACTTTTTAGGCTACCTAACCTAACCTAACCTATAAAGATAGGTTAGGTTAGGTTAGGTAGGGTTGGTTAGGTTCGGTCATATATCTACGTTAATTTTAACTCCAATAAAAAAAATTGACCTCATACATAATGAAATGGGTAGCTTTATCATTTCATAAGAAAAAAATTAGAGAAAATATATTAATTCAGGAAAACTTGGCTTATTAAGCAAATCGGGCCTTGTATAGTAGGCTGAGAAGTGCGTTCTGGCTACTAGGTACGACATATATATATATATATATATATATATATATATATATATATATATATATATATTATTAAATATGACCGAAAAAGTAAGATTAATAATTCTAACACGAATTTTCTCAATCTTTCGTACATTTCTTTTCACTGCTGGTGGTAATTCAAAAATTAATTCTCCAAAATTCATTTTTATTTCTAGTCTAGACTAGAAATAAAAATAAATTTTGGAGAATTGATTTTTGAATTACCACCAGCAGTGAAAAGAAATGTACGAAAGATTGAGAAAATTCGTGTTAGAATTATTAATCTTACTTTTTCGGTCATATTTAATAATAAATAAATATATATATATATATATATATATATATATATATATATATATATATATATATATATATATATATATATATATATATATATATATATATATATGTCGTACCTAGTAGCCAGAACTCACTTCTCAGTCTACTATGCGAGGCCCGATTTGCCTAATAAGCCAAGTTTTACTGAATTAATATATTTTCTCTAATTTTTTTCTTATGAAATGATAAAGCTACCCATTTCATTATGTATGAGGTCAATTTTTGTTTATTGGAGTTAAAATTAACGTAGATATATGACCGAACCTAACCAACCCTACCTAACCTAACCTAACCTATCTCTATAGGTTAGGTTAGGTTAGGTAGCCGAAAACGTTAGGTTAGGTTAGGTTAGGTAGGTTTGGTTATCGAAAAAACATTAATTCATGAAAACTAGGCTTATTAGGCAAATCAGGCCTTGCATAGTAGGCTGAGAAGTGAGTTCTGGCTACTAGGTACGACATATATATATATATATATATATATATATATATATATATATATATATATATATATATATATATATATATATATATATATATATATATATATATATCACTGAGTATACTTTTGTCCTTGATACAGTGTCCTTGCATACAGTACAATAGTATGCGTGTGGTTGGTCAGTGAGTTATTGTTGTGGCCTTAATCACCCTTCCAGTAAACATTTGTCTCGCAAGTTTATCTGATCTATTTACTTCTGCTTAGTTTTTTGTGTGTGTAGTGTTGTGTCTGAATACTTAACTTGGAAATCGGTTCTAGTTTCCGGCAATGTTGGATCTGTGGGACTTGGACTTTACTCCACGTTCAATTAGTGGGACACATACACTAATTCTACATGATTCTGAGGTTCGCTGATACTACTTCCAGCTGGTTTGGTGGTAAACAAGCTCTTGTAGCTCCATGAGTGTGACATAGACACCACTACTTCCTGAATGAGTTGGACATAGCCACTGTAACTAACTGGATCAGTGCAAAACAGACCTCTAGCTGTATCAGCAAACCATAGCCACTTCTCCTAGCCGTATCAGCGAACCGTAACCACTACTCCTAGCTGGATCAGCGGACCGTAACCACTACTCCTAGCCGTATCAGCGGACCGTAACCACTACTCCTAGCCGTATCAGCGGACCGTAACCACAACTCCTAGCTGGATCAGCGGACCGTAACCACAACTCCTAGCTGGATCAGCGGACCCTAACCACTACTCCTAGCTGGATCAGCGGACCGTAACCACTACTCCTAGCTGGACCAGCTAGGCACTGCCGACAACTACATGTGATCATCGACTCCACACACGTACTCGTCATCACCAACGTTCAACTTGTCGCCTTACCGTTGACGACGTGAACCAGCACGGAGGCGGCGTCGGCGAACTGGGGAGCGCACGTGTAGTTGCCCGAGTCCCCCTTCATCGCCCTCGTCAGGAAGAGCTTCGAAGTGGTTCTGGTGGGGGTCTTCTCGATCTCTATGCTGACGCCACCCCTGCGGAAGACAAGCAGGCGACGACTGAAGAGGAATGGAGAGGTGAAAATGTATGTTGAAAAGGGGAATTGGCCGAGGAGAATGGCGTAGGGTGAAAAAGAATGAGAAATTGATGAGGTGCATGATAAGAGAGGTGAGGATGGAGAGAAAGAGACATAGAGGACAAGAATAAAAGTGATATATAGAATGATTGATCATAATATGGTAAACGATTAGGAAGGAAATACAGGCAGGAGAGTGAAGAATGAGACCAAAAAAAATAAAAGGGGGATTCGGAACTAACAGATTAACGCGTAGACAAAGTAAATGAAACAAGACCATAATATACCACGAACGAAGAAACAGGTAGACACACAGAGGAGAGGAGAGGAGAGGAGAGGAGAGGAGAGGAGAGGAGAGGAGAGGAGAGGAGAGCTGTTTAACTCACCCGTAACAAAACAAAAGTCCTTCAAAATGGACAGAAACAGCGCAACAACACCCACCTGGGAGAGTCGTAGTCGAGCTCGTTGCTGTCCCGGAACCAAGTGACGGCTCCCACGTTCTCGGAGTGGGTGTTGACGATGCAGGTGAGCTTGATGGTCGAGCCGCTCTGTATATATACCTCTTTGGGGCCGTTGATCTTTGCTTGCTGAACTGCAAGACCACAGGTTTTATGTTTTAATTTGAAAGCAAAGGCTGATTTCTGATAGGTTTTATGACCTGGAGGAGTGAATACATATGGAGCCAGTGCGCGCTTTTGGGGAGCTTTTTTTTGGGAGGGGGGGGGGCTAGGGGGCTTTTGCGCATCAGCTGCGCAATGTTCGACTTACACTTGTATTTTTGTTGCTGCCAAGAAATTTCAAGGTTAAAATAAAGCATAAAATGCAACCAAAAAATGTAAACTCAATTATCAAGATCCTTAATTTTCACGTGTAATTTTTTTCTTTGTTTGGATGTTGTTGTTGTTGTTAAAGATTCGCTAGCTAGAACAAAAAGTTCCAAGTAGCACGGGCTATGGTGAGCCCGTAGGTTGTTTGGATGACAGGAATTGGTTTGGTGTTGGGTTTAAGGCTATGAAACTCTGGAGGGTTATTAAGGTCACCACAAGTGCTTACTGACCATCCAGTAAGAATACTTTCATCCTAGATGAAAGTATTATCATCCAGTTAAAAGTTGTTGACGCTATCTACAATGATAGTACAACTAGATGTACTCTAGTTGTAGACTCTATCTATAACTAGAGTCTACTCTTATCTGCAACCTAAGTCTATTCTTATCTACAACGTAAGTCTACTCTTATCTTAGAGTTTTCTACAAAAAATTAACAGAAGTAAACTGGACCTTTAGAAATAATATTTTTCCTCAACAAGCTTAACTGTCACTTCTTATCTTGAGATAATGAGAAAAGCTTAACTGTCACTTCTTATCTTGAGATAATGAGAAAAGATAACTTCTGATTTGTTTAGTTTTCCCTCAGACTTCCGCGTATCCCAGTAGCAGTTATGTATACAAGTTCTTAGAATATTCAGTATGAAGCTCAAAACCAGGCAGTAATTTGGGATGAAAAGAGAATTTGTGATAACGGAAGAAGAGGTAAAATATAGATTTAAAAAGCACACACACACACACACACACACACACACACACACACACACACACACACACACACACACACACACACACACACACACACACACACACACACACACAAAAAAAAAAAAAAAAAAAAAAAAAGTGGGGTAACTTAGTTAACTTGGGCAAACAGAAACTGGGGCGCGGTAATATGAATAATTGTATGACAGTGTACTCACCTAGTGTGTGTGTGTGTGTGTTCACCTAGTTGTATTCACCTAGTTGTGCTTGCGGAGGTTGAGCTCTGCTCTTTCGGCCCGCCTCTCAACTGTTACTGACTACTAACTAATTTTTTTCACACGCACACACACACACACAGGAAGCAGCCCATAACAGCTGTCTAACTCGCAGGTACCTATTTACTGCTTGGTAACAGGCGCATCAGGGAGAAAGAAACTACCCATTTTTCTCTGTCGGCGCCGGGAATCAAACCCGTTCCATTGGATTACAAGATCCGCGCGCTGTCCATTCAGTTATCAGACCCCCCCGTGTGTGTGTGTGTGTGTGTGTGTGTGTGTGTGTGTGTGTGTGTTTGTGTGTGTGTGTGTGTGTGTGTGTGTGTCTAAGTACATTATGAGAAATACACACACACGCACTGGAATGTTGTGTATGTCTCTAACACATCAATCGGAAATGGCTCTTTAATGAACACATATCAGGCATCTTTACGTATGTATGTATGTTCTGTGAACCATAACCTACGCTCCCTTCTTCCCCAATCTCTGAACGAGCATCCAACAAGATCCCCAATCAAGTCAATCCCCCTATCAAAGTGAGGAGAGAAAATGCTGCGCACATAAAGGTAGACAGAAGAACATGATTTGTTTCTCTCCAGACTTCTGAGGTTTCTGTTCTGCTCCTTCGTGCTGGTAGTATTGTAGTAGTAGTAGTAGTATTGTAGTAGTAGGCATCCATCAGTCTCAGGAGACTATGGAGTTGCGCTCTGGTTGTCGGTCTGGAGTGGCCTCTCCAGGGCGCAAAGCCTAGGTAGGTTGATTTGGGGGAAGAAGCTGTTACCCAGGCAACAGGTTCCCCCTTTCCACGGGTATATTAACCCCATGGCGCACGATATATATATATATATATATATATATATATATATATATATATATATATATATATATATATATATATATATATATATATATATACAACAAACTGAAAACAAAATAAGAAACAATAGAGCCCACAAGCTTTCACCGTTGTGAGGGGGGGGGAGGGGGTTCTCAGCCACAGTGTTGGTAAAATAAAAGGGAAGCTCTTGTTTCTCTCCCCAGTCGTAATGCAAGAAAATATCTGCCACCAAGCCTTGCAACTTTTCACTCTTGGATTTTTTTATGAGGTGGGACAAGGGTGGCTGAGGGAATCCAAGCGGAAAGGGTGATGCATTTGCAATGTTTTGTCGTGGATATATTTTTGAGCGATAGATGTAGAGAGAGAGACAGGGGAAATATATAGACAGTGGTAACGGCAAGGTAGATAGTTACAAAGTTATGGACAGAAATAGAGATATCGTTAAATCGGGTCAAAGTTAGAAAAAACGGCTTCGAGACTGAACTTCTTGAACAGTATAAGGTCTTGCGCAAGCCCCTTACAGCGTGAAACAGACGGTGGAGTGTGGTGAGGGGAGTTCGTGTGGTAGTGATGAGTTGTAGGGCCGTTCGTATGGTAATGATGAGTGGTAGGGCCGTTCGTGTGGTCGTGATGAGTTGTAGGGCCGTTCGTATGGTAATGATGAGGGGTAGGGCTGTTCGTGTGGTCGTGATGAGTGGTAGGGCCGTTCGTGTGGTAATGATGAGTGGTAGGGCCGTTCGTATGGTAGTGATGAGTGGTAGGGCCGTCCGTGTGGTAGTGATGAGTGGTAGAGCCGTTCGTGTGGTAGTGATGAGTGGTAAGACCATTCGTGTGGTAGTGATGAGTTGTAGGACCATTCGTGTGGTAGTGATGAGTTGTAGGGCCGTTCGTGTGGTAGTGATGAGTTGTAGGGCCGTTCGTGTAGTAGTGATGAGTGGAAAACCCGTTCGTGTGGTAGAGCCGTTCGTGTGATTGACAGGTGCAGTATTGGAGGGGTACGATGGTGAGTGGGTGGAGTTGCTGACCTTTTCCAGAGAAGGTAATTTAACTCTGCTAATTAACCCTCACGCATAACGTTCCTAATGCATGCGTTAATGTTAAATCACGCGCATTATATTATAGTGCCCGGAACGTCATCGCATAAACTAACTGAATAATAAAATTCGATTCAGGACGGACCGAAACGTCGTCAATTATTATATTTTTTTTCCAGATTTGTGGGTTGGGTGTCTGATTTCCAGCCAAGTTATTCTGCCTCACTGTCTGCAGTAATGCTTTACTGTATTAATCCAGGGAACATAAAGTCCCGCTGGCTTCATTTCACATTATTGCGAGTAAGTTTCGTTATGTCAGATTCAAAATAATATACTGCATTTCATTTAGCGCTTTCATATACATAAATGTATTGTAAGTAAGAGTATGACTAGTAGAGTTGTCTATTTTAATTGGCGAGAGAGAGAGACGATAGTGTTTTTCACTTTGATGTGATGATAGATTTTCCTCGTCGTCGAGTTCAGTTGGAGACTCCTACAGCGATCAGGTCACCGACGGGTCCTGACAGGGATAGAGCCTGTTATCTGAGGTAGACTGTACCCTCTTGGGCAGTTGTAAGGAGTCAAGGGCAGAGTGTGAGAAGTGGATATGTAAGCATAAAACGCGAATATATATATATATATATATATATATATATATATATATATATATATATATATATATATATATATATATATATATATATATATATTATATATATATATATATATGTAGATATAAACCTCACTCCGCACGACTCCTTACGATTAGGAGTCGTATTTATTTGGTTTTCATTACCTAATTCTAAAGTTAATGAAATTATACTTGCTCATTTAGATGTTTTGTTGACTCTTCTAATGATATTGATTTCTCGTGGCGAATAAAGCGGCATATAATAGTCTGGAGTTGACTACCTGGCAATAATAAAATTAGTGAGTGTTTACTAAGAGGCAAATTAAGTATTAAGTTCTCAGAGCATTCAAATATATTTAATTATTAGTATAATTACCCTCCCTCCCCCTCATTCGATCCCCCCCCTCTCTCTTCCCCTCAACCCCCCCCCCCCACCCCAACTGCACCAATCTTGCGCCTTCTCGTCTCACTTCCAATATCTCCCTCTATTCCCCTTTCTCCTTCTCTCCCCGTCTTCCTCTTTCTCCCCTCTCCTCCCTTCCCTTCTTATTCACTTGTCAACCTCTTTTCCAACCTTCCTCCCTCCTTAACCTCCCCTTTCCACCACCCCCTCTCCTCTTCCACACTCTCTTCCACCTTTCTCTCCCAACATCCCCTTGTAACCACTACTCCCCTTTCTTTACATTTTTTGGTATTAACACATTTAGGTACATCTGCATTTGTGCAGCTGCCCTAGACTATATGAAGGGGAGTACAGTGTGTGTAAAACGGAGATGAAAATTGATATATAACTCTACGGAAACAACAACCTATTCATAATATATATATATATATATATATATATATATATATATATATATATATATATATATATATATATATATATATATATATATATATATGTGTGTGTGTGTGTGTATGTATAAAATGTATGTTTGTGTGTTAAAATAAATATGCTTGTGTGCGCGAGTGAGTGTATGTGTGTCTCCAGCAGCTGATGCCCTCCACAGCCGGCGGCAGCTCCTCCACCTGGACAAGATGCGGGACCACTTTTCTTTAACTTACGACTCGACCTAGATTATCCTGCCACTTATGAACCTCAGTAATTATATTCAAGTGTAAATTACGCTGCCGTTATACCCAGACCGCGGAAACCAGTTAGGCAGCATGGGGGGGGGGGGATAACTGGCTCCTTATAACCTGTATCAATTTATGTTCATTTATCAAAAATTATGTTTTCAGAAATTCTTTAGAGTATCGTATAGGTTGTCAGGTATAAAACTAATACACATCATTTTTTATATACAATTCAGTGGCGTGAATATTCTGTATAGTTTTGGTACATGTTCATACTTATTGGATTGATATTACCTCTGCTACTTTCAACGTTTTCTTCCAAGTAGCTGAATCTAAAATAACAAACCAAGTTCACTACGAGCTCATCATAGCCTGTGCTACTTTAAACTTTACGTTCCAAGTAGCTGAATCTCCCACAACACACCACCAAGTACACACACACAACACCGCTTCTGTACCAGGTAAGTCCACTATGGGCTCACCACAACCCGTAGCTGAATCTAAAACAACAACCTACCTATATTAACATAACTGCATACCTCTGCACGTATATAAATTGTGTTATATATTAATTTGGGAAGTTAAGTAACGGGAATAAGAGAAACGTTGCAAATATAAACGCGAAGGCAGGACAATTACCAATCAGTTTCACCTGTAGTGACCATAACAGGTGACCCCCACACCTTTTGACACTAGAGAAACTTTGATGATAATAGTACATTATTTTTTTAATAATAGTGAAACTTTGATGATAATAGTACATTATTTTTTAATAATAGTGAAACTTTGATGATAATAGTACATTATTTTTTAATAATAGTGAAACTTTGATGATAATAGTACATTATTTTTTAATAATAGTGAAACTTTGATGATAATAGTACATTATTTTTTAATAATAGTGAAACTTTGATTATAATAGTACATTATTTTTTAATAATAGTGAAACTTTGATGATAATTCTGAAACAATAGGTAAAATCGTGAAACAATTTTGATGTCAGTGAAACAACTGTGACGCAAATGAAAGTGTTCATAAGTCAACCGACAACAGAGCGACCAAGTCTTCCCCCTCCTGGATTTAGGAGTTCACGAACCCCAGAGTGTTCAATAAATATTTAAAGCCGCCACGATGTCATATATAGCTGTGAGAGCAGTCAGCTTGGATGCCGCTGCCTTGCAGAAACCACATTAATTAGGGTTCGTAATTCCCAGAGGTTGCAACACCTCAACACGGGCATGCATTGTTAATCGCACTGATCACAGGACTGTTTAATGATTACTCTCAGTGGCCATACAACTGGTTTAATGATTAACCTCCCTGATTATAGGACTGATTTAATGGTTTACCTCACTGGTCACAGGATTGGTTTAATAGTTATTCTCAAAAGCCTTCAATCTAGCCAGTTGAGACAATGCATTAAGAGTTCGTTAGCATTATGCCTCTCCTAAATTAAGTAACTTTAACAGCTACTCCGAGCTTCTAATCACCAAGCACGAGGCCCGTGACTCCAAACCGACTGTTCAGATGTAAAAATCTTATCCTTTTTACACATGTCTCACAGGACGGTGGCTATTGCGGCCAGATCGAAGCTCTCACCCTTACTAAATGTTAAGTTCTTTCTGTTATAGCCAGGTATACTTGAAGAGCTGTCTGCCCCCCCCCCCCCCCCCACCGCCTCCCCTTCTTCTCACTTCTCGGTGAATATCCACTAAAAGTTGACTTAAGTTGCAAACAATGTTCAGAACTGGACTATTGCATCCATGTAGCATTTAGTACTAATGAAAATTTAGTACTAAATGCTTCATGGATGCAACATTTAGTACTAATGAAAATGTACTGGGAAACGTAGAGCGACGAAGACATGGGAAACAAAGAAAACTTCTCAACCTATTCCCTCAAAAGTAGGCATAGACGAAAGTAAGGTAATTATCTGGAGAAAACACTAGGTCATTATAACTATATAGCATTTGGAAGGGATATAAGGAGAAGAATTTAGGATAGGACCAGGGGACAGGAATGGTGCCCAACCACTTAGACGGTCGGGGATTGAGCGATGACCTGCAAGAAGCGAGACCGTCGCTCTAGGTTGGACGCTAGAGCGACGGTCTCGCTTCTTGCAGGTCATCGCTCAATCCCCGACCGTCTAAGTGGTTGGGCACCATTCCTGTCCCCTGGTCCTATCCTAAATTCTTCTCCTTATATCCCTTCCAAGTGCTATATAGTTATAATGACCTAGTGTTTTCTCCAGATAATTACCTTACTTTCGTCTATGCCTACTTTTGAGGGAATAGGTTGAGAAGTTTGTTGGGCTGGCTGTGACGAAGGATGATAGAGAGGCGTTGTGAGGGCAAACGAACAAGCGGAACTGCTACCCAGTAATGTAAGAAGCATGACATCAGTAAACTACAGAATGTCCAGGCTAAAATAAAAAGGGAGTTGGAGACCATTCAGAAAATGAACTGGAACTATTACAAAATGTAAGGGAGAATATGCAACTGGTCAACACAATTAGAAACTTTGGTGCGAAATCACGAAAAACAATTTAAGAAACTGGATGGGATAAAAGCAGCCTGAGGAAATGAACCAATGTATTCTAAAGAAACAGCCAAAGAGCTGATGAGACCATTGACAATTGTTCGAAACGCCTCAGTTGAGAGAGGGAATATGCCAAAAACTTGGAAGACACCCAACAGTAATTCGATATTCAACCAAATGATCAAACAATAGCACACCAACAACAATCTAGTGTATCACCATCTAGGTGACACACTAGATGGCACACTAGATGGCATACTAAGTGGCACACTAAGTAGCACACTAGGTGACACTAGGTGAAACACAAGATTGCACACTAGGTGACACACTAGATGGCACACTAGATGGCACACTAGGTGACACACTAGATGACACACTAGATGGCACACTAGGTGACACATTAGGTGACACACTAGGTGACACACTAAGTAGCACCCTAGACAACACACACAAGTTTACAGAGATTCCTGACCCAGTCACAGAAGCATCTACAGACAGATATGAGGTAGAGCCGACCTGTACAGGAGCGCAGGGTAAGATTAACCTCTCCAGGAGAACCGTGTGAATTTATCTCCTATTATTCGTTAGTGAGCAGTGGTTAGGGAGAGACGCTTCTAAAGCTGTTACATCAGCGGTGAACCATAATGCATAATCTCCGTACCAATTAATGTGTAGCCTTATTTTGATGTTTTTCTTGCATTAACATAACTGACCCATCGCCTCCGCATACATTCTTTATATATTTATTCCTAAGCAACTTCTAGTCTTTTTGCTTCATTCTCTGTCACTTTTATGCCTTACCTTCCACCGTGAGAAGGACCGGTAGGAAGACCTTGGGACTGGTAGAAACCTGACACTCATACACGCCAGCATCCCTGAAGGTCACCGGATTGATCTCCAGGAACCACTCGTCGCTCTCTTCAGGATGGTACACCTGGGGGAGGAGACCAGATGTTGAGGGACACAATATAATAATAGAAGACTTATTGCTTAGTCAATAAATATTGGAATATTAATATCTTCATTGAGAGTACTACAGCACTACTACTAATAATAACCTCAGGAACGAGATGTGATTCGAAACAGAAAAATCTTTTTAAAGCAACATATTAATGACACAAGGGAACACCCCCTCCGTCTCCAATGATGGGTGGGTGTTCTACCTCATACATGGTCTCTTTGAGTGGTAGAGACACACTCACTCTCTCTCTCTCTCTCTCTCTCTCTCTCTCTCTCTCTCTCTCTCTCTCTCTCTCTCTCTCTCTCTCTCTCTCTCTCTCTCTCTCTCTCTCTCTCTCCTCTCTCTCTCTCTCTCTCTCTCTCTCTCTCTCTCTCTCTCTCTCTCTCTCTCTCTCTCTCTCTCTCTCTCTCTCTCTCTCTCTCTCTCTCTCTCTCTCTCTCTCTCTCTCTCTCTCTCTCTCTCTCTCTCTCTCTCCCTCTCTCTCTCTCTCTCTCTCTCTCTCTGTCTCCTCTCTCTCTCTGTCTCTCCATTTTAAGCAGCAAGAATGAAGTGGGCAGGCGCAAGGCGTGCCGACAATACAGAGCAGCGCGAGTCTGCATGAGACGAAAAACATGGAGTGGACCCCGGACATCCTCCGCCAGACACACACACACACACACCAGCGGATACATACAAACCTCAGCAGGGCCAACATTCCTTCCGCAACAGGATACATTTACCAGCAGTGAACCAGGGGGCGGGGTGGGTCGCGGGTGACCGGGTTTACCAGGGTATACCCACAGCCAGTTTCAGAGAGAGCGACGAACTTTCTTCAGATGGGTTTAGAAAAGCCTTTAGCACGGCAAGGTTTTAGTTGACGATGTGTCGCTCAAACGTCAACTGTGTCGTCGTGTATTATTTTGAGTGATTCAGAAAAGTTGAGTTAGGAGCAAAGGTTGGTTCAATGGAGGAAAGGAAATTAAAAAAATGTTCCTCAGTATATTCAGCCTACATACAATAATTATGGTAGGTATAATAAGTTTTTTGTTTTAAAACGTTCACAAATTAACTGTTGGACACATAAGATATTAAAGTTTGTAAATTACGTCCATTTTCGGCCATACGGGCATACGAGTAAATTCAGACGTAATGTGTAAGAGAATAGGTTGATCGTATAATCCACTAGCAGGATTATCCCTGCTAACATAGTTTGAGTTATGTATGTCGATGATATATTGTGCTTATGGCCGGGTGACCAAACCGAATTTCTTAATGAAATTTTTTGGTGCCTTCAAATAAAATTCACAAATGAGAATGAGGAGAATGGTGTTCTTCCGTTTTTGGACATCATGATCCATAGAATCAATAGAAAGTGGTGTTCTTCCGTTTTTGGACATCATGATCCATAGAATCAATAGAAAGTTCAAATTTAATGTGTATAGGAAACCTACCAACGTGGGCTCGTATGTTCATTATTTTTCGAATCATCATAAAGTTAAACAAGCAGTATTTTTCAGGAATGTTTCTTCGAGACTTGAGGGTTTGCAACTCCGATTTTTTTATGAAGAAATTGCTAATATATATGAAATTGGGAAGAGTTTACAATACCCTAAGATTTTTTGGATTGCTCGTTCAGGCAAGCTAATCGTACGTTTTATAATCATGTCCCCAAAGCTAAACGCGGACTTAACAATTCATATGTATGACGAGTCACTGTATGTGCATTTGTACTCACCTAGTTGTGTTTGCGGAGGTTGAGCTCTGGCTCTTTGGTCCCGCCCCTCAACTGTCAATCAACTTGTGTACAGATTCCTGAGCCTACTGGGCTCTATAAAATCTACATTTGAAACTGTGTATGGAGTCTGCCTCTACCACATCATTACTTAATGTATTCCATTTGTTAACTACTCTGACACTGAAAAAATTCTTTCTATTGTCTCTGTGGCTCATCTGGGTACTAAGTTTTCACCTGTGTCCCCTTGTTCGTGTTCCACCCGTGCTAAAGAGTTTGTCTTTGTCCACTCTGTCAATTCCCCTAAGAATTTTGTAGGTGGATATTATGTCTCCCCCTTACTCTTTTGTTTTCCAGGTTCAGCTCCCTTAGCCTTTCCTTGTAGCTCATACCTCTCAATTCCGGTACTAGTCTGGTGGCATGCCTCTGAATCTCCTCTAACTTTACCTTGTGTTTAACTAGGTATTGACTCCAGGCTAGAGCTGCATACTCCAGGATTGGTCTTACATAAGTGGTATACAAGGTCCTGAACGATTCCTTACACAAGATTCTAAAGGCAGTTCTTATGCTGACCAGTCTATCATATGGTTATATGACCATAGTCGAGCTGTTGTATGTGTGATGTCGTGCGCAGTTTATATATTTACTGCGCTTCGTGTTACAACATATGTTCATGAATATGCTGATCTAATTCTCTATTCTTGTTGATATTGACATGTGTCAGCAGATAATCTTAAATTCTGTAACATCCCAGGCATGCTGGAACTCTTGCAAATCACATTTTAGCTGTTTGATGGTCACAGAAAACTGTAATATTTTAGCATTTCCTTAAGAAAATCTGAATAAAGGCTAACAGAAACCCGACTGTCGCATGCGACGTCGCTTCTGTATGCATCCAACCACTCCACTTATCCAATCTCCGTTGGAAATTTTTCTATTGAGTTTGCTTCTAGGATGTTACTTGGTAACTTGTTTCCAAACCAATGTTTACCTATTTGTTTTATACTGTAAATTTGTGTCACTCACGAATTCCTTGTTTCGTGTTCAAATTAGGATTAATACTTTTGGAAACCGAAGTATATATATCTTCTCTTAGTATGACGCCTTTATCGATTCGAACACTTCAATCAAGTCCCCTTTTATTCTATACATTAGTAGAAAGTATTGGTGATATTTGCTTTGTCTTTCTTAATAAAGGTTTTTATTAATGCCCCGGGATAAACTTAGGTATTCTTCTCTGCATGCTTTCAAGAGAATTTACATCCATTCTACTCCACGGTGCCCAAAAGGCTGCACTTCGTAATACAAGTGGAATTTCAAAGTTAAAGGAATTCCTTTACGGGATAGCAATAGAGTTTTCATTGCTGACAATTCTGGACTAGAATCCTGTTACATCGTTGGTTTTTATTTCGAACATTTGCTCTGTTTTATGAACAAATCCACAAGGGCCGTGACGAGGATTCGAACCTGCGTCCGAGAGCATCCCAGACGCTGCCTTAATCGACTGAGCTACGACATGGTCAAAAGGAGTTGAAACCGACTTTCTAGTGAACTTACTGGATCCTGCAACCTCTCTGAGGCACAAACCAAGGTTTTTACACAACTCCCCCATTTGCTCTGTTTTCCTTGTGATAAAGAGCCCTAATCCGACTTAAGAGGTCCCCCAGACAATACTGTGTGTCTCTACCTTCTTTGCCAATATATCGTGTGGAGCTGTAACAATAGCCTCAAATCTTGGTACACAGTATCGTAATCTTTCTCATTGTCTTATGTTTCATATATGCTTGAAAAGAGAAAGTGTAAATTTCTAAAATACGATTGTCCTTTATTTAGAACCTTGTTATAAGTTCTATATCATTTTGTGCTTTCTGAGGTGATTACTAATGACTCTTGCGATAATTTCGTCAATTAATCTGTTCCATATTGGACGTAAAAGTAATATAACGAGAGTTAGATACCAGTGATTTATCTCCGGTTTTCATAACTGGGACATTTACAGCTCTACAATTCTGGAACAGCGCCCCCTTCCCCCTCCCCCCCCGACTCGCGTGATTTAGGGAATACGCTTGAGAAATGTTGACTAAGCTTTTCCTTGCCATATTTTAGGATATCGGAAAGTATTTCACCCTCCGGGGGACTTGTTTAGCTTAACGCGTGTGCTGCTTACTGATTTCTCCCACAATTTTTAGCTTAACTAGTTTACTGCACCCTGCTATATAGTTCTTCAACCTCAGCAAAATTCACCTCTTCTATTTTCTAGTAAAGATATAAAAACTATTAATAATGCAATCAATTTAGTTACCATTTTAATCAGCCATTTAGTTATACCACCCATTGTAGCATACTAAATAGTAGCTGACATTTGGTCGTCATTATGTGTTAGCTGATCTGTCGCTTGCTTACAATAGGTAAGGTTACAAAGCTTTCTGTAACCTTAGTTTACACCTCTGGAAGACACCTTTGGGATTGGCCTTTGCTTTTCAATAATCATAAACATCTCCCACACCAACAAGGGGATACTTGCATTTACCTTAATAACAGGAGATACTTCTCCCACACCAACAAGAGATACTTGCATCTCCAATGCTGACAAGAGATACTTGCATTTCCAAGAAGCTTTTTATGCAATGGAGGAATACAATTATGACTGAGCTAGTCAAGGTTATAATTAGGCAATTCAAATTTGAATTTCAAATCGCCTGGAAATATGCATACTTAATTTTGAGTAATTAATTAGAGACGTTGTTAAGGGAATATATTGTATGGTAATTGAGAATCTTGAGTATGCAAATGGGAACTTGTGTAAATAGTGATAGCAACAGTATGCATAATTAGCAGGATAGGCTAGGTTAATGGTTTAGGTGGATTTCAATCTATTAACACGGACTTTAATTATTAACGCGATATGTTAGGAAAGCTTGAATGATTAATAGAGAATCTTATACATATATGCAAATATTTTCAGATCAATGTAAATTTAGTTAGATAAATTACGAATGCACAGATTTTGTATTGTTATCAATAATGCTTCAATTACAATAATGTAATAAATAATAATGTTGTAATTTTATATTAATAAGTATATTTATATAAGATTTGTCAAGAAGTAAATTGTAATTCAGATTTAAATATCATCTAGGAAACTTAAAGAAAAAGTTAAGAAATAATGAATAGGCCAAAAATATGCCCTTTTTGATGTTAACAACTGTACCAACTGTGACAACAGTCAGATTATACTAATTATAGTCAATCTTCAGGTTATAACAATACAGTCAATATAAGTTTACAGTAAAATTTTCTAGCTAAGTACAGTCCAAGCCCTATTCGAGCACACCATAGCTCGTGGTACTTTGAACTTCTGAACAGCTGAATCTAAAACAGCAGTGCAGTCAGAAGGACATTACAGTGTTGCCGCAACTTCCAAGTGACGCTTAAAAAAACAGGATGAATCGTAATATGCTGGTGAAGCAAAACGCGTTTTAATGACTAGCAATGATATATTTTGTATAAAGTTTGTTAGCAATATGTTACACAGGCGATGAGTCACAATAACGTGGCTGAAGTATGTTGACCAGACCACACACTAGAAATTGAAGGGACGACGACGTTTCGGTCCGTCCTGGACCATTCTCAAGTCGATTGTCTTGACAATCGACTTGAGAATGGTCCAGGACGGACCGAAACGTCGTCGTCCCTTCAATTTCTAGTGTGTGGTCTGGTCAACAATATGTTACATTTTAACACTGCGTCTCTGTCATTATATCTTTCACAATTGTAAAATGATGCTTTGTTTCACTCAAGAAATTAAAATATAAAATGGTTGTATATTTATGAATACAAATTAATCAGGTGTAAGTATACGTGCCCCAAATTCCATGTCCCTTGCCCAGGAATCGAACCCAGGACAATTCGGCTATGTCTGCGCAGTCTACTGGGATACACACACACACCCTGTGGGACCAGTGGAGTCCCACAGGGCTCTGTACTCGGACCTATCCTGTTTCTGATATACATAAATGATCTCCCAAGGGTATAGACTCATTCCTTTTAATGTTTACTGACGACGCCAAAATTATGAGAAGGATTAAGACAGAGGAGGATAGTTTGAGGTTTCAAGAAGACCTGGACAAGCTGCAGGAATGGTCGAACAAGTGGTTGTTCGAGTTTAACCCGAACAAATGTAATGAAGATAGGCGAAGGGACCAGGAGACCAGATACAAGGTATCATTTGGGAGATGAAATACATCAAGAGTCAAAGAGAGAGAAAGACCTGGGAGTTGATATCACGCCAGGCCTGTCTCCTAAAGCCCATATCAAGAGGATAACATCAGCGGTATATGCCAGGTTGGCCAACAAAAGAACGGCCTTTACAAACTTGTGTAAGGAACCATTCAGAACTTTGTATACCACATATGCCAGACCAATCCTGGAGTATGCGGCTCCAGCATGGAGTCCATTTCTAGTCAAGAATAAGACTAAGCTGGAAAAAGTTCAAAGGTTTGCCACCAGACTAGTACCCGAACTGAGGGGTATGAGCTACGAGGAGAGACTACGGGAATTAAACCTCACGTCACTGGGAGACAGAAGAGTTAGGGGGGACATGATCACCACATACAAGATTCTCAGAGGAATTGATAGGGGGGTAGATAAAGACATACTATTTAACACCAGGAGCACACACACTAGGGGACACAGGTGGAAACTGAGTGCCCAAATGAGCCATAGAGACATTAGAAAGAATTTTTTCAGTGTCAGAGTAGTTGACAAATGAAATGCATTAGGAAGTGATGTGGTGGAGGCTGACTCCATACACAGCTTCAAGTGTAGATATAACAGAGCTCAATAGGCTCAGGAACCTGTACACCAGTTGACTGACAAATGAGAGGCGGGACCAAAGAGCCAGAGCTCAACCCCCGCAAGCACAACTAGGTAAGTAACTAGGTACGTACACACACACACACACACACACACACACACACACACACACACACACACACACACACACACACACACACACACACACAACATATCCACGGGACAACAGCCGCATCGTAATGATGTGGACACATGAGTATGATACATGTTGTTGTTTATCACCCACATGGCTCCCTAAGCGATGCAATGTATTAAATCTCTCCCCTGTGAATGTGATACATATATTACACAGCTACGGTGATACACACGAACCCAGTACACAGCTGCGGTGATACACACGAACCCAATACACAGCTGCGGTGATACACACGAACCCAGTACACAGCTGCGGTGATACACACGAACCCAGTACACAGCTCCGGTGATACACACGAACCCAGTACACAGCTGCGGTGATACACACGAAGCACGAGCCCAAGGAGGTATGTATATACAAGAACGTGAACTGAATTTGATGGGCATATATGATGAATCCGGGAACACGGTGGACAGGCATGTCCCAGCATCTGGGGACACACCGAACAGGCGTCTTCCAACATCCCTTTCAAACCGAGTAATCGTTACCCCCCCCCCCATCCAAGATTCATACACCAGCGTCCCCTCATCCCCTCCGTCCTCTCCAGACCTCCACTACTACCCACTATCCCACCCCATCCCCAGGGACAACACCCGTCTCCACCAGATGCATAAAATCCTGCCCGAGTCTCAAAAGAAAAACAAATGAGCAGAGACTTCGCGTCAGAGATGGTTTCGGCGAGGGCCGTAAAAATGTCCTTAAGAGAATACCAGCAACTATCAACAAAGAGATGGAAGGTATACAAAACGAGGCTCCGGCAGACTCCCAGATGCGGGTGAAAGATTAATTCAAGCCAAACAGGCCTCCGGGGGGGATGGGAGCAAACAATAGCTAAAACGCCATAAAAGAACCTCACTGGAAATGCAGAAGAATAACACATTAACTACAATATCAGCCTGAAGGAGGCGCCAGCCAGCCAGTCAGCGCACAGACGCTGCGATGCTGCCCTCTTTTTTACATCTCCGGGATGTACTCGTTTTTCTCCTATAGGATGCCCTCTTTCTCTTCCTTTGGGATTTCCCCTTTCTCTCTTCTCCTCGAAGATGCTCTTTCTCCTCCTCTTCTGTCTCCACCAGATTATCCACTGTCTCCTCCCTGCTCTAGGATGCTGTCATGCTATCTCCCCTTCCGTGCAACCTGTGCTCCTTCCCTCTATCTCCTCCCCCACGGTACCTGCTCAAGCCTGTAAGTGGTGTTTGTGTGTACTCGCTTGGATACGCCCGTTGATGGGCTTGCAAGGTCGGGGGACAACTCACAAGCTACACCTGGCCAGGTTATGGTCAATTAATGCAATTATTCCCTCTACCCAAGACCACTTCTGGAGCGAGTCCAGATCCGTTAGTAAGTACCATAGTTTATTTTAGTCCTAATTTCTCATTAGATTTGCAAAGTTTTAAATCAATCATATGAAGGCAATTTTCTCTTTCAGGTTGTTGACATGCAAATTTTCCTTTTTATTAATACCGTGCTTTTGTTTAGAGAGCAGTAATAAATAACATTTAGCTGTTCTAAGTATTCTACTAGCCTGCTACAGATCAGTCTGTATTGTAACTTCCAGAGATTAATTAAATATTTAAAGGAGATTGCACAGTGGTTCAACTGCCTCCTTTAGTATCTTAGGTGATAACATTTCGGGTGCTAATATTCTTGTCACATCCAGTTCCTGTTTCCTTACTTATTCTGATGTCACTGCCACTTCAGTGACTCTTTCTTATGGGATTATCCGTTCAGTTAAGGCTCTTAGTTCGAGTGATAGATCAAGTTATAGCTTAAAGACTGTTTGGAAGGTTTTGTTAAGTTCTTCACATATTTCTTCATCGTTCTCTGTGTGGGTTTCCTCTTCATTCCCCACTTTCGTAGGTCCAGAACTACCCATATTCCACCCCCATCAGATCCTCAACCACCCTTAGCCTCATCAGGGCCATAACCTACCCCCCCCTCCCTCTGATACCGTTTCCTAACGGTTGGGCTGTTCTTTAGAAAGACGTATTACTTCAAGAAATGTTGTCTGAACAATAGTGTTAATATTAGGCTATGTTTCCAACTCTCTCTTGACACATCCGTGATTCAATATTCTGAGCGTGCACATGTACATGCATACCGTATACGCGTTTGTTATATATATATATATATATATATATATATATATATATATATATATATATATATATATATATATATATATATATATATATATATACATATATATATATATATATATATATATATATATATATATATATATATATATATACATACATATATATATATATATATATATATATATATATATATATATATATATATATATGTCGTACCTAATAGCCAGAACGCACTTCTCAGCCTACTATGCAAGGCCCGATTTGCCTAATAAGCCAAGTTTTCATGAATTAATTGTTTTTCGTCTACCTAACCTACCTAACCTAACCTAACCTAACTTTTTCGGCTACCTAACCTAACCTAACCTATAAAGATAGGTTAGGTTAGGTTAGGTAGGGTTGGTTAGGTTCGGTCATATATCTACGTTAATTTTAACTCCAATAAAAAAAAATTGACCTCATACATAATGAAATTGGTAGCTTTATCATTTCATAAGAAAAAAATAAGAGAAAATATATTAATTCCGGAAAACTTGACTTATTAGGCAAATCGGGCCTTGCATAGTAGGCCGAGAAGTGCATTCTGGCTACTAGGTACGACATATATATATATATATATATATATATATATATATATATATATATATATATATATATATATATAATATAATATAATATAAGTATTTCTATGCTAAAGGAACTTTAAAGTAAAATTTAATTTGAAAAGAACCTTTGTATGACAATATTTACAACCAAGACGATTATCATGAAAGATACGAATCAGCGTTGATGTAAATCTTGATTTAAAACTCATAGAAAAGCAGAATGTGTTCTGTGAGCAGGTATACGGAGACAGTATCATGGGCATTAACCTGGAGGCGAGTAACATACACAGTCAACTCGGACGAAAATACACAGTCAACTCGTCTGTCTGTCTGTCTGTCTGTCTGTCTGTCTCTCTCTCTCTCTCTCTCTCTCTCTCTCTCTCTCTCTCTCTCTCTCTCTCTCTCTCTCTCTCTCTCTCTCTCTCTCTCTCTCTCTCTCTCTCTTTCTCTCTCTCTCTCTCTCTCTCTCTCTCTCTTTCGTCTTCCCTGTCACTTGTAATACATGACAGATTCCACAGAAATGAGGACGAGAGAACGGTACCTTGAAGCGGTCGTCGCTGGTGTAAGTAAAGATTCCCACCGTCAAGATATGGAGGTCCCGCTGCCTGATCCACGATACCTGCCCATGTACAAGGGAGCAAAACAGTATTAGAAGATATAAAATATACAACAAATTATAAGACTAACGTCGATTAAGTTAAACAACCTTATCCAAATTGTGATCATGATTTGTAAGTGTGCAGTTCAAATCTTTTTAAGGCAAGAAGGAGAGGGATTAATTTGGAGTGATACAGTACGGGATTACTTACATCTCGCTTGTCGAGGTTGATGACTTGGCAGGGAAGGGTGGCCTTCTGGCCCACCACCGCCGTGACGTTGGTGGGGGTGTCGTCGTCGAAGTAGGCCGTGTTGGTGTTGGGTCGTCCCCAGGTGATCTGGTGGTCCTCCCCTCCCTCCTCGCTCTCCTGACCTGTAATATATCACACCAGTACCGTAAGTTATGTATCTATTAAGTGTGTGTGTGTGTCCATCTTGCCTCCAGGCTTCTTGAGCAATTTATATATATATATATATATATATATATATATATATATATATATATATATATATATATATATATATATAATTTATATATATATATATATATATATATAATTTATATATATATATATATATATATATATATATATATATATATATAATTTATATATATATATATATATATATATAATTTATATATATATATATATATATATATATATATATATATATATATATATATAATTTATATATATATATATATATATATATATATATATATATATATATATATATATATATAATATATATTTATTTATTTATAGTGTGTGTGTATTTTGTTTCTGTCTCGGGAATACGAGATGCATAAAGGATTGATTGAGCTGCAGAATTCCGAGGAAATATTTTCCATCGTGCAATTGCCGTATTGTGAATAGAATTATTCCACTGTGAGGAGTTCTGGCATTCCGGTTCAGATTGGATGCGTGTAATGACATCACTTTGTTCATTGTCGTGAGTCTCTACGACCAGGGATGCGGCGTGGGGTATTCTATTTTCCAACTGTTCGCCTCCGTCGCCAGAAATGGAACAAAATAATAAGCGCGCGTGTTTGTTTATTTCAAATATGTACCATGAGAGACGTAAGCAAACATTATCTAATGAAATATTCAACGCGGCGAGATTATCAGGAATACAAAATAGAGGTTTTTATGTTGAAACGCTGTTAGAAATGTGACGTATGTGAGGCTTGGCGTGGGCCCAGCATTAGGCTACGGTTTCTGCAAAATATATATATATATATATATATATATATATATATATATATATATATATATATATATATATATATATGCAACAATGATCACAAAAACACTGATCCAAGTATGCAGACTAACCACATATGAAAAATAGAAAATGCTTAACGCGTTTTCGGCTAATTCGCCTTCATCAGAGCAAAGTAGAATGAATCATTCTACTTTGCTCTGATGAAGGCGAATTAGCCGAAAACGCGTTAAGCATTTTCTATTTTTCATATGTGGTTATTCTGCATATATATATATATATATATATATATATATATATATATATATATATATATATATATATACATATATATATATATATATATATATATATATATATATATATATATATATATATATATATATAATATACATATATATGCAATACAGTACTAAGGCAATTGGCTCTCTCTCTCTCTGCAGTTCTGTTTCTAGAATTTGCACACTTGTCATACATGGACCAGAGGAACCTTACGCTTTACGTTTCTTAACCAATTTCCTTGTGTGTCCTGTGGGATGGAATACGGGGTTAGTTACATTAGGTCAACACGCGGGAGGAGACAGTGGTTTCTGTCAGGACACTCTTGAGTATCAGAGCCTCTCCTCGCACTCTGTCACTTACTGACTAACTTCAAGAGTAAGTTCCCGAGAACTAATAACCCTTCCTGGGCACTGCCAACCGTTCCTGAGCACTTATAATCCTTTCTGAGCACTGACAACCCTTCCTGACTACTAGCATCTTTCCTATGCAATAACAACCCTTACTGAGCACTAACAAACCTTCCTGAGTACTAGCAACCCTTATTGAGCAATAAAAAGCCTTCCTGTGCAATAACAACGATTCCTAGGCCCTAACAACTCTTCCTGAGTAATAACAACCCTTCAGTGGCAATAACGACCCTTTCTGAGTACTAACTAACAACTCTTCAATCTTTTCCTGCCCATGAAGATTAGAATCCAGAGCAAAAACCTTCGCACTAGGTGGGAAGCATGAAGCTTCCTCCACAAGAGCAGCACCAGTAGTAGCAGCACCTCCACATCAGTAGCAGCACCACCAGCAGCAGTAGCAGCACCACCACCACAACTACCAGCAGTAGCAGCATCTCCACCAGCAGTAGCAGCACCACTACCAACAGTAGCACCACCACCACCATCAGTAGCACCACCACCAGTACCACCACCAGGAAAAGCAGCAACACCTCCACCAATAGCGTGAGCAGAAGCAGCAATTAAAATAACAAGAACAAACAGGGCGCTCTCATTAATGGCGCAAAACAAGAGGCGGCCGAGAAGCGTGCAGGCGGTGGCGGTAATGGGGGGGGGGGAGGTGAAAACGCCCCTTCCCCCCACTGTTGCTCTAATTACCGTCCATGTATCATGAAGATGTACACAAGCACTCAACAAACACACACACACTCTCACTCCACATATTCCCAGCAGCGCGAGATCTTGCATATGTAAATTAGTCTCTCTCTGGAAGGCTGGATATATATCTTGAAGATATCAAAACATTGTATAGAGTTTCAGAAGGGAAAAACATTTCGAGATGGTGGCCGTGGTAGTTTCTGCTGACACAAGCTGTAAGATTTACCCATGAAACTGCTATACAATGGGAAGGAAATCTGTATGTATTATCAAAGTCAGCATACTTTGTTTTATGGTTTGTGTTGCGAGTTTTAGGATCTTTTATGTAACACTCGAGGGGAGGAGAGTTAGGGGGAACTTGATAACAACATATAAGATTCTCAGCCCGTCCTCCAAAAATGGGGTGGTAAATGTAAGGAGACAAATAAGTGCAATTATGTACTATTCATAGCAGTTAGGAATTGTACTTATTTTCACTTAGTATTAAATCGTACTGTCAAATATAACAGCTTCTATGGAATATTGACTAAACCGACAAAGCAGTCGTATTGAAAGCAAGCAACAGCAGAACGAGGAGGAAAGGGTATGAAATAGAGCTGTGATCTTACGAATGATGAAAACTATACAATTGCCAGTCCTTAAAGAACAAACTGTCAATTTACTTTTTGTGAGTTTTAACATGTTGTTTTGTGAGTTTGCATAGAGCAAAGGGCACTTGTATACCCGGAATGTTTGCCTCTTGTTAACACCATTCATTAATTCGTAAAACACTTGAATATTATCAGTCAGTTTAAGACCTGTATACGCGTGTCTTCGTGGGAAGACACGAATGTCTTCCCACGTCTTAAATGTCTATTTAAGGAAGAAATATATGGTTTAGAGGAGGCAATATGGTAAAGATTAAATAAATTCGCGTTATCACCTGATTTTACCAAGATTCCTGCTTTGCTACTTAGTTGTATTTAATTGTGCTTAATATACACAATTAAATACAATTGTGTATTTAATTGTGCATTCATATATTTTCCCTTGAATCAGAATTCGTTCATTCAGAGCGCAAGTATATTCAACTAACCTGTTCCAAGGCTGGTATCCCTCACAATCTTTTTCCTGCTTGGTATCACTCACAGATAGTGCGATAATAATACTTTTCCAAGTTTGAACCCCTAACATAAAATTTAATCATTCTTCTTTAGGTTGAGCCCCCTAACAAAAATAATGCCTAATCCTTTTCCAGGCAGTTACTGCTGATAGGACTTGTAAAAATTCATTTCCAGGTTAATTCCCCTTATAAAAATAAGTACTAAATCGATTTCTAGGCACCTGTACCCCAGCAGAACTTGTAATAATCCCTTACCAGGCTGGTTTCCTTAACAGGAACTGTAATAATCTAATAATTCATTTCCTGTGAGGTATCTGTGATATAAACCTGTGTTATAAGTGCATTTCTGTCCAGGTCATAAATCATAATAATGGCCTTTCTTACCAGACTTTGCACTTTGCGTTTACATGTTTGAGCTTAATTAACTTCGTTGACGAATATTGCTGTAATGTGTTGCTTGCAAATACCAGTTCCGTCCTGAACTAAATTTATGATTCAAATCAGTTTACGTATACTTGTTTACCCTGCTGGCTGTGCCTCGAAGCAGACTATTAGAGACTGTTTGCTGGCTGTCTCTCTAAACAGACTCTTGGAGGCTGTTTACTATGCTGCCTGTGCTTCTAGACACAGAACAGCAGAAGGCTTTTTTCGGCTCAGGTGAGGCAGCTCACATTTATATTCACCCACAACCCCTTGTATATTAGTCTAAACAGAACTTTAAACACTCCGAGGGTCCCACGTCCTTCATGTTACCACGTAGTCTCTTCCATAAATCAACAAACCTGTTTCAAACTATTTTCCCCAATTATTTCCTGACTATAAGCTTATCCAATTTCGCCGTTTATTCGACGCAATTTATCACCCCCCCCCCCCTCTCCCTCACTTTCTTTAAAATTCGGGTGGTGTACCAAATTAAACTGGGCACACAAACACCGCCTCTTGCTTCCTTGACGGGTGCTTCACCATGGCCTCCTCGAGTGCCTCACAGCGACCAATTTTAGTGCCTCGCCGCGGTCGGATTGAGTACCTCACCAAGGGGCACCAAGCGGCCTCTTTTAGTACCTCAGTGCGACCTTTTTTGAGTGCCTGAATGCCTGCACAGCGTTTTTGAGTGCTTCGCTGCTACTTCTTTGAGTGCCTCTCCGCGGCCTCCGTGAGTATCTCCCCACAGCCTCTTTGAGCGCCTTCCCGCAGCCGGCAAGTATGTAATAAACTTAATGACTAAGTCGCCACTCTGTGATCTGTTGCGGACGGCCACTCGCTCGCTGCCACATAATGTTGAGGAGAAAGGAGATGAGGAGGTTGAGAGTAGGGGGTGAGGTAAGGGAAAAGGGGGGATGAGAGATTAGAAATAGAGGGAGGGGATAGACGAGGGGGGTGAATGAGAGATATTGTAAGCATCCTCTCAATTTTCGTGAGTTCAATCTTTGATGTTTTTATAATAGTTGTTCTCATCCCAATTTTTCTTTACACGTTTTCTTTATTAACCTTAACGGTATTTTCAATTCACTTTATTCCTTATACCATTTATCTTTATTCGCGTCTTCGTATATCAAGGGATTACGGGCTCACCATAGGCCGTGCTGCACGGGGGGATTTACTCCCAGGTAGCTAAATCTGAAACAACAAATAACAACAACCTTCTTCGTATTACCCATTACCTCATTATTGTACTAATTTTTAATTCACCTGTTCTTGTTGCTTACATTCCCACAAGTAACTTACATTATATGATCACTATAATACAGTTGTTTCGTCTTCCCACATAATGTGCCACCTAAATGCGTTTCACTCTTAGAAAGATGTGCGTATATCATCATACACACTCCAGCAAAAACAAAATAGCAAACACAAACACGAAAACAAAAAACTACGCAGACAGGCAAGCAGAGGCTACAGGAACTGCAAGCCCGAGTCTTCAAAATGTATATATTTTTCCCCCCTGTCACCGCTTGGTTTGATGTTGGGCATTATTTAAAGCGTATTAACCTCGGGAGTGTTATTAAGGCTGACTGACCAATCTGTAAGTACACTTAAGGTCTGATCATCGTCAATGACTATGGTAAATGTTCAGTGTATTTGTCATTTTGTCATTTGCCAGTATATTTGGTACAGAGGACCATAACCCGGAGGTTATGGTCCTCCTGGGCGAGCATAAATAACCTCTATGGTCGTCCAGGAGTTGCAAAGTAAGCGGGCACAAATATCCAGGCGTTCGATGCAAGCATTCTTTTCATTTTATTCCTTCAAATATTCTCCAGAATTGGAATGAATTTCACTGGCTGAATCCGCGTTCCGTCGTGTGAATGATTGACACTCAAGCCCTTCAAAACCAACAGTTAAAAAAAAAACTGATAATAACACTAATTCAACAATTTTTTTTTTTTTACAACTAATGTATGAAGTTTATATTTTTGCTCAATTGGTCTAAGACTTTTGCATTTTCTTCGGAGATTTACGCTGGCACCTCAGTTATTTTTAAAATATTTCAATATTAATTCTTAAAACTATACGTGTATAACTTTCTTTAGTTCTGGCAGGACTGTAGCTATCTAGGATTACTGGAGATCCTAGACCCATGGTAGGACTGCACCTCTCAGGGATACTAACAAAAATTACACGGTAGAGAGAATCTTACAGAATATAGATTCATTTCAATTATGTATAACAACTCCAATACTGTGACAATGTTCTTGTTCAATGACGCCTTCATGTCTTGTTGCGGTTCGTATTATATTTCTTTCAATTTCAAATAGCGAAAGCTACGCGGGAATTTTAACAAGGTAACGAAGTACAAAATGCATGAGAAAATCCTTCCTTTTTCTCCGCGTTTATAAACATTTTTTCGATTTCACGCTGGATGGAACAGGAATATTACATTGGAATATTGCACGGGGAAATGATGAAGTGACGTACATACACGCAAACGCACTAACTCAAATGCACTTATTTCTACGAACACACACATATATGTATGCACGCTCTCACACACGATATATTAGTTTCCTTCTGAAGATGTATTTAATATACGAAAGTACTTAAGAAAATTCCTGTTTCATTTTCCTCCGTGGTCTGACATTGTCACATTCTTAATCACGTGTTTATTTTCGTGATATGCACACACACACATATATATATATATATATATATATATATATATATATATATATATATATATATATATATATATATATATATATATATATATATATATATATATATATATATATAATCAGAAAACTCGTGACCCTGGAAGGATTCGAACCCGCTCAGCCAGAGGTCTCTATGCTCCTTGGCGTGTCCAGTACTTTAACAACTCGGCCAAACTTACTGTACAAAAAGTATTGGAAGTTGTCTGACCCTTAACCCAATACCGGACAGCTCTCGTTAACCATTTTCGGCACAGATATTTCATCAAATCACTTCATCATGCTGGGGCTGCATGAGTATCATTTGTGCGTTTCATTCAAGCCTGACGTGTTTTTTCATTCACTATTAAAAAGCTCTACTTTTATGAATAATAAAACATGCTTGCAATAAAATATAACTGGAAATGAGTGATGACAGGTCTACAAGAAATAATATAAACAAAATTTAGCGAGTAGATTTACATACCCGGTCGCTTGAAAACTTATTATGAAATTAGTTTAAGAGAGGTCTTACAACTTAGCAAGTCTAATCTTATACAAAAAATCAGATTCCTGTTATAAGAACTTAGCGTTCAAACTGATTTTAATTCAGGATGGACCGTGAATTAAGTGTGATGATGCTGCTCGTTCTTTTGATTTGCCACAATGTATAAAGAGCTAATCTAACAACCGGCGTAACCTAACGTACCGATTCATAAAGAAACGTTGATATTTGTGTCTTGCTACTCTTCATAGTACTTTGTGCGTCAGTGACCATAAAATGTCAATTTTAAATGTCGTCAGTGACCAACGAAATATCCATGTAGCACGGGCTATAGTGAGCCCGTATGGAAGAGAGGATGTTTGTTGTTGTTTAAGATTCAGCTACAGGGAACAAAAAGTTCCAAGTGGCACGGGCTATGGTGAGCCCGAGTCCTCTATTACTTGGAGAGAGGAAGGATTGATAAAGATTAAGCCACCCAAGAGGTGGCACGGGCATGAATAGACCGTAATTGGAGAGAGGAAGGAATGGGCCAATATATAAGGAAAGAGTGAGGCGAGGAACAGATTGATTGATAAAGATTACAGGTTAGAGAAGAACAGATTGATAAAGATTAAGCCACCCAAGAGGTGGCACGGGCATGAATAGCCCGTAAAGAAGAACAGGTTAGAGAAGGTAATTTCTAGCTAGGAGATAAGGTGTAGAGTGAGGAGCAGGTAAGAGAAGAAGGTAATTTCTAGGAGGTAAGATGTTGGGTGAGGAACAGGTAAGAATAGGTATCACAGTAACAAGGTTATTGTGGATAACCGAACTCTATTACGGGCTCACCATAGCCCGTGCTACATGGACATTTCGTTCTGAGTAGCTAAATCTAAAACAACAACAACAACGTAAGACTAGGATGTAAGGTGCGAATGGGATGAGTGTAATAATGGGTTGAAGGAAGAATGGGATGAGTGTAATAATGGGTTGAAGGAAGAATGGGATGAGGTAAGAATAGAATTAAAGGAGGGTAAGAAAATAAAAAGGGGGGGTGGGATTAAGTCAGGTCACGTTTGTATGATCAGTAATTTCAACTTTAAAGGTTTGTCAGTATATTCGCAACTAGTTTTATCATATATCCTTTACTCAGTTACTCTCAAATTAATCATCGCATTCGCCATGAATGATATTATTTATAGTGATTATTGGTCGTGCGTACAAGAGACTGGTGTACCCCAAAAATGATTACATTTTGTAAGATTAGGGTACTCCAAATGGCATGCTAAGAAGTGGACCAGTGACTGTAGAAACTAGCCTAACCTGCTAGAGGCTTAGACAAGTAATCTTAGGCCTAATATATATGTCATCTTAAGCTAAATTTATTATATCTATGTGCTATACTAGCCATAGAAAAATTTAGGTTTGGTTGCTGCTTTCTATTTCGCAACGTCGACAAAATTAGTAATACAGAACGTGAACCTTTCTTGATGCATCGGTTCATTTGTGCACGTTCGATCAATAATTTTTGTAAGTATTATAATTTTCGGCTGACTGGATGAATTTCGGAAGTACACTTGCTTAGTCCAGTAACAACTGCAGCTATTTGAATAACTACACAAACATTTGCAGGAAACGATATATTTCAAAACTGAGTGTATTTGTTTGCGTAACCAAGCATATGTCTATCCGAAATTGACATAAGTTTCAGTAAGTATGTGCCTTTATTAGGCATTAAAATTTTGTAACTGGTAACATCATTGATAATTATAAATTATGGCACCTGATAATATTTAAACTTTTTGAGAAGTAACAAGTTTACTAATTCCGGGCAAGAAAGGTATGCTTTAATAGTAAATTACCACTAATAGAATTTAGATGTATATGGAAATCCTTATAATAATGATTATTTTTTTTTCTTTATCGAGCCTCGTCTTCCTTCTTTGCTTTTGGTATTTAAACAAGATAGTCCCCAAGGTGATTAGAGATTACGTGCGTCAGGATGAGGATGGAGTAAGTGTCAGAGATGGTTTGGAGTTAGGCTTGCGGCTTATCAACCTCTGGCAGGTAAATAAAATCACGAGAATTGCTTACTTGCCAATCTCCAAGTAAGTAAGACTACACTTTTAGTCCTGAACACAGTTTAAAACTGAAGTAAACTCAGTGTGTATATACCAAGAAGCGGCGTAAACTTCCGTATATACATCCACCAATCAGAGATCATGCCATCGGTCCTACCTATACTCTCATTCAAAGCATCCAGAGATGGAAGCTTTCCTCATATTTCTAATATGTATTTAATCTTAAATTATAAAATGCTAATTCAAAACTTTGTCATCATAGCTAAACATAAGAATTTCATCAACATATCTCTACCAAATCTGATTAATGGAAAGATATCGCTGGTTTAGTTGTCACGAAATATTCCATAAATATGCTGGCAAAAAATGAACACGAAGTGGAAACTGACCATCGCTTGTTCTGATTGTTTTTCTAATTGTTTTCCTAAATATTTGCATTAATTAAAACGAGTGTATGTAATTATATGTGTGTGTATATCTACATCTGTTTATCAGTATGCTTATCAATGACTATCTGTTAAATAGCAACAAACCATGAATAAACTTGACAAAATTATTACTATATATTTTGCAATGCATCTGAATTATCATTGCCTCAAATAGTATATGAGATGTTTATCTCATTATCAGCCTTGAATTGATCTCATTACAATTATCATAAATCTTCCTGATTAAATTATTTCTAAAAGGCACTATCTGATGATCGCAGCCTTAACAAATACGCCTCCCATAGCGCCGCCGAAGATAAAAATCAGAAAGATACCCCATTGCTGGAAAGTCACTTGTTTCCCTTGATAATTAAAGTGGTGGATAGTGACCTGGAGTAAGGCAGGGAGTCACGCGAACCGGTTAGGGTGACCAGGCGCGGTTAATGGTTGAAGGGGGACACTGCGGTGGAGAGAGGGGGAGTTCTCACCCTTCACCCCACGATAGCCGCAGTATACTGAGAGGGGGGAAAGCTACAGTAAAGTCGTGCAAGGTAGACTATGTCATGAGATTCTGGGATAGTGTTTTTACGTTGGTACTGGTAGCAGTAACAGTACCAACTTCTCCAGTACTGGAGAAGGGGAAGAGTAGAGTACTGTAGATAATGCAGCTTTTTTTTTTTTTTTTTTTTTGTGGGGGTACAAAATTGCTTTGTGGGCGAGACGAGTATGACATGAGCAAGAAAATAAACATACTCGTGTTCAAACTAGTGTATATACACACACATTTGTATGCAAAGTTATAAGCTCGTACACATTCGAGGACTTGTAAAGGTGCGCTAACGCAACGTTCCCACCCACTTGTGTGTACTCCCCTCTCCCCCCCCATCCCCCCCGCGGGCGCGCGCGCGCGCACACACACACACACACACACACACACACACACACACACACACACACACACACACACACACACACACACATACACACACACACACACACACAGCTGAGTGGATAGTGCTCGGGGGGTCATAGTCCTATGGGCCAGGGTTCTATTCCCGGCTGAGGCAGAAACAAATTGGCAGAGTTTCTTTCACCTTGATGTACTTGTTCACCTAGCAGTTAGCAGGTACCTAGTAGTTAGACAACTGTTACGGGCTGCTTCCTGGGGATGTACTCACCTATTTGTGCTTGCGGGGGATGAGCTTTGTCTCTTTGGTCCCGCCTCTCAACTGTCAATCAACTGGTGTACAGATTCCTGAGCCTACTGGGCTCTATCATATCTACATTTGAAACTGTGTATGGAGTCAGCCTCCACCACATCACTTCCTAGTGCATTCCATTTACTAACTACTCTGACACTGAAAGAATTCTGTCTAATGTCTCTGTGGCTCATTTGGGTACTAAGTTTCCACCTGTGTCCCCTTGTTCGTGTCCCACCCGTGCCGAAGAGTTTGTCTTTGTCCACCCTGTCAATTCCCCTGAGAATTTTGTAGGTGGTTATCATGTCTCTCCTTACTCTTCTGTTTTCTAGGGACGTGAAGTTCAGCTCCTTCAGCCTTTCCTCGTAACTTATACCTCTCAGTTCCAGGACAAGACTGGTGGCATACCGCTGAATCTTCTCTAATTTTGTCTTGTGTTTAACTAGATATGGACTGTGTGCGTGCGTATGTGTGTGTGTGTGTGTGTGTGTATGTTTGTGGGTGAGTTAGAGAGAAATATATGTAGTAGACATAATAAGAGGAAAAATAGATTGGTTAAAAAGGCCAGGTCGATGAGTTGATAGCTCGATTCTGCAGGCACAAATAGTAAATACACACAAAGGCACAAATAGGTGAGTACACACACTCACAAAGCTGCAGACGGTCGGAACAAGTTGAATGAGAAGACAGAGGAGGCGAAACCCGTCAATAATTACAAAGCGTCATATGTCAAAGAGTCCTGGGAAGACGTGACACCACGAGTATAGCTTTCACCCTGTAACTACACTTAGGTAATTACAAACACACACACACACACACACACACACACACACACACACACACACACACACACACACACACACACACACACACACACACACACACACACTCCTGAATATCTTCATATGCACAAGGTGAACAAATTCATCCCACTAACCCTGAATGAGTAATTCAAACGTTGTCAACATGCTATAGCAATTAGCAATGAGCTACGGTACTCCCAGGGACCACACTTCATATATCAGGTTTCTGGGTTGTTCAAATTGCCTGCTAGAGAGGAAAGTACCTGGACTCAAATAATATTTTACAAGATACTGCTTATTGCCATACATTCTGAACTTTACATGTATTCGACGTCAGAAGTAGAAGCAAGACTTAGTAATAAATAATATATGAAAATAGTAACTTTGCTGGCCTTTCTTTCAAGATATGTATAAAATTGGCATTACTGGGACAAGAGACAACTGTGTGTGTGTGTATGTCAGGATGAGAGAGAGTATATATATATATATATATGTCGTACCTAGTAGCCAGAACTCACTTCTCAGCCTACTATTCAAGGCCCGATTTGCCTAATAAGCCAAGTTTTCCTGAATTAATATATTTACTATAATTTTTTTCTTATGAAATGATAAAGCAACCCTTTTCTCTATGTATGAGGTCAATTTTTTTTTATTGGAGTTAAAATTAACGTAGATATATGACCGAACCTAACCAACCCTACCTAACCTAACCTAACCTATATTTATAGGTAAGGTTAGGTTAGGTAGCCAAAAAAAGCTAGGTTAGGTTAGGTTAGGTAGGTTAGGTAGACGAAAAAACATTAATTCATGAAAACTTGGCTTATTAGGCAAATCGGGCCTTGAATAGTAGGCTGAGAAGTGCGTTCTGGCTACTAGGTACGACATATATATATATATATATATATATATATATATATATATATATATATATATATATGTCGTACCTAGTAGCCAGAACTCACTTCTCAGCCTACTATGCGAGGCACGATTTGCCTAATAAGCCAAGTTTTACTGAATTAATATATTTTCTCTAATTTTTTTCTTATGAAATGATAAAGCTACCCATTTCATTATGTATGTGGTCAATTTTTTTTTATTGAAGTTAAAATTAACGTAGATATATGACCGAACCTAACCAACCCTACCTAACCTAACCTAACCTATCTTTATAGGTTAGGTAGCCGAAAACGTTAGGTTAGGTTAGGTTAGGTAGGTTAGGTTGTCGAAAAAACATTAATTCATGAAAACTAGGCTTATTAGGCAAATCGGGCCATGCATAGTAGGCTGAGAAGTGAGTTCTGGCTACTAGGTACGACATATATATATATATATATATATATATATATATATATATATATAAGAGAGAGAGAGAGAGAGAGATCGTGTATTCCAGAACCGTCAGTGGCCTCTTCCTACCATCCGCAAGCGTTAGAGACAAAAACCTGGAGAAATGTGTGACGTTAACTTGGTTATAAGGTTGTCCACGACGAAATTGTATCCGGAGGCTCGGGTATCGACCACAGCTTCTCTTGAATTCTTTTCTTTCCTCTGTTGTCAGGAAGAACGAATGTTATGTGTTTCTTATACTGTTGAGAGGGGGAGCTGATTCCTCCATGGCAATGCCATCAGCACTCTAACTACCCTCGCGTACGAAACAATAACAGTATTTGAAAAGAGTAAGCGAGATTGTCTTCGATCCAAAATCACCTGAATTCCAATACTCAGTCTTCCAGGGCTTGGTTATACACCCACCTGAGAGAATACGAGACAGGGTCCACAACAAAGGCCTTTCAGATTTAATTATACTTTTTAACAAAATTTTAATTTATTTTGAAAGAATTGTATGTTTATAATTATTGAATTAAAAGTAAGCATAACGTTCCCGCGAACTCAGGTCATCAGTAGTTACTATACTTAAGAGAGCGTAGTACAGTTGATTTATGGTATGTTATGCATAACTATCTACGGGCTCACCATAGCCCGTGTTACTTGGAACTTTTTGTTCCATGTAGCGAATCTTTAACAACAACAACAGTTGATTTAGCTTATTCTTTACTTAATACTCAGCAACTTTTTCATTAGTATCGATAGCGTTGATATCATGTACGTTAAAGATATCTCACTCATAGGTGATGTGCCTTGGTTTTCATACCACAGGTGAGGCAAAAACTACTTCAATTTTAACTCATGTCAAATCGCAAAAAAATAATTGGTTCAGGTGTTGAAGACGCTTCTAAATATTCGCATTTTTGTAGACAAAAAATAATTACAGCCATCAGATATATACCTTACATGACACTTAACTTTGTAAGATAGCAACTTTGTAATTAATTAAAACTTTACAACTTTGCTATCATGTACTGCAAAGTCAAATGATGCGTGAGCATTGATCAATTATGTAAAATTAATTAATAGTTAAATGGTTCTAACAATCACATGTACATTTTTTAATTGAAACCAGACATATTTAATGAACAGCATCTCATCAACAGCCACAGACTGTTGTCAAGAGAATAGCAATTAGGCTTGAGTCATGGATATTGCACTAATTAAGGCAATGCAAGTTGTCTACCGAATGGTTTCATTTATTTTACCTCTACCAAAATATAAATTTGAACGTGCTTGTTGCCTGATAATTATTGTGTAATACATTTACAGTATTTAATTCTTGTATTATATTTCCTGTGCAGACAGCAAGTCACAACAATGCGGTAGAACATCAGACACCCAACCCACACATCTGAAAATAAAAGAAGACACGACGTTTCGGTCCGTCGTGGACCGAAACGTTGCCTCTTCCCAAGTTCCACTACGGGCTCACCATAGCCCGTGCTGCTTTGAACTTTTTGTTCAGAGTAGCTGAATCTAAAACAACAACAACAACCCAAGTTTCATACGTGGGAGTTAATGGGTTGGGTGTCTTCATATTTCATTTATTTGTTTTTCTCTACTTTTTAGAAGAATATTTAATTAGTTTCCTCAAATTTCTTTCATAATTTCTTCTTCTTCTTTCTTATATTAAGACCTGTTCTGTGGTGGAAATCGGGAAGTGAGGCTTAGGCTTTTATGCCCCGCTTTCTAGCCTTACCTTGATATGGTTTCGGGGCTTAGCGTCTCCGCGGCCCGGTCCTCGACCAGGCCTCCTCGTTGTTGCACTGGTGAACCAGGGCTGTTGAACGCAGCTGCTCGCAGCCTGACGTATGAGTCACAGCCTGGTTGATCAGGTATCTACACAGCCTTGTAGTACTTGTTGTGGTATAAATTTAGGTATTCTCGCGATCGAATGAAGTCCATTCCACTTTAACTCTTTTGCGTGTCAAACTTTCATCTGTGTCCTCTTGTCGTACTCTCTCAAAATGAGGCTGATAATGTATATTCCCCTTATCATAATGTATGTAGTGATCATATCCACTCGGTTTCTTCTTTCTTGCAGGGTTGTGAGATTTAGTACTCCTAACCTATCTGCAAAGCTTAGTCCTCTAAGTTCTGGCACTAATCTTGTTGTAAACCACTCTACTTTTTCAGCTTTGTTTTTGAGCTTTACGTTATGAGTATTCCATGCCTGTGCTGCGAACTCAAGTATTAATCAGTATAGATTGTCTAGAAAGTCCTTTTATTTTGTTAAATGCCTTCCTAATGCTTGCTAAATTTCCATAACTTGCTGATGTAACCCAGTTTACGCTTGCCTCTGATGTTAGCGTTGAAATTCACTTCACTTGTAAACTTTAAATTTTTCTGAGTTTTCTTTCATTTCTCTTTCCTTATTCCCATTCTTTTCCTATATCTTCATCTCCCCCCCTCTCTCGAGCTTTCATCTCCAAGGTCATCCATTTCCTCTTTCACCCCCTCGCATCTCCTTCCCTCTCCATCCTCTCTCCCCCCTCTACTCTCCCCCCCCCCCCACCACCACCTCCCTTCACACACCTTTCCACCTGTCTCCCATTTTCTTCTTACCTCTATTCAAACATCATCCCTCCCTTAATCATAATTTAATGGCATATAATATATTATATAAATATTATATAAAAGAAGCAATAAGGAAGTCTACGGGCGATACAATCAATATCTCAGATTTGACTTCATCAAGCTTGTTCAGAGGGAAAGGGAGGTGTTCTATGAAGCTAATATTTCTTAAAGTGTGGCACCGGAGCCGACCTCAATTGGCCTGTGACATTCCCCTACCCCATGTGCTTCATACGTGAAAGTTGGATGAGGCTAGTACCAAACATCTGGCCTCCATCCGCATAGGCAGACAAGCAAACAAACATTCTCTCATATATATATATATATATATATATATATATATATATATATATATATATATATATATATATATATATATATATATATATATATATATATATATTATATATATATATATACCACGGAGTGTGAGTGCCAGTGCCTACCAAGATATCGCAGAGGGTGTGTGTGTGCGCGCGTCGTTCTGATCTCCAATACCTTCTCTGTGTAACTAAGTCGTTGGAGCCAAATAAACCCCACGTTGGTGATAGCAGGGGAGTAGGAATATGAATGCGTGTGCCTGATAGTTCAGGGTAATGCAGGGAGGGTGTTCTCCCATTGGAAGCAAAGTAACAACAATTCTGGAAAATCTGCACCGTGAGCTTAATAAGGTCCAAGCCTGAATGGTTTATACTAAATTGGTATTTTAATAAAACCTTTTTTCTTAATTTATTTCACGTAACAGTTTAATTTAAATTTTGTTTTTATAAAGAGATAAATATATCACACGCACTAGGTGATATATTTTTCATCAATAAATGTTTTTTTTCAAATAATCTATTCTTGAACAATATAATCACAATACCGTAATGAATCAATAATGACGATCCCGCAGTATTTTAATTATCTACTCGTGTGTTTTCTGTTGATCATTGGAGTACGTTTAACACACATTTGTGTTGAAGTCATTTCACATCTAAAACGTCCGATCTCCGGAGCCCGGGGCGTCTCGGCGCTCCCGGAGACACAGTTCGAGACCCTGGCGTCGGAGACAATAATCAGCTGATGCAAACAGCTGATGCAAACAGCTGATTTCCAATGTTTACATCTTTTCGTCAACATTTATAACGTCACACTGTCTCTAGTTGTGTTGGTAGCCAGGGCCAGGAGCCATCAAGCTTTATACAAATACTTGCGAAACCTTTATATCTTTTTTCCTCAATGATGGCAGTTTGATTACGTTTATTAAAGAGATTGTGAGTACCGAATGACGACGAGGGTGTTTATATCAATAATAAGTTTGGGTTTTGAAGTTTTGAAGCTCTTGAACTGGTTGATAAATGTTAACAAAGCCGCCATGTTTGATGAGAAAGATGTAGAGGTTTCGTTAGTGGTTGTTGAATTTGGGCCCCTGATCTTATTAGGTGCCACGTCTTGATGTCACTGGTATACTCACCTAATTGTGCTTGCGGGGGTTGAGCTTTGTCTCTTTGGTCCCGCCTCTCAACTGTCAATCAACTGGTGTACAGATTCCTGAGCCTACTGGGCTCTATCATATCTACATTTGAAACTGTGTATGGCGTCAGCCTCCACCACATCAATTCCTAATGCATTCCATTTATTAACTACTCTGACACTGAAAAAATTCTGTGGCTCATCTGGGTACTGTGTGTGTGTGTGTGTGTGTACTCACCTAGTTGTGCTTGCGGGGTTGAGCTCTGCTCTTTCGGCCCGCCTCTCAACTGTCAATCAATGAACTACTAGCTACTAACTAATTTTATCTTTCCTCCACACACACACACACACACCCAGGAAGCAGCCCGTAACAGCTGTCTAACTCCCAGGTACCTATTTACTACTAGGTAACAGGGGCATCAGGGTGAGAGAAACTCTCCCCATTTGTCTCTGCCTAGTCCGGGAATCGAACCCGGGCCACAGGATTACGAGTCCCGCACGCTGTCCACTCAGCTACCAGCCCCCCCCAGGCTACCACACTAGTGTGTGTGTGTGTGTGTGTGTGTGTGTGTGCTTCATTATTAATTTACCAGCTGAGGAAAGAATTATGTCTATCTCCTCGCCTGAGAAAGGCATCAACCGCTCTTGAACAAAAGGGGGAATATATCACTTATCTTCCTCCCCCTCTCATTCCCCTGTCAGTCTAGCTTTTTGACTCGCATCTAATCCCAGCACAGAGAATGTGCTGAAAGCTTGAGCTGGGATTAAAGCCTGGTCAGTTGGGCACTTGTCTTATGCAGGAGCAGTGCTGAGGTTCTCCTGATGCCAGCTTCTACCAAAGCAGAGACGGACCCATCCTTAAAGCCTTGATTTAAAAATTCGGTGGTTTGTAGAGCTGTGTTTGGCTCTATTGGCTTTGAAGTTCGGGTGTGTGTGTATGTGTGTGCACTCACCTATCTCACCTAATTGTGCTTACGGGGGTTGAGCTTCGGCTCTTTGGTCCTGCCTCTCAACCGTCAATCAACTGGTGTACGGATTCCTGAGCCTACTGGACCCTAACTTATCTAATTTTGAAACTTTATATGGAGTCTGCCTCCACCACATCATTGCCATTAATGCATTCCATTTCTCAACTACTCTGACACTAAATAAAGTTCTTTCTAATGTCTCTATGGCTCATTTGGGTACTCAGTTTCTACCTGTGTTCCCATGTTCGAGTACCACCCGTGTTAAATAAACCGTCTTTTTTCTACCCTATACCTTTGAAAATATTGTATGTGGTGATCATGTCTCCCCGAACTCATTTTATATTGCAGCGACGTGAGGATTAGTTCCCGCTGTCTCTCCTCGAAGCTCATATCCCTCATCTTGGGTACGTTGGGTTGACTTTGAACCTTCTACAATTTAGTATTGTGCTTGACTAGATACATTCTCCACGCTGGAGCTGCATACTCCATTATTGGCCTGACATACGTGATAAACAGGGTTCTAAATGATTTCTTTCATACATTCCTAAAGGCATTTCTTATGTTGGCCAACCTGGCATATACCGCTGATGACATTATGCGGGATTCAGGGATCAGGTCTCACATGATACCAACCCCAAGGTCTTTCTTCTTGATTCATGAAGGATTTCGTCTTCCAGATGGTACCTGGTATCTGGCCTCTTACTTCCTACATATATCTTCATTATTTTACATTTATATGGGTTAAACTTTAATAGCCATTTTTTTATCATTCTTTCAGTTTGTCCAGTTCATTTTGTAGCCTCATGCTGTCCTCCTGTCTTAATTCATCTCATAATTTTGGCATCATCAGCAAACATTGAAAGAAATGAGTCTATACCCTCTTGAAGATCACGTATACGATCTTCTGTATACGTATACAGACCTATGCTGTTTACGTACATCGGAAACAAGATAGGTCTTGCTCGAATGAAATACACAATGTGACATTATAAAGAAATTTACGTGGAGTAATTTCTGCACCAATGCACTCAAATTACACACTTGCTGTAAATGGTAATAATGGTAGTGAGATATTTACTCAAACAAATATATATACTGTATATAACAATCAGACTAGAATTGCCTGAAACACTTCATCTCTCACTGAATAATATGAAAGATGGTCATAGGCGTTCGAAACTTACACGTTGGCCAATGCCCTTTGTTGGCTTCCCACAAATGTCAACGTTTTCATAACATATTCGCAGTCTCCCTCTCAGCTCCATGAGCGTCGTCGGGGGTTGATTAGTCGTGGAGCTTAGTTAACAAGCACCAGGACTGACCAATCTTTATAGACGATCATTGGTGCGGTGGTCACGGTACTGTGTACGTTTAGGGGTGATCCTGGACGGCATGGGTTCGTATCCTAGCCGGGTCAAATAAAGTTCTTAGTTATATATATATATATATATATATATATATATATATATATATATATATATATATATATATATATATATATATATATATATATATATATATAATAGTTAAGTTCCTACCCACAACAACAAAAAATAAATCACATGGGCTCCCACATCGTTATTTGAGCGCCATGCTAACTGGCAAGTTTTTCACCTCTTTTCGAATAAATGTTTGTCAAAATCTTACCTATGTCCCATTGGCCTAAGAACATCACGTGACGCAACGGCGGAGTCCACAAACTAAATAATATGTACCATAACATATACGACGAGAAAAGGGGTACCCAGCTGCACCCGGGTCTCTTCCCATCTCTTTTTTTCCCCCTTCCTACCTCTACCCCCCTAGTCCCCTTCCCCGCACAACTCTGAAAATTTATCCTTAGGAAGCACTGAAACTACTCTATAGGTCTCTCAGAAAATATATTATTACGATCACTAAAAACCTCTTGAGGAATCACACCAAATATCTCACACTTGACCCCATTAAAATCGCGTGGTCTTTATGAATGGACATATTTCTAAAAGTCTTTAAAGTAGGACTACCCCCCAACCCTATGTTCGTCCCGGACCCCAAAGCCATTCCCGTGCAAAGTTGGCAGAGTCTAGCCCCAAACATCTTTCCTTCTACTTTTGACAGACAGACACACACACACACACACACACACACACACACACACACACACACACACACACACACACACACACACACACACACACACACACACACACACACAGAAGAAAGACAGACAGACAGACAGACATTCTCTCATATATCTACTTTGTGCAACCGGTATGTTTAGGTAAATTTATATATATTTTCCCTACACTTGAATCGTGTGATGTTGTTAGCAGTAATTTGAACCAGAGGTTAAACAAAAAAAGAAGAGTCTTATTGCAATTTTCCATAATTTTTCGAAAAGACATTTTGTTTTCTGTGCCCTGTGTGCTGTTGTTAAAATGTAGCTATTTTGAATTGTTCCTTTAGGATAATCCCCGCCGAAGAAATATATACTAGTATACCATGAATGGAATGTGGTTCGTTTTCTATGTGACTTTAAATGGGACTTATGTGGAAACAACTTTTGTTGCCCTCTGACTATGTTTGCCATTCTGGTGTCTTGCCCTATTTCCTCTTATCTCGTTATCTGGCGTTTCTGCCGGTATCTTTATAGGATTGCCAAGCTAAACTTTACATCCAGCCGCATCCTTCTCCCACCCCCACCCCCCCCCCCCCCCCCTCTCTCTCTCTCTCTCTCTCTCTCTCTCTCTCTCTCTCTCTCTCTCTCTCTTCAATTTCTATACTATTTATGACGGCCCAGCTAAGTTGAGTTGAAAGCACTTTAGAATTATTTACACCTTTGAAATGTTTAGTTGGCATTAATGGGATCAGCGTTCAGTGATCATCTTCCAATTCTTTTGAACAGTCAATGTGGTCTAGAGGTGCATGGAGCCCTGGCTGTCTGGGTTCGAATCTGTCAGTGGTGAGTTTTCGGTTGTATATTGGCTTGGCTATGTTTATATATATATATAAATATATATATATATTATATATATATATATATATATATATATATATATATATATATATATATACATATATATATATATATTGTTGAATATAAGTCTATCACGAATCTTCTCAATATTTCTTGCATTTTTCTTCGCTATCGATTGTTATTGAAAAATTTACTCTCCAAAATTAATTTTTTACATTTTTTGGGTCTGTAAAAGCGTTTCGTAAGGGTTTCTTACATTCTCAAAGACTTGTTTAAATCTAACATACATCATACTTATATTCGTTTTGGGTGCGGTGGGTATTAATTGGTATGAAAACATAAAAATAAAAGTAACTGCAGAAGGTCTATTGGCCCATACTTTCGCTTGTTGCTCCTATGTTGGTTCGGGGTCTTGAAGTGGGTAAAATATAGTTATATTATATTAAGAATACTAGTGTTATATTATATTAATATATAATATTACAATAGTAAAATATCAATATTGTTATATTATATTAAGAATACATATTATTGACATAGGTTAGGTTAGGTTAAAAAAAAGGTTAGGTTAGGTTTCATCAAATTTATATTAGTTTCAACTTAAATTACAAAAAATAAAATATAATATAATGAAAAGCTTAATAATTCCATTAAAAAATAGAAATATAGTATATATCAGGAAAACTCGGCTTCTAGGGCAACGTGGCCTATTAGGTACAACACATAAGTATATATATGACCCACATTCAGTTATATATATATTATTCATGCTGATGCTTTCAGCATGTTTCACAATTCATCAGTGTCAGTGAAATACTGCCATTCCATAGCGTGGAATTTCAGGTAATTATGTTTGTACCATGTTTCTGTGTCAGTGAATGAATGATTTCCTTATGATGCCATTTGTTGGCTTCGCTTGTTTGGTCTCTAGGTAGGGCGGTGTAGTCGGGGGGAGGGACAGTCCCGGTCCTTTGACCACTAGTGTGGAGGGTGTGGGTTCTCGGTTGGGGACCCTCCCTACCCAGTGATAATGGGTGAGGTCGGTGGGGGGTTAGCGTTGAAGGGGCACTACCCGCTCGTAGTCACTGGATGAGGAATGCAGCTACCTTCCTACGCCAATCAACACAATTCGGTGGTACCGAGCTTGGCTGAAATCTACTTCTTCAGCAAAGTTGTCATTATGATTGATTGCTTCATGTGTAAACTGGGAAAGACATTGCATGGCTCAGCCCATCCTCCGAATAGGCAGTACGTTTTAATACTAAATGTAATAAGTACAATCCTGACTATCGGCATAGTACATAAATACACTTAATCGCCAGCATCACAGCAAAATATTATGAATATTTGAGTTTACCTGAAAAGCTGTATAGAAAACCCCGACCTAACCTAACCTTGGGAGAGTAGGATAAGCATATAAAAAGTATTTATTGCTTCTAAATTACAATTAGTACCTAACCTATAACTATTGATATTACAGTTTTATAAAACTAATAAAACAAAATTAAAGTCTTTCAATAAATTATAAACTAACTCAGGATATTTTCAAATTTTGTATAAAATCTCTGTTATTTGATAAAACTGAAAAAGATTTTTTTTATACTTAAAACTTGTGTAAATAGAATTAAATATAAACTCAAAGTCTAAAATTTTGAGTGTATTATCACAAAATTAAAAGAATATATGGGAGCCGGTCGGCCGAGCGGACAGCACGCTGGATTTGTGATCCTGTGGTCCTGGGTTCGATCCCAGGCGCCGGCGAGAAACAATGGGCAGAGTTTCTTTCACCCTATGCCCCTGTTACCTAGCAGTAAAATAGGTACCTGGGTGTTAGTCAGCTGTCACGGGCTGTTTCCTGGGGGTGGAGGCCTGGTCGAGGACCGGGCCGCGGGGACACTAAAAAGCCCCGAAATCATCTCAAGATAACCTCAAGATAGGAAGGTAAATATAACAGCACAATTAAGTATATTTATGTACTATGCAGACAGTCAGGAATGTACTTACTACATTCAGTATTAAAACGTACTGTCTATTCGGAGGAAGGGTTGGCATGGCTGGGAATGGCATTATATTATGTTGGGTAGTTGATCTGCCGTTTTCGTTAATTCATATATATATATATATATATATATATATATATATATATATATATATATATATATATATATATATATATATATATATATATATATATATATATATATATTCTGGTCTTTCTTTTCTTTCTATTTCAATAACCGTTCCTCTATATCTCTGTAAAAAATATTGCAGATTTAAAACAGTTTCGTCCAATACCACAGACATTCTGCGCAAGATTTCACTTTCGTCTCCACATTTCACATATTCTGGTGAAGTGAGCATAGATAAAAGCTTCAATATTTGTTATATTTTCTTTCCTCGTGCAGATAAAAATCGAATATTTGATATATTTCTGTGCCCCTACGTGTTTTTTATTATGAACATTTTAATACAATTTATGAACGATTGCAATTACATAATTATTTCCTGTATTTATATTGACTGGTATTGATATCTCATTTACATATATCTTTTTAGCTATTCAGATCAAGATATAAGGGACATTTACCAAGAGGTATATCACGCTGCTCGGTGTATATGCTGAAAGTTTACTTCTGTCCTGGACTATTGATTAAAGTATACCCATTAACTGATCAGTAAGCAAGTGAAACGGCCTTATTAACCCTCCGGTGATTGATACGCCTTAGGGTCAAAACCAAACCAAGTTTGCCTGGGTGTGTGCAGTCTCTGCTATATGAATAATAATTTACATATATAATCAAGAATTTTAATAGAATATACACTGAATGGCATAGCCCTACTTCTTTGTTTATATACACAAATCACTCTTTAGTTCCAGACTATGTTCAATTTTAAGGTATTCTTGCTCTTGGTTATCCTCCAGAGGTTGAAATTGAAATAAGTTTATATAAAAGGTGTAAATACACACAATGGGACGGGGTAACACAAGGTTGATATGCGTTAAGCCCAACATAAAAACTATAACGAAATTTATATAGAAAAATATGAACACTGCTTCTTAGTGTGTATACTTGAGTTAGTCCTTGACAACTAGGACCAATGTATAGCCTATGAAGCACCTTATGCATTATGAAGCACCATGCACTAAAAGCAGTAGAAGCTCTTCGCTTAAGCGCATTGCCCTTACTTCGTGCACATTCAGGCCAGGCCAAGGGCTATATAATCGAATATCGGCTTTTGTTGGGGCGACGAACGACTCGATGAAATAGCCGTTGACTTGGACCAAACATGGCTAGCCAATGAGAAATATGCGCGTGATATAACCGTCTACTGCTTTTAGTGCGTGGTAGTAAAAAACGCTTGGTACTTTTAACGTGACTGTAAGTTTTGTGTGAATATTCATATACTCACATATATGTGCTTGCGGGGCAGAGCGCTAGCTCCCTATTGCAGTCTGTCCAGTCTGAGGTCAGTGACTCGTACGCTCATTTTCAAGATTACCTCTTTGAACCCTCTCTATTCAGCCATTCTAATAGTAACCCTTAATATCCTGTGCGTTATCATAACCCTATTTTGCCTTTCCCACAGCGTGGTAAGATAAGTTATCTTAGCCGTTGCTTGTTGTTGAGTCCCTTTAGCTCTGGCACAAAGCTTGCTATATCTTATAGTAAGTTTAATATCTTTCTAAGCTTATATTTCTGGACTTTGTTCAAGTTTTAATTTGCAATTTTTTAGAGGAGACTTCTAGTTCGTAGACGTTTACTCAAGGTTTGGATTTATGTAGGTTATATAAATTGCTCTGAACGACTTTTTCAGGGTTCCTTAAGGTTCTTCGGGCATTTGTCAATATTGTGAATGCCGCAGATGTAATTTTTTGGTGTATTTCTCGGTGTCAAGGTTAAGGATTTCATCTTTTCTAAAAATTTATCTCCTCTCTGATTCTGGGAGATGTCTCCCTTGTAACTTGCTATGTCTTCGGAGTCATCTCTTCCTCGCCCCCAGCCTCATGTCCTTCCTTTTGTCAAGGTGAAAGTTTAGCAAACAACTTTCCGACCCTCTCGACCGTTCCAGGTCTTCATGTAATCTCTCACTATTATTTGTCTTTATAATCCCTTTTGTGAGCTTTGAACCGGCCAGAAAAAGTTATATGAATTGTCTTATTGCACCTGTCACCTCATTGAACGACAAAAGGAATAGATTGGGTCGAGCTATACCTCGATCTCCTGAGGTATCCCAGCCTCTGGCCTCTTAAATTTCCGCTTTACTGTTACCCTCTGTTTTCGACTCGAAAGATATCCCTCGTCCACACCAGCACTTTTCGGTAACACCGACCTTGTACCTAAGATGATATATATAGAATCATTTCACCTGTGACGGTGTCAAATTCTTTCTGGTAGTCAAAAGGTGAACAGATCGCTTTTCTGTTATTTTTTTTTTTACTATTGGAACGTTGTCAAAGAGCTCTAATAGACTCACTAGTCGCGATCATCTTTCACAGAAACTATGGTGGGGTTTAAATATAAAAACCTTATTTTTTTTTTCTTAAAGCTCAGTAAGTCTTCTTCTTATATCGCTTCAATAACTTGCGGGAATTTTACTTATTATAATACCTGCATCTTGCAGGTATTGTTTGCTGATCAGATCAGATTAGTCGTCAGTGGCTCCTATTTTCATTCCTTTTGGATGTAGGTGCCTCTTTTTACATATTTGGCAATTTCCTAACGGTGAGGACTTGAAAAATGTTGCAAGCAGGCGGCTCAATTCCCTTGTTGACTCTTTCAGTATCCATGGTGAGATTTCTTCTGCTCCCAACTTCTTCGTCTTATCCAGTTCCAGCTCGTCTGTCGTCACTAATAGTTCGCTCACTGGGTACATCCTCCTTTGCATCTCCACTGAGAGTTCTATCTCACAAATATCTTCTGACATCTAATTTAGTTTCTCCTTAAATTTGGTTACTTGAGAATACATATACTATGTTGCTTTGCTAAAGAATGGGGGATATCTTTAGCCATGAATGCATTGTGTTTGTTTTAATGACTTCTCAGCTTTTCTTCTTATTTTTACATATTCATTCCGCACACACTCATAATTCTTGTGACTCTTTTATGTTGTTTTCTCTGTACCATTATCTTGCTTTATTTCATCCTTGTACGTATTGGTACCGTCTGTTAAACCATTGGCTGGCTATGCACTATTATCTAAAAGTCTAATAAGTTATAGGAATTTGGAAATAGATTCCTATAATTTATTTTTGTAATGTAATCCATAATTTCATGTGAAGATATATTGTAGAACTTTTTCTTTTACATTTTTTCAAAGAATTTTCTGGCTTTCTGGTAATCTACTTTGCAGTATGTTAATCTTATTCTGTCCTTTTCCTCTGGGCTTTACTGACATCATATATTCAGAGCTTAGCGCACAGTGGTCGCTTATTCCCTGGGATGTGTGTGTGTATTTACTATTTGTTTTTACTATTTGTGTCTGCAGAATCGAGTTATTAGCTCTTGGAACCCGTCTTTCTAACCATTTTTTTGTCCCTCTCTCATATCTACTGCAAATATTTCTCTCTAAACCACACACACACCAGTTGCATCTTGGTTTTCACGCTGCCAACCGCTGATTTAGTAAAATTAAAAGCATAGTAATATTGATGCTTCCTTCATCTGAAACGCTTTAACCTTTATAGATGAAAATAGGTTGCCTAGATTGGAACGATTCAAGTTAGGTCCAAAAAAAACAAATTAGAAGCTTTACAAGAACATGAGGAAGACCTGAAAATGGCCAAGCCACAGAGAACCAAGCTGTGGGAAGAGACAGCACCCAGCTTGCACCCGGACAGACGCGTGGGGGGGTCGAACCGTCCCTACCCAGCCCTGTTATTGCCACGATATATTGTTGTAAGGGAACTGAATGGACCATGTTGGGCTTTGGGTAGCGTTCATCTATTATTGAGGGCGGCATGCGGACTCCGGCAGCGACCAGGCTACCACTAATTTGCTCAACTGGGTGAAAATATGTTCAGTTTATGTTTTATATATCTCGTTGTCTGTCTACCCAACACACACACACACACACACACACACACACACTAACACACACACACACACACACACACACACACACACACACACACACACACACACACATTATTCAGGCATTCAGAAACTTGTGTAAAGAATCATTCAGAACTTTGTATACCACATATGTCAGGCCAATCCTGGAGTATGCAGCCCCAGCATGGAGTCCATATCTAGTCAAGGATAAGACTAAACTGGAAAAGGTTCAAAGGTTTGCCACCAGACTAGTACCCGAGCTGAGAGGTATGAGCTACGAGGAGAGACTACGGGAATTAAACCTCACTTCGCTGGAAGACAGAAGAGTTAGGGGGGACATGATCACCACATTCAAGATTCTGAAGGGAATTGATAGGGTAGATAAAGACAGACTATTTAACACAAGGGGAACACGCACAAGGGGACACAGGTGGAAACTGAGTGCCCAAATGAGCCACAGAGATATTAGAAAGAACTTTTTTAGTGTCAGAGTGGTTGACAAATGGAATGCATTAGGCAGTGATGTGGTGGAGGCTGACTCCATACACAGTTTCAAGTGCAGATATGATAGAGCCCGATAGGCTCAGGAATCTGTACACCAGTTGATTGACGGTTGAGAGGCGGGACCAAAGAGCCAGAGCTCAACCCCCGCAAACACAACTAGGTGAGTACACTCTCTCTCTCTCTCTCTCTCTCTCTCTCTCTCTCTCTCTCTCTCTCTCTCTCTCTCTCTCTCTCTCTCTCTCTCTCTCTCTCTCTCTCTCTCTCTCTCTTCTCTCTCTCTCTCTCTCTCTCTCTCTCTCTCTCTCTCTCTCTCTCTCTCTCTCTCTCTCTCTCTCTCTCTCTCTCTCTCTCTCTCCCCCTCCCTCTCTCCCCCTCCCTCTCTCCCCCTCCCTCTCTCTCTCTCTCCCCCTCCCTCCCTCTCTCTCTCTCTCTCTCTCTCTCTCTCTCTCTCTCTCTCTCTCTCTCTCTCTCTCTCTCCCTCTCTCTGTTACCGTGGAGATGTGTGTGGAGCGAGGCAGAATACTTCAGTGTAAGTGAGGATAATTGTTTTGAGTTAGAGTGTGGGAGTGTAGAGAAGGGAAAGCGTTGCATGTGAGGGGAAGGGGAGGACAGAAGTGAGAGTCAGGAGGTGGGGGGGGGGTGGTGAGGGGCCACTGGTGAGGGGCTTTTTTGGGTGATGGGGGGGGAGAGGGGGTCAGCGTCGTGAGTGAGACTAGGGTGGAGGAAGGCAGGCTCGGGTTAACGATAAAACAAGAATGACAAATTGGATCATTCCAGCAGACATGACCGGTATGTGTGTGTGTGGAAGAGCAGGACTATACCGGCCCCCACGATAACTTATTGTTCCCCGGAACTGGGCTTGGTTCTTTCACCTGTTCTTTTTTTTTCTTGCCTGTCAGTTGGTCGGTGAAACATTTCCCCGTATAATTGTCATACCTGCCACCTACTGGGACCTCAGTACACCTATTGTATTTCAATATAGCTTCCATATATTTTCATAGTTCTTGATGTGAGAGGTTCTCGTGTATACTGGCGGTATGGTTCAACAATGCTGTTTTGTTCCGTTGTTTGCCAACGTGCCTCCGTTGTTTGCTACGTGCCTCCGTTGTTTGCCATGTGCCTCCGTTGTTTGTCATGTGCCTCCGTTGTTTGCTACGTGCCTCCGTTGTTTGCCATGTGCCTCCGTTGTTTGTCATGTGCCTCCGTTGTTTGCTACGTGCCTCCGTTGTTTGCTTCGTGCCTCCGTTGTTTGCCATGTGCCTCCGTTGTTTGCCATGTGCCTCCGTTGTTTGTCATGTGCCTCCGTTGTTTGCCATGTGCCTCCGTTGTTTGCCATGTGCCTCCGTTGTTTGCTACGTGCCTCCGTTGTTTGCTTCGTGCCTCCGTTGTTTGCCATGTGCCTCCGTTGTTTGCCATGTGCCTCCGTTGTTTGTCATGTGCCTCCGTTGTTTGCCATGTGCCTCCGTTGTTTGCTTCGTGCCTCCGTTGTTTGCCATGTGCCTCCGTTGTTTGCCATGTGCCTCCGTTGTTTGTCATGTGCCTCCGTTGTTTGCCATGTGCCTCCGTTGTTTGCCACGTGCCTCCGTTGTTTGCCACGTACCTCCGTTGTTTGTCATGTGCCTCCGTTGTTTGCCACGTGCCTCCGTTGTTTGCTACGTGCCTCCGTTGTTTGCCATGTGCCTCCGTTGTTTGCTACGTGCCTCCGTTGTTGGCCATGGGTCTCTGTTGTTGGCCTTACCGAGTAGAACACCGCGAGAGGGTAACGGTAGGTCTTGCTCTCCTGCGTCATCGGCGAAATATAGAACCAACATTATTTCTGTGTAATAGAATTAGCCTCGAAGGATAACTGATCTATCGACCTCCAGGCAGGTGTCCGTCTTCAAGAAATCAGAAATGTTCAATGTCTAATTCCAGCCATGCGGGTCCAACACACCCGCAACTCCGCCCGCTTCACACATCTTCCTTATATCATACAAATAAAACTAAATATCAATTATGTTATTATTATATAATTACATATAAAATGTGCATAGTTTAATACACATTAAAAATAAACACGAATTATTGCAGATTTTGAACATTTTTTGTATGTAAATTTGGTGTGCATAAGTAGGCTTAGCCAAAATCTAGCCTAAATGGATGTATGATATATGTACATTTCTGAATATCTTAAGGGCAAGGAAGGACTATTCTATGAAAGTCGGAGACAGACCATCAATGCCCAGGGCAGTTAAATGCCCCCCCATACAGAACAACAATGATGAGTAAATTGGTCTTTTGGTCTTCAGCAACACTGGAAATATAGCCGTAAATAAAACTTGTAAATCTGTCAAAATTTCCATATCAAGTTTTATGTCTGTCATTCCTGGACTCACTGCCAACTTCAGCTCAGGTTACGGTTTTTATAAGTATCCGCGTCCACGAAATAAGTTTTATTAGCTCGCTATCTAAAAATTCATCCAGCTAAGACATGTAAGGCCTCTCTCTCTCTCTTCCTCTCCTCTCGTGTCTCCTGAATTTCTACTTCCTTCTGTTCTCTGTAGTCATTAAAGAGGTGACTGAAAGACTATACAGCAAGTTCAATATCTGGTTTGTTGTCGATGGCATCATAGCTGGTTTTATAGATTCTCTCCTGAAGGGTATCTTCTTTGCGAAAATTCAGGAGCAAGGAGATTAATGTGAAATGACCTTCTCTAACTGTAACATAAGAAATCGAGTCAGAGCTGGCTGATTTGCAGGTATTTTGCACAATCAGTCCCGATGATAGAACTCTCCTCGAAGCTGCACGCGGATCGATTGCTATTTACGAGGTCCATGTAAAGAAATTCATTGACCCAAAAGGGTTAAAAGTGAGGTCTAGCGACATTGTTCCCTCGAGTAGTGAGGGGTTCCCAATCCCTTCCAAGGCTAACCTACTTGTCGAGGTGATCCCCATCCCAAACAACCCTAATCTTGAAGATTATGACACTCATCTGAGGACTATGTCAGAAAAAGCCACCTTTTCTTTTCAGGCTCTGTGACATCAGTGTCCACACAGCTGCTATAGTGCCAGCCATACTATCACCTTCCACAGGAATATGCACACCAAGAGGTGTACATATTCTATCATCTGTACCCTACTTCACTGAGAGAATATACACGGAGTTTATTTTAATCGTGAACTGTGCTCAGAACTAACGTATACTACCTAGTGTTAGGCAGAATTCCAGTCTCTATTGTCCCATTATTCTTCTATCTGTGCTAGTCATTCAGAAGGGATAAATCTTCACCCGAGGAGGAACGTTAAGCAACTGCGTTTCCATCTGGCAGAAACGAAAATGAATTTCAGTACTCATCAAGCAGGTGCTGTGCCACCCACAACGAAGCAGCCATAGTCCCTTGCCCTATGTGAAGAAAGCACAGGAACTAAAGGACGAACCGAATCTTCTTCGTTTTCTTCACTCTCTGATGCGTGATTTGTCATCACAGCTTCCATAGCAATTTGCGTTAAAAGGAACATCATTGAAACAACAAGTCTTTCTAGAAAAGCCAGCTTCTCTTTCCAGCGCTTCAGTGTGAAAGTCCGTATGAAAAATGCTCCATGCGTCCTCAGCTCCGGCCCGGCATCCAAACACAAAGAAATCTGCGGTAGATGGATATATTTTACATTTGAATACTCTATTTGTAAACAATAAATTTTGTATTTTTGTAATGTAAAGCAAGTGCATACAATGGCGTCTGACATGGCTCTCTCGAATGTTATTTATTCTCTTGACCAAGGTTATGGGTCTATATTGGGAACTGTTCTCGCTAGCGCGGGATTTAGTTCCTCAAACCCATTTATCCCAAGTATATTTGTATATATAAATATAAATTATATATATATATATATATATATATATATATATATATATATATATATATATATATATATATATACAAAATATATATATACTTGCTCTACTATTCAAGTATCAAACCATTCAAGCTTGTTCGCATTTGTATATATATAATATATAAGAATGATATATATAAATATAAGAATATTTATCCCAAGATAGTGCTTGAAAGGAGAGAAAACCTGACGTAACACTTGGACTGTATTTAAGTAAAATCCTACAGAAGAGGAATAGCACAACAATATTCACATACATCAAGTCTTGGAGGATTACAGGGAAGAGGTTACATGGTGGTGGTGGACCGGTGTTATCCGGGGGATGCAAAATACCCCCTTTCTTACTGGAGATTGCCTCCCCCACCTTGGTTAAAATTGCACCTCAGGGAGCCAGAAACACACCTCTAGCGAGCCCTACAGATGAGTTCAGGCCAGATCAAATTGAGTACCATCATTCCATCAGTTCCCTCCTCACACACACACACACACACACACACACACACACACACACACACACACACACACACACACACACACACACATACACATACACACATACACACACACACACACACACACATACACACACACACACACACACACACACACACACACACACACACACACACATACACACACACACACACACACACACACACACACACACACACACACACACACACACGTGCGTGTGTATGAGAGAGAGAAAAAGGGTTCTTGTTGTTAGGAATAACAAAAAATCGGAGCAAAACAAAAAGTGTTTTATATAGACATTGTGTTTACTCAATTTGTCGGAAGAGAACATGTTCTCAACACCCTGTGAAAATTTGCTTTCTCGTTTTAGAACAACGAAAAGTTCAGTTGTACGAGACAGGTAAACAGAGGGAAACAGACAGAGACAGGGACAAAGAGAGACAAAAAGACAGATAACAGAAACAGAGGGAAGGGCACTTGTGCCATCACCATAAGAATTAAGGAAACTGCAAAAGGCCCATTGGCCCATTGTTAACAGTGCCTATGTATATCCACCCAAACTCCTTCATATATATGTCTAAACTACGCTTGAAACAATTAAGTGATCCTGCGTCTACTACGTTATCCAGTAATCTATTCCACAAATCAACCTCCCACTTTCCACACCAGTATTTACCCAGGTCTTTTCTAAATTTAAACTTATCCAATTGAGACCCATTGTTTCGAGTTCTATTGTGTGTTGATATAGTTAATACCGTATTAATCCCCACCTTGTTATGCCTATTCATCCTTTAGAAATTAATGTCGATGAGAAAGGCATGGCCAGCAGGAGACTGTTAACGGTTGAGCGCCCTATGTTATGGCTGCCGACTTTATTGTTCTTGATGGTGGAAAATGTGCTAACGTATCACTACTTAATAATCAATGTCTACAAGATATTGAGGTCTAACTCTATTTCCCCCGCCTACTTGCCTTGTTGTACCTGTTGCGTTATAACTGAGTTACCCAGATATTTCAATTCCTCGTTGAATCTACATTTAGAGTTGTGGAAGCCACTTCCATAACTTCTTTCATTGCATTCCACTGGTGGACCACCCGTTCACGGCTTATACATAAAAGTAGGACTGTAAACGCCACTGTTTTCTGCCGTCTCCAGAACTCGGATATATGAAAAAGGCGCAAGCCGTAAGGATGGTGGTACGCACGCAAGATTTGAATCCGCTTGATACCTGCTTGATGGGTTCTGGGACTTCTTCTTCTTCTCACCCAAGCCCGACCCGAGGCCAGGCTTGACGTGTGAGAGCTTGGTCCAAAAGGCTGTTGCTTGGAGCGGCCCACAGGCACAACCGAACTTGTGCTTCACATAATTCTTTGCAACTCACATTGTCAAGAAGGTAATAAATGTGTGCCTGCGGGAGGCATATTTCTAGGCTGCTTTGCATTTCTAGGTTCAGTACTCAGCTCTTTATGACCATATTGACGTCAAACTTCGTTCCTAACACGTCAGCGTTGTGTACTAGTTTCACCTCATGCTTGAACATGTTTTTTTTTCTTTCGTGAGGCGAGCCTGAGCTAAACTTGGCATTTGAATAGATTCTAAAAATAGAGGTTGGTATCGGAATTAATGTCTGTTAACGTCTGGAGGATTAATAAAGTCACTAAAATAGCTTACTGACCAACCGGCAAGTTTACTTTAGTCCTAAACATTCTATATACTAAGAAACGTAAACACCAAGAAGCGGATAAGTCTTATATAATAAAAGTCCATACTGCAGACCCGAAAAACTCATGAAATTTAGATTCTAGCGAGGCCTTAGTTGCAAGGTTTTCATATTCCATAGAAATATAGACTTTTCATGAGCCCAGGAAGATCTGCCATAAAAACGAACATCTTCACTGTAGTGAAATATAAAATGAAGATTATTTATTTGTGAAATAAATAGTGAAGATCGCGGATAGATTCACTCTCCACGAACTTCGAGGTGATGGAGAATCGTGAGAGACAAGAATAGATGACCCAAGCGTCTCATCCAGGCAATGTTACATGGGATGATCATATTTCTGCTCAAGCAAACCGAAATAAATATATATATATAATTTTTTCATTGAAAAAGAAAAAGAAAATAAGAGAAAAATTCTTAACAGCGAAATATCGGAATCTTTATACTGCAGGAATATATCAAGAGAATTTGTTACAAAGAGAGTACTTGCAATGTGGGTGTTGCGGAGTATGTATGTACTTGTTGCGGAGTATGTACTTGTTGCGGAGTATGTACTTGTTGCGGAGTATGTTAATTGTTGTGGAATGTGAACTTGTAAGTTGATGCTACCTTACTTGTCGTAGAGTGTGCACTTGGTAATGAGAGAATTCATGTAGTGCACTGTGCATTTACCATGTATGCTCAACAATGGACGTATGTGTCACACATTACACATGAGTATTGTTGAAAACAATACTTCTCTCTCTCTCTCTCTCTCTCTCTCTCTCTCTCTCTCTCTCTCTCTCTCTCTCTCTCTCTCTCTCTCTCTCTCTCTCTCTCTCTCTCTCTCTCTCTCTCTCTCTCTCTCTCTCTCTCTCTCTCTCTCTCTCTCTCTCTCTCTCTCTCTCTCACTCTCTCTCTCTCTCTCTCTCTCTCTCTCTCTCTCTCTCTCTCTCTCTCTCTCTCTCTCTCTCTCTCTCTCTCTCTCTCTCTCTCTCTCTCCCATGTGTCGTCTATGGTTTAACCTATTAAAAGCTTCAGAGTCACGAAGAACTCTGTGTTAACACCTTGACTCCATTCACACTCTCATGTATTGGGCCCATAAGTAACATGTTCATAATTTATACTCTCTAGGCAACGCTTTCTCAAACTGACTGGTAGTTGGTGGAGTGGGTGCGCTTATTGGTTCTTATATACAACTGTTGTGAGCTTCTTGTCGAATCACTTGTGATATAAAAAGATTATATATATATATATATATATATATATATATATATATATATATATATATATATGTGTGTGTGTGTGTGTGTGTGTGTGTGTGTGTGTGTGTGTGTGTGTGTGTGTGTGTGTGTGTGTGTACTCACCTAGTTGAGTGTGTGTGTGTGTGTGTGTGTGTAACATTTGTAACATTAACAATTGTGTAACCAGTTTCAAAATGATTGTCACTTGCTGAGCTAAATGAACTCTGGAGTTCAGTCCCTGAACCGAATATGTGCCTATATAACCATTTCCACCACCGTTGTGTGTTGTGTGACTTACACTAATTGTGTGAGGGGCTAGACTTACACTAACTGTGTGAGGGGCTAGACTTACACTAACTGTGTGAGGGGCTAGACTTACACTAACTGTGTGAGGGGCTAGACTTACACTAACCGTGTGAGGGGCTAGACTTACACTAACTGTGTGAGGGGCTAGACTTACACTAACTGTGTGAGGGGCTAGACTTACACTAACTGTGTGAGGGGCTAGACTTACACTAACTGTGTGAGGGGCTAGACTTACACTAACTGTGTGAGGGGCTAGACTTACACTAACTTCTCCCACACATTTATCAAAGCAAATAGAGGAACCTTCGACAACCCGCTGGTTTCCTGTCCTCGTCGAGGCCACTAGTGTTAGGGGCCTCTCAGGTAAACTCAGGTAAACATGATACTGCTACAGGAAGCTTAAGAGCGAAATACTGTCCTTAGTTCCACATACGAGATGCAGAGTGTCGGTATGTTGTCTCTCCTGGACGTAATAATCTCAGATAGGAGAGGTGGCTTTCAAACTGCATTCTACACTAAGGGAAGGAACATGGGAAAGTATCGTAATGCTATTAGGTGTCTATAATATTTTTTTTTTCTGATGTAATTCCAACCGAACGACCAACAAGGTTTGGCGAAATTCTGTGACGTTATAAAATGTAGTTTTCTCTCTGTTGGGCTCTGGGGAGTTGGGAATATTCTGCGTTATTGCTATTTCGTGTTGTTTGCGGCATCTCTTAGTGTCCACAATTTAGGTCATGCAGGATGTATTTAACGGTTTTTACTTTGCTGCAAATACCCATTGTCGATTGGGGCTGCGAGATCGAGTGCCACTGATGTACAGAATAAATATGGTCTCGATGGGATTTGCTTGTTACATACCTGAGGATGTTGACCAGACCACACACACTAGAAAGTGAAGGGACGACGACGTTTCGGTCCGTCCTGGACCATTCTCAAGATCGACTTGAGGATGGTCCAGGACGGACCGAAACGTCGTCGTCCCTTCACTTTCTAGTGTGTGTGGTCTGGTCAACATACTTCAGCCACGTTATTGTGACCCATCGCCTGCATACCTGAGGATCGTCAAAAGAAAATCCCCAGCATAAGGAGCACTAACAAATACACGTCGAGTATACTCGCGAGGTGTTCGTGCGGCCTCAAACAACTTTGCGGCTTCGAAGTCCATTATGGGGGTGTCCCAACTATAATGCTTGATGGGGTTCTGATGGAGCCGGTTTGGTTGCTGAAACTCCAAGAGAGTCTCTTTTAGTGACGCATTGTGTGAAGTTTGAAGGAGGCCGCCGATTCTCACAGGAAGACGATCTTGTTTCCACTGCAAGCCATTGAGATGAAGTTGTGGAATTTTTCCAACTTGAACTTGTGATGTGTTGCACTCCAGACTCTAGAGTGTATATTTAGACCAATCTCGAGCAGTGTGTATGCCAAGCGGGTGAGGGGCTAGACTTACACTAACTGTGTGAGGGACTAGACTTACACTAACTGTGTGAGGGACTAGACTTACACTAACTGTGTGAGGGGCTAGACTTACACTAACTGTGTGAGGGGCTAGACTTACACTAACTGTGTGAGGGGCTAGACTTACACTAACTGTGTGAGGGGCTAGACTTACACTAACTGTGTGAGGGGCTAGACTTACACTAACTGTGTGAGGGGCTAGACTTACACCAAGCATGAGCAGACAACCCCTGACCTGCGTGTGCTGATAATCGCTTTTCTAATTAAAACATTTCAATAACAATTTTGGAAATCAATGTGGCTTTCATAAAATAAAACGATAATTTCGTTAATTATACGAACACCGTAATGAAAAAAAACACGATTAACGGCTCTAATTTGCACTGAAACGCTGAAATTTGCAATGAAATCATTTTTTTCATGTAATTTTCATATGTCAATATTTCACGTAACCACCAAAGGAGTGGACATAAACATGTCCTTGTTAGCATGCGTGTTTTTGTTTTGTTTTTACAGACGAGACGTCGCCATATGTAACCGTTTCAAGGTGAGAGAAAAGCACGAAAAAATACAAGAAGATTAAACGCTCAAGTGTGTGTGTGTGTGTGTGTGTGTGTGTGTGTGTGTGTGTGTGTGTGTGTGTGTGTGTGTGTGTGTGTGTGTGTGTGTGTGTGTGTGTGTCGCATATAAGATGCAACAAGAAAAAACGGCAGTAAAGGTTTGGTGGGGTCCCCGAGCGAGGAGCATCTTGCACCCGAGGGAGATGGAGGTGTCTGTCTATCTGTATGTCTCTCTGTCCGCCTGTCAAGGACTCCACCAGTTAGCGGCGGCGGCGGCGGCGGGGTGCAACACCAGTCCCACCGTCGGCCCGGGGTCATAATGGGCGGTAATGGCAAGATAATAGGCGGTAATGGCAAGATAATGGGCCAGATAACGTTCCAATTAAGTCTTGCCTACTTCTGGGTTACACCAGATCATCAGTACCTTCATTATTTACCCGCATGAGACGCGGGAATTTGCGTAAAAGAGCCGGTGGGGGCATTCGGGGGAGGGGTTGGGGGGGGGGGGTCGAGAATTACTATTATAATGCGTGCAGGGGGAGGGAAAAAAATTAATTAGCGCGCCCTGCTCTGCTAATTGCCCCAAGACGCGTCTGGCATATGCAAATTACACGCTCTGTCTCCCGTAATTAATTGAGAATAATCTAAATTGCCGAAAGTTTGAGCTAATTACAAGGGATAAGAAAAACGACACGGAGGACGCCCCTGGAGAACGTAAACACTAATGGATGAAGAATTGCAGTGAGAGAAGGTGCTTATGGGTGTTAAGGACCCGAAGGACCTTGGACCGCCACCACCACAACACAAGGGCTTATCCAGCCACAAAAGGTGGGCAGCGGATCACAGCAAGAAGGATGACCAGAGAAATGGTTCAGGTTACAGCAGGGGGTTGGGTTACAGCCTGAGGTTGTGTTACAGCAGGAGGTTAGGTTACAGCAGGGGGTTGGGTTACATAGTGGGGGTTGGGTTACAACCGGGGGTTAGGTTACAGCAAGGGTGGACTTCAGCAGAGTCGGATTACAACTGGGGGTAGACCTCACAGGGAAGGCTTGAGTTACACAGCAGGGGTGAACCTCAATTGAGGTCGGGTTCCAGCAGGAGGTGAACCATAGGAGTGAGTCCGGTTACAGCACAGATGGATTACATCAAGGAGTCGAATTTCAGCAGAGAATTGGATCACAACAGTGGTGAAACACATTAGGGGCTCGGGTTACAGCAGAGGAGGAGCAGCTCAGCATGGAATAGCAGCGATCGCCTCGTAATCATGTCATCGATTTCAATGAAGTAGTAATTTTAATACCTCTTCATTTCAATCTATAATAGACTCTGTATTATACTCTGTATTGGTATCGATATAGAATATTACACGTAGCATTCAGCTGCATTTTGTTTTTTACAAAATAGTATTCATGATAATTCTTACCGAAATTGAAAAACTGAAAATGAGAAGCATGACCTGTAACAAAAAAACTTTACAAATATAAATACCCTGATGCGCTAATTACCTAAGTGGAGTTACGGGAGGGGAGGTGTCTGCTCGTGGAGTACCGTCTTCCCAGAACTCTTTGTCGTATAACATTTTGAAACTACTGACGGTTTTGGCATCCATCACATTCTCACTTAACTCATTCCAGTCTTCTACAACTCTATGTTCGCAAAAGAGAACTTTCTAGTTTCTTTTTTCCCGGCACCTTTGTTGTCTTTCTCAGCTTAAATTTATGACCTCTTGTGCTTGAAGTGGCAAGTTTCAAAGATTCCTCCTTTTTTATTTTCTCGATTCTTGTTGCTGTTTTGTAGGTAATCATGTCCCCTTGTTGCCCTCAGTCTTGCAGCCTTGGGGTGCTCAGCGTCTCCTATGTCTCCACATGGCTATAGATTTCACGATCTCTGTAAATAACATGTCTTTGCATTCTTTCTAGTTCGTGCTTATTGAGCTGTGGGCACCACACTGTTGGTGCATAGTCCAATTTTGGGGTCACATGTTGCGTGAACAGTAATTATAAATGTAATGAGAAAATCTTTGGAGCGGGATGGGGCTTGAGCCAGTGTCCGGGGTCAGCACGTTATGGCCAGTTTCTTGGGTGATGTATATGATATTTCTTCATGCGTAGATCTAATCGCGGTTCTGAAATTTGTTAGTGCAACATATGGTTGTCTCACAGTGCACTTTATGTGCTGCTCTGGTGAAAGCTTACTGTCCAGAACCACTCCTTGATCTCTTTCCTCGTCAGAATGTTATATATCTTTACACATAACTTGTAGGTTAAGTGTGGCTTTATTTCCCTTGTTCCACTTTCCATTACTTGACGTCTATTTACATTGAATTCCATCTGTCATATGTTGCTCCTTTGAAAAAATTCTAGGTTATTTTGAAGGGCAATACAGTCATTCCTGACTCTACCCAAACCTGTATCTGAATCAAACTTCTGCCCGTAGGATTATGAACCCCAGAGAGCTGTCTGCTCGACTGCGAGGACCTGTGTGTTCTCACCTATTTGTACTCACATATTTGTGCTTGCGGGGGTTGAGCTTTGGCGCTTTGGTCCCGCCTCTCAACTGTCAATCAACTGGTGTACAGGTTCCTGAGCCTACTGGGCTCTATCATATCTACATTTAAAACTGTGTATGGAGTCAGCCTCCACCACATCACTGCCTAATGCATTCCATCCGTTAACTACTCTGACACTGTGTTTGTGTGTGTGTGTGAATCCGTGTATGTGTGTGTGTGTGTGTGTGTGTGTGTGTGTAATTGTGAGTGCGTGCGTGTCCGCGCGACACTGAACAAAACAGATGTGTAGTGGAGTCGTGATAGGAAACCCCAAAAGCTAAACATAAATTCGCAAACTTTTTCGTTACAACCTCCGGGTGAGGGGGGAGGGAGACTCTATATTTACCGACGACAGTGTTCACACCACCTTGCTATACAACTTGCCCCACAATCCTCCTCCTCCTCCTAACATCTGAGGCTACGTTTTGTCTTAATGAACCACACGGTTGTTAACCTCGGACGACCCAGCGACCTCGCTCGCGTTGACAACATCCATTTTCCCCGCATCAAACATTTGAACCCGAGACACCTACAATGATCTTGAAAGCTGCGAGCGCAGTCTTCATGCACTTACCTGACCTGGAAATATGACAGGCGCTAGGATCGCAGGGAACCTCTGTCTGAAGAAGGCGTAATAACACCGTACCCTCTGGCCACGTCGAGACAGAACTTTCCAAAACAAAGTGAGAGAGCAATTATTAACTTGGTCCTCAGTGTTCCTGCTGTTGGCGGCTTGGAGCCTTGCCGCCCCTGGAGCTCCAGCTGTGTGGGGGCCTGAAACCTTTGGTTCCCCAGATGTAAGCAAACTGGAGCCCTCTGGACCTTCAGCTGTGTGAGACCTAAAACCTTTGGATCCCCAGATGTAGGCGAAGTGGAGGCCCCCTGGAGCTCCAGCTGTAGACGACCTAGAGGCTCTGCGCCGTCAGTTGGGGCTCTGTCCGTTTGCAAGAGCTTTATACTACAACAAATTAGATTTCCTTCACAAGCACGTGAAAGAGCTTGAAAATTCGCCTCACGAATTCCTAGCAGTTTCGCAATATTGGTAGTTTGTTGTAGCCACGAATTAAGGTCTAATGGTCGTTCAGATGTATTTTGCCTCTATTAGATTGGTTCTTCATTTCCTGTAGTTATTATTTTTGTTGGTACAAAATACGTTCCGGAAAATATATAGTTGAACTCAGTAATATAAAATACATACATACATTCCTTATGAATTTAAATGTACATTATACATGCATACAAATATTGTGAGTGCATATATACATTAAGTTTGCATATTACCAATATACATTATATATTCATACTGCCTGCATGCAATCTGTATACATACTTCTTACATATGTTATGAATACATACTGCCTATATACATTATGTAGACATTCTGCCAAAGTACATATATACATATTAAGATGCATGCATATATACCGTGAGTGTTAGTGTGGCACAGCGGTTGGCAAAGAGTTTGGGCGTGGCCACTGTGACACTTTGTAAAGTCATTGGTTATTCAGCTAGTGTCACTGATAACAGAATGCAGATAGTGTAGGTATCGGGGAATCTTTTGAGGGGTTCATTGTGGTATTATTTTTTGAATAGTTTCTGCTATTTTTATGTGATTTAGTTAAAATACACACGCACGCACACGTACGCGCACACACACACACACACACACAAGGGGCCTCGTGTGCCTGGTGGGGGCCTCGTAGGGGGGAGGATAGCGCGCAGGATCCGTAATTCTGTGGCGCGGGTTCGATTCCCGCACGAGGCAGAAACAAATGGGCAAAATTTCTCTCACCCTGAATGCCCCTGTTACCTAGCTGTAAATAGGTACCTGGGAGTTAGTCAGCTGTCACGGGCTGCTTCCTGGGGGGTGTGTGTGTGTGGTGTGGGGAAAAAAAAAAATAGTAGTTAGTAAACAGTTGATTGACAGTTGAGAGGCGGGCCGAAAGAGCAGAGCTCAACCCCCGTAAAAACACAACTAGTAAACACAACACAACTAGTAAACACACACACACACACACACACACACACACACACACACACACACACACACACACACACACACACACACACACACACACACACACACACACACTGAGTACCCACATGAGCCACAGGGACGATAGAAAGAACTTCTTCAGTGTCAGAGTAGTTAACGGATGGAATGTATTAGGCAGTGATGTGGTGGAGGCTGACTCCATACACAGTTTCAAATGTAGATATGATAGAGCCCAGTAGGCTCAGGAATTTGTATACCAGTTGATTGACAGTTGAGAGGCGGGACCAAAGAGCCAAAGCTCAACCCCCGCAAGTACAAATAGGTGAGTACACTCACGCCAAGAATCCCTGGAACGATCCCCGCGATACGACAAAAGCGTTTGAGCAATGCGTCCTTTCACCTGATGCAGCTCTTCACCTAGCAGTAAATAAGTCACAGTGAGGTACACAACTGCTATGCGTTACACCATGGAGATGGTCAGTAGCAGTCCTATAACATGTATGTTGTTGTTGTTAAAGATTCGCTACCTGGAACAAAACGTTCCAAGTAGCACGGGCTATGGTGAGCCCGTAGTGCCTTATATAACATGTAATAAAGAAAATAGGTCGGAAGTCATTGCATTAGACAACAGACAGCTGGAATGCCGGGGTACCAAGAGCTAAAAATCTCCATCCTGCAGCCACAAGTAGATGAAACCACTCATACGTATTGTCACCGCTTGTAATCATGTCATGAATTATGAGTAGGAGAGAACAATTTTGAAAATGTAGGCAATTTTTAAGTGAAGAATATTACTAGTAAATCCCTTAAGTGCGCACAACGTTCAGGGCCGGGCCGCAGCTGGTAATTACAAACACATTTAGTTACATTACCCGGATGACATTTCTGAAAATCATTACGAATTTGGGCAGAAAATATTCCCGTGATTCAATAAATGTTTAGCGTTATATTACCTGACTAATTATATTTACATATATATATATAAGGATGAAATATAATCATTGCTCGGGGTTATGTGAGATATTACGGTACAAAATACCTGGTGGAAGTAATTAGAGGACGGTATCTGGTCCCGTTGTTAGCCTTGCTGTGGTGCTGTGGTTCCATGCTCCCCCCTGCTGTGGTGCTGTGGTTCCATGCTCTCTCCTCCCCCTGCTGTGGTTCTATGCTCTCTGCTCCCCCTGCTGTGGTGCCATGCTCTCTCCTCCCCCTGCTGTGGTGTTGTGGTTCCATGCTCTCTGCTCCCCCTGCTGTGGTTCCATGCTTTCTCCTCCCCCCCCTCCTGCTGTGGTTCCATGCTCTCTCCTCCCTCCCCCCCTGCTGTGGTGCTGTGGTTCCATGCTCTCTCCTCCCCCCCCCCCTGCTGTGGTGCTGTGGTTTCCATGCTCTCTGGCATTCTCTACCCAGCATTACCTGTCATATATATTTTTAAGATTGCAAATTCGGTGCGGGGTACCTCACCGGTGTGAAGCATTACCAGAGTACTGTTAATTATATTATGGGATATTCCGAAGGATAGGACTTAACTGTCTTTTTCCGTGGCCGTTGGCGTCATTCTAATGTGCTTTGTGTCGGTCTAACACATTTCGTTGACAAATAACGCTGCTATTCCTTGTGCATGTAAGTCGCTAAAGTGTTGACCTTATGCAAATAAGGGAAAAGGATTATAAATTTACCACAGGAACAACACGGAATCTCTTGGAACCTTTATCCTGCACTGTGTTGCCAAATTGTGTGTACACACACACCAGTCACACTAACTCAGTTCCAGTCTCCTGGAATACAGCACTAAGCAGTACTAGATCAGTTCCAGTCCCCTTGGAATACACCCCTAAGCAGTACTAGATCAGTTCCAGTCCTCTTGGAATACACCCCTAAGCAGTACTAAATCAGTTCCAATCCCTTGGAATACACCCTCTAAGCAGTACTAAATCAGTTCCAATCCCTTGGAATACACCCCTAAGCAGTACTAGATCAGTTCCAGTCCCCTTGGAATACACCCCTAAGCAGTACTAGATCAGTTCCAGTCCCCTTGGAATACACCCCTAAGCAGTACTAGATCAGTTCCAGTCCCTTGGAATACACCCCTAAGCAGTACTAGATCAGTTCCAGTCCCTTGGAATACACCCCTAAGCAGTACTAGATCAGTTCCAGTCCCTTGGAATACACCCCTAAGCAGTACTAGATCAGTTCCAGTCCCTTGGAATACACCCCTAAGCAGTACTAGATCAGTTCCAGTCCCTTGGAATACACCCCTAAGCAGTACTAGATCAGTTCCAGTCCCTTGGAATACACCCCTAAGCAGTACTAGATCAGTTCCAGTCCCTTGGAATACACCCCTAAGCAGTACTAGATCAGTTCCAGTCCCCTTGGAATACACCACTAAGCATTACCAGCTCAGTTCTACTTCCCTATAAATGCCCCAGCAAGCAGTTGTCTCCAGCGAGCGCTCCACGTCTTGGCATGACTTCCTTTGACATTGCATGATCGTCTTAACGTCAGGCGGTCATTATGGTGTACCTGCGTCACGAGGTTGAATGCCACGCGCACATAACACCTCTGGCAATTCACCTGATCGTCCAGTCACTACTATTCACGCTCTTGTCACGACAATTTCAAGACCTTACATCCATATGGCTGCATGTTTATTTCGGTGTATTAAAGCGTTTCAACGCGACCTAAAATAAACTTATCATAAGCCTGAGTACAGTGTCCTCACACTGCTAGCACGTGATGTTAAGGGATTGTCAGTTCTCTTCCGCTCCCCTAAGATACCCTACGAAGATTCTTAATGACTGTCTCATTTGTTAATGGGACCTTATGACCTAATAACATAACCAAAAGAAAATATGCACAACACTTTAGTAAAATTCTTAGAACTAAAGCGGCCCAACGATATCCACCCTGGACTTATGTAACTTTCTGGACATATCTGCTTGGTCTTATGTAACTTTCTGGACATATCTGCTTGGTCTTATGTAACTTCCTGGACATATCTGCTTGGTCTTATGTAACTTTATGGACATATCTGCTTGGTCTTATGTAACTTTATGGACATATCTGCTTGGTCTTATGTAACTTTATGGACATATCTGCTTGGTCTTATGTAACTTTCTGGTCATATCTGCTTGGTCTTATGTAACTTCCTGGTCATATCTGCTTGGTCTTATGTAACTTTCTGGACATATCTGCCCTAAAATCGATGAAATCGCACGACGTCTTAACTAGTCTCAGAAACTCTTAATCCCACGGTCTCGTGACGTTCCAATAGCCCGCGATCTTGCACGATAATGTGATTTTGCAATGCTCCAGAGCCATATATCTCTCCCTGGTCTAAGATAATCTCACGACCTTGCGTGAACCTGTGAACTTGAAAGAGGAATCTCGTCATCACGTGATCACATAAAGCTTCACATCACCACTTGACATGAACTTGAAGCCCCTTCATGATTAGCTCACGTCAA
>NC_091188.1:11812517-11867517 GCF_040958095.1 Procambarus clarkii | reverse complement strand
GCATCGCATCCAATAATCCAACCTGGCATCGCCAGGCTGTGTGACAAATGGAATGCATTAGGAAGTGATGTGGTGGAGGCTGACTCCATACACAGTTTAAAGTGTAGATATGATAGAGCCCAATAGGCTCAGGAACCTGTACACCTGTTGATTGACAGTTGAGAGGCGGGACCAAAGAGCCAGAGCTCAACCCCCGCAAGCGCAAATAGGTGGGTGAGTACACACACACACACACACACACACACACACACACACACACACACACACACACACACACACACACAAGGACACACTAACACACACTGGTGGCTGAGTGGACAACACGCTGGATACGTTATCCTGTGGACCGGGATTCGATTCCTGGCGCCGGCGAGAAGCAAAAATGATCAGAGTTTCTTTCACCCTGATACCCCGGTTACTTAGCAGTAAATAGGTACCTGGGAGTTAAACAGCTGTTACGGGCTGCTTCCTGGGAGGAGAGGGAGTGTGTGGAAAAAAAATTAGATAATAGCAGTTGATTGACTGACAGTTGAGAGGCGGGCCGTAAGAACAGAGCTCAACCAACGCAAGCGTAACTAGGTGAGTACACACGCGCGCACTATATCAACTTTGACAGGAAGTGCATTATGGAAATATTTAGTTTCGCCCTGTTTTATACTTCTTCTGTAGTAAGGCTCACAGACCACGTCGTAATGGATTATTTATGAACTCCCTAAAACAATATACCACAGGAGAGGCGTACATGTGCTGCATGTATGAGAAGCTTGAGTACATCTATACACAGATAAGTATACCCTACTTCTTGGTGTATAGTCACTAATATTTACTTTAATCATGGAATATACTCAGGTCTAAAGTATAATCTCTAGGTTGATGGCTTTAATAACCCCTTCTTTATAACCTTAATAAGCTGTTATAGTACCCCTTAATAACTCTCCAAATGATGATATCTTGAGGTGATTTCGGGGCTTTAGTGTCCCCGCGGCCCGGTCCTCGGCCAGGCCTCCACTGATAGGCATCAAACGCCAGGTCCTCGACCAGGCCTCCACTGATAGGCATCAAACGCCAGGTCCTCGACCAGGCCTCCACTGATAGGCATCAAACGCAACACCAAACCTAATCAAGAGTTATATCTTCCGCCTATGATGCAGTGGAAAGCATCATGGCTGTTCTCAATGCTAAGGAAGACACCACAACGACAATAACAACTCCCACAGGCGCTACACTCCGTGGCTATACGGCTGCCCATGACAAACACAACTGTGGTTATTTCACTTGATGGACGACCTGGCACTGCGGACCCTAAGGGGTAATTCCCATCGGCTAGAATCACACAATTTCCCGTTCCACCCTTTATAGATGGATGTCCTGCAGGCTAGATGAAGCGGATAGGGGGAGTAGAATGTATATCGTACGGTCCGCATGCCACAGAGAAGGGAATGATTGTATTTTGATTGAAATAAACACTATTCATTCAGGATCGTATAATGATGTATGCCAATATTTATTCGTCTGTTCGTGTGTTAGAATCTCCAACAAAAATATGTATTAACCGGTGACAGTTTCCAACGAATAATGTTTAATTATTCCAACTCATCCTCGGAAAATTATGGTAATGATATTACTGTGGTTGTATGTTCAACATACAGTCTGTTATACCTAATGTAAATATTTTATTATTCAAAGCTTAAAAACAAACAAAAACTGAAGCAGACTAATCACTTTTTTTATTAATACATGAGGTAAATCTGCATTTGTGCAGCTACCATAGACTATATGAAGTGGAGTACAGTGTGTCAAAAAAGTTAAATATGTGATGGTAAAAAATCCCACAAACCTAACATAACCTGTCCTGGGACTAATGTATACTCTACTAAACTGATTGTAAGTGGTTCATGCTGCATGATATATATATAGCCGAGGATGAGAGGAAGCACCACACATATGGGCCAATATGCCCATTGCAGCTTAACAATTTCCTGTTTCCACGAAGGCTGGGGCATTATATTGTGTGCTTCGTCGTTTTCTCGAAGATGGCAGAGAATTATCTGGTATTTTTTATGTTAATAGTTAAATTTGCTTCTTTGATGTATAATACCTCCAAAATGTCCAGTCTTCTATTGTCGCTGTATTTATCGATTATTTTCGTGAGACTTGTCAGGATATCTCTGGTAATGATTTGGACATCGGTGAGGCAATATACATCAAACAAACCAAGCCAACTATCAACAGACAACTAATACCAAATTACACTCTGTTATCTCTACACTTAACCGGATCATCACCAGAAACATGCTGACAAGCACCAGGAAAATAACAGACAAATACAGTGACTATAGATGACCATGTTAAACACTGCTATCTTCGAGAACACGACAAAATATACAATACACTGCCCCAGACTTCATCAAAACATAGGAAATTGGTAAGCTGTAATGGGCCTATTGGCTCATAAATGGGGTGCTTCACCTTCACCTCATTCCCGTCAGCACAAAAACTAAGAACCATTCGAACTTTGCCTTTGATAATGTTGACAAGGGTCAACGAAACGCATGTCTTAGCGTAAGGCCATAACAAAATTGTATAATGTGCTTTGGAGATTTAATTCGTTCACCTTCATTTTCAAATGAAGAAAAAAGGTAAAAAAATAGAGAAGATTTGTGTTAGAATCATTGATCTCACTCTTTCTTTCATATTCAATAATATATGAATACAAGAAAGACTACTACCAAAATATACTTATATATAAAAATATTTATATGCAACAAACATAAAAAAATACTGATCTATTCAATGCAGAATAACCACAGTGAAATGGGGACAAAAAGCTGCAGCTCTTCCTCCTGGTCAAAGCATGTGATATATATATATATATATATATATATATATATATATATATATATATATATATATATATATATATATATGCACGAAATGTCTGTGACACTGATCACATTAATGCCAAATTTTTGTTCATTGAAGTTTTTTGGCGCATGTATATATGTATATACATATGCATGCCATAGTCGGGTTTTTGAGACACTCCGCCAAAGTTAGAGCAGGTATTGATGTGCGATGCCAAGGGAACGGGGCTCGTGTTTGATATATGTTTATTACTAACCAGCACGGGAGGAGGCCTTGAGGGCTTGGGTCAGCCTCATCGAGCGTACCCCGCCGGGAGCCTTCCTCACAAGCAGTCGTGACGCCACAAATAATAATAATAATAATAATAATAATAATAATAATAATAATAATAATAATAATAATAATAATAATAATAATAATAATAATAATAATGAGCTTTCAGCCCAGCCTAGGCAATAAGTTTATCACAGACTCATACAAATTTTATTAAGTCGTATGTGACTATAATAATAATAATAAGTAATGGTAATGTCTTCTCATAGATATATTAGTCAGCCCTAGGCAATAAGTTTATCACAAACTCATACAAATTTTATTAAGTCGTATGTGACTATAATAATAATAATAAGTAATGGTAATGTCTTCTCATAGATATATTAGTCAGCCCTAGGCAATAAGTTTAACACAGACTTATATAAATTTTATTAAGTTATATCTGACTATAATAATAATAAGTAATGGTAATGTCTTCTCACAGACATTAACATAAGATAAAAACTGCACATTTATGTATTTGTGAAATTTATGTAAAGAATTACACCAAGTCTTTCGCACTCTCCTGAGTGCCTTTGTCAAGGTCTGAATGTGTGATTAGGATGAGACTTACATCTAAACGACTAATAAAGCTGTTTTAGATTTACCTGCTCGGAGCAAAAGTGAGCCCGTAGTGGACTTACCTGGCACAGGGGCGGGGCTGTAACTTGACTGCTATCCTGGATCCACTCCTCTTATCCTTCTTGACCTCCTGACCATATCACCTCTATTCCCGACACCTTTATTGAATCTGGAATAGAGGTGACATTCCCAAGGTTCACTCTTCCCCCAGTCTACCTTTCAATGGCTTAAGGCACCCATGATTACCAGTCTGGATTTCTTCCTGCATGCAACAGAAGCTGCTCTTTCTATTACACTAATGATTGCCATGATATTAATATCACACTCCTGTCTGGGTCATTTGGTCCAAGCATTGTCATAGCGCCTGTTACGTAGTCCCTGAACCCTTCACAACCTGGTATGGCAATATCTTTGAAACCTAAGTCCTTCCTTCCTTCCTAATAGCCCTTCCTTTGCAGCAGAGCCACTCCAACTCCTTCTCTTCCTTCCCTCTCTTTCCTTACTACATAGACATTTGAGAAAGCACTGCATTTCTTATCATGCCCAATAGCTTTCTTTCTGTGAGTGCTATTATATCCAGGTGTTCTTATTGTCACCTTTCCCTAAATTGACTTTTTTTTTTGTAGTCTAATCTATGTTAGACATTTGACACACACACACACACACACACACACACACACACACACACACACACACACACACACACACACACACACACACACACACACACACACACACACACACACAAACACACACACACACACACACACGCACACACACACACACACACACACACACACACACACACACACACATACACACACAATGATGAATGTTGACGACTACAATGTTGTTAGGAGTTTGTGCTCTTCACTACGCACAGGTAACCGAACGGCTGTAAAGAGAAGGTCCGGGAGCTGAAGCTCCCGGATTTAAGTGATTTAAGTGTGTTTGTGTGTATGCTCTCCGCAAATGGGACACTGCACTATTTAAGTACAGGATAATACACTGTACTTCCAACACCTGTGTGTGCCTAGTCCGAAAGACCACATAGTTGCGCCCAACAAAATCACACGCTGCCACTTAGAGACGTCAATTTCAGAGTCCCAGATAACGATTCCCTATTCTTCTCGATTTATTTTAATTACTTGAGCTAATTAACCACGTAACCAAGACTAGAATAACCTAACCTTATCTATAGTTACAAAAATCTAATTTAATCTATTGATAACCTATCCAACTCATAATAGCATACATTAGCCCCCCTAGAAAAAAGTATTGTTTAACATAACGTTACCCGCTTGATTACTAATCCATTAATGTATACACTGATGCATAAACATCACTAAAAGAATCCTTAAATCATCTCAAAAATGTTATTCAAATGTCAAATTCAGGCCCATGAGTTACTGAAGCTTTGAAGTGACGTAGAAAGAGAATGAATGAATAAAATTAAGATAAGGTTACCCTGTGGACGAGGGGAGAAGTGGAGACTGGAGAAAAAATTATCGGAGATGTGGCTATTTAGTTGCAGATAAAGTGCCTGGATTAACAGTACCAGCATCGTTCAGTTTTCATATATTTTTTAAAATTGAATGTTTGAAAAATTCAAACATTTAACTTTATTAAAAAAATTTTAATTTGTCTTAACAAATAAGGTAATTATTAAATGTTTAACAAGAATCATCATAAATGAATTTACTGATGATTTGAAGGTTACTTATACAATTTCACAAAGATCTGAGTAGGCGTTATGAGTTTTATGACCTATTTAATTTCGTTTAGTTATCGCCGTTAAATGCAGATGAAAAAAAATTGGTTTCTCGGAGAAACTGTATTAATTTTATGCAATTTGTAACCAAATTTAATTAGCGCTATTAAATGTTACAGTTAAGCAATGACTTAAGTTGCACCCAAGTTTTTTACAAGATTTTATCACACAAGCGATAAGAAATTCACCAACTATAATACTCAGAGAATAACAGGCTTACAGATTAACTGACTAGAATCACAGATTCACGTACATCAGCCAAAAAGATTCGCAATAAACAGATTTAGAGACAAAAAGGCTCACAGGGAAATAGTATCACTGACTAAAAGACTCATAGATTAATAGACTCACTAACAGGTTCACAGACACATAGACTCGCAGGCTCTTTTACTAACAGACCCACATACTGACTGGCTCAAAGACTACCATATTCACATGTTTACAAACTAAAAGATTCACCGACTAATATACCGATAGACTCAAAGACTATCAAATTCGCATGTTTAAAGTAACTAGCTCATAGACTTAAGAACTCACAGACGAGTCCGTAAATATTTATGGACTATTTTCAGGACTAAAGTATACTTCCTGGATGGTCAGTGAACGTTTTTGTAATCCAAATAACCCATCAGAGATTCATAGAACTCAACACGACCAAAAAAATGTATAGCATGTGAGTGTGAACAGTCGTGAGTTGGGAGATGTGATTATGAGTGGTCGTCACTTTGAAGAAATGATTATGAGCAGTCAAGTGTTTGGAGATGCGATTGAAAATATGTCAAAACCCTTGTGTTAACTAGGTACGGGGGATGATGGGTCTTCAGTCGTGGAACGTATTATGAGTGAGGCAACTCTTAAATAAAACAGTACCTACGGGCTCACCATAGCCCGTGCTACATGAAACTGCTTGTTCCAAGTAGCGAATCTTTAACAACAACAACAATCTTAAATAATCCCGTGTTACTTGGAACTTTTTGTTCCAGGTAGCGAATCTTTAACAACAACTTAAATAATTAAATTATCTACGGGCTCACCATAGCCCGTGTTACTTGGAACTTTTTGTTCCAGGTAGCGAATCTTTAACAACAACGACATCTTAAATAATCGGAAAAGTTTTATTTATAAAAATAACGAATATGCTGTATAGTTACCCCCCCCCCCAGAAAACACTGGTACCCTTTGTCTCACACTCCACGCTCATGTCCATCACACTTTAAGGAATATACACACTGAAAAATGTATCCCGTTTCTGGGTGTATTGCATATCACTGCGTGTACTTCAGTCCTGAACAATGCTTAGTATTAAAGTACACCTGAAAGTTAGCTAGAAAGCGTTTGTGGTCGCCCCTAATAACCCTCGTGCACATACACGCACACACTAAACAATACACCTTTCCACACATGAAACAATACACCATAAACACGTTACCAATCAATAGCCCCCCCAAACACACACACACACACACACACACACACACACACACTAGGGTCCTGGAGGCTGAGTGGACAGCGTTCCGGAATCGAAATCCTAGGGTCTGGGGATCGATCCCCGGCGATGGCGGAAACAAATGAGCAGAGTTTCTTTCACCCTGATAGCCCTGTTCATCTAGCAGTATATAGGTACCAGGGAGTTAGACAGCTGTTAAAGGCTGCTTCCTGGGGGGAGGGGGTAAAAAAAAAAAGTTGATTGACAGTTGAGAGACAGGCCGAATGAGCCAGAGCTAACCCCCGCAAGCACAACTAGGTGAATACACACACACACACACACACACACACACACACACACACACACACACACACACACACACACACACACACACACACATACACACATACACACACACACACTCACACACTCATACACGTTAACATTCACAACATCACCATGGGCAATACATATTACACAGTTTTTATTGCCACTAATCTTTCTTATCTTGCCCCCCATTTTCTTTCGTTGCTGCTGCTGCTGGTACGCCTTCGTCAGCAGCCTCAATCGTTCTTGTTGCTCTCTCTTTCTACATCTTTCTTTAACTGCAACAGTAACGGTCTAGATTACTTTTGAGCACTATTAAGTCCAATGACTTGGAATAATGCTGAATCTAGATCGACTATATATATGGATAGAATGACGTAGGCTACATACTGATGCACTAAAATCGACTACGTTGAAATGGAATGACCTACAGGTTGAAATGGGCTACAGGTGTCTACAGTGTCATTGGCTTCAAGTTGCATGAGCGGAATTAGGGGGGTAGAAATAGCCTAAGTTACTCTATCCCTTTGAGATGTATTTTTTTCTTGTCTCAATACTTGAACTTGAACTTGAGCGGAATCGAATACTGTACATTGCTCTTCGATGACCTCATCAACATGCGATGCTACAAGAATGACCCCGTCTATATATATGGCTTATATTATCCCAAGCGATGTATATCTGAATTCTTTGTTGTAACGCTTTCAAAGAGTAGTGCTCCTTTGACTTGGCACCAAATTCTCGATTACTCAGCAACAAATTGCCTCTTGTAATCCTTTTCGCATACATCAGAGTCAAATTGTATTATCAGATATTAACACCTATTTGGTGATAAAAGACATGAAAGAGTTCTGAGCGATAAAGTGAATCAAAGGAAGGTTGTCACTTATGATTACTATAGACACGCCAACTGGCTTTATGGTCTATATGAGCTATAAATAATGGATGCGGACACCGTTATCAGATGACGAATGGAAGTAAGCGTGCAGGAGGAGGGGGGACTATTACGCTTTGATGGGAATCAAGGTAATACTAGATTTGCCAATATCTGTCACCGACAAACGGATGGATTGTCTGGTCTCGTTTACAACAGCATTATTGGTGCACTAAAAATTGGCCAAATTTGGTGGCAGGTGATATGACTGATGACCTGGCTCCGGTTGAGGAGGACGGTCCTGTACGAGAAGGGATACTTCTATGAATATAAGAGCAGCAGTGACAGCCTTCATCCAGTAGGTGTCCAACCCGTCCTCTTAAAAATAACGTCACTTTTCGCTCGTATGCGCGCTATGGTCAGATTTGGACGTAATTTGAAATAAAATCGACTCACAAAAGTGACGTACTGTCCCGTTTTCTGTTTGAGTCGTCCGGCTTACTCGGTAAGGTTAGTCAAGGAAACTATAAATTAACGTTGGCTATCCAATACAAACTAAAAATATTTAGCAAATAATTATATATTAAACCACAATTTCATCAATAAACTAGGATTCATCTTATATCTATAAATTATAATGTTTGTTCAAAGTTGTTGGAGGCCAGACGCTTGAGGCTAGCCTCAAACAATTTCACACAGTAATCGCATTTGGGTACGTGCCAAGCATGAGCTAGTCGGGGTTGGTATAATTGAAAAGTGTGCCACGTGACACGGTACCAAAGTGCCCCCTATGACGAATCTTGCTATAACATTATGGCTGGAATGTGTTCCTCCTATCATATTGTAAACCTTTATGCTGATCATGCCAAACATAAAAAATCTTATCTAATCATAATACTTTTCTTTAAAGCTTAGAAATAATTTGATAATGTCATGTTTTATAACCATAAACTTTCTGGATTTTATTTACCACCCATTTAACACTGTAAATAAAGCAAGAAGCGAAGACTTGTCAGTCCGACCTGGACCAAAACGTCGTGTAAGGAAAGAGTCTTTCTCTACAGGAAAAATCAAGTCGTGTAGAGAAAGTGATGATTGATTGGTGTAGATTAAGCCACCCAAGAGTTGGCACAGGCATGAATAGCCCGTAATGAAAGAGTAGTAGAGAAGGTATATATATAAAATGAACGACTGTGAGGTGAAAGGCGAAAAGTTAAAAAGTAAAACATGGGAATTAAAGTAAATAAAGAAACCTGAATAAGCCTAATAGAGAAGAACGATGTGAAACAAAGAAGAAAAAAAGAGATAACATCATAAGGAAAAAAAAAGTGTCTAGAGGGGCTATATCAGATCACGTTTGTTAATGTAAGAACATTTATCTATGTTCCGAGAAAGACATGAGTCAACAGCAACAAAGTCAGGACGAAGGTTCATTTTGGACAAGTTGTGCATGAGGGCCGACCTCGACAGGACGGCGTATGTGACGAGAAGTTGCAAAAGAGAGAGCGTGTGTACCTGCAGGAGTTAGTGTCTTGGGGCTATATCCCCCACACACACAATCACAACACCGCACACAGTGGTGCTCGTTCCAGGGGAAATCTAGAAGGGTAAGGCATAAAATGAGCTATGGGAATGGGAAGCTCTCAGCCTGCTAACAGGAGTCAGAAAGAGTCTTGCTCCTGCAACCACACGCAGGAGAGAGGCAGTGATAAAACTAAGACAAAGAGGGACAGAAACGTAGAGAGAGAAAAACAAACAGAGACATAGGGAGACCTTGGGCTTGACCTTGTGCTTGACCTTGTGTTTGACCTTGGGCTTGAGCTTGACCTTATGCTTGACCTTGTGTTTGACCTTGGGCTTGAGCTTGACCTTGCGCTTGACCTTGGGCTTAACCTTGCGCTTGACCTTGGGCTTCAGCTTGACCTTATGCTTGACTTTGGGCTTGACCTTGTGCTTGACTTTATGCTTGATCTTATGCTTAAACTTGGGCTTGGGCTTGACCTTGGGCCTAGGTTTATTGGGAGCAACAACATGCAGTCTTCTCATATATATTGTAACAAAGACTTCAGCTCGTCACTCTCTCGTGTCACGGCCAGGAAATGAATGTCATTCTGCTCGTGCGGTTTTAGCCATCTCGCTCTCACGGCACCTAAGAAATTGGTCGAGATCTTAATAGCAATCACAAAGAAAACAAGAATATACGTTGATATCTTATGAAGCTGGTTCACAATAAGGAGCTCAAGAACACGTCAGATTAGACAGAGCGCCAGTTATTCATAACAACGTGTTCAGAAGCCCGCCAGAGTACGTAGAGGGCTCGGGGACAGAGGACGCGCTCAGGGCAAGGTCGTGTGAGGCATCTTGAAGAGTTCGTGCGAGCCTTTATTGTCCTTGGGTGTGTTGCATCAGACGTGAGGGGAGTGGCACATGTGTTCCACAGTGCCAGGGAGGGAGCTGCTCCACAGTGCCAGGGAGGGAACTGCTCCACAGTGCCAGGGAGGGAGCTGCTCCACAGTACCAGGGAGGGAGCTGCTCCACAGTCCCAGGGAGAGATCTAACAGAAAATCTCTAAATCAAGCACGCACACACACACACACACACACACACACACACACACACACACACACACACACACACACACACGTTCGTCCGAGGCACGTACGTCACATTAAGTAGTGTTATGGAGGAGGCTGATTCCATATACAGTTCCAAATGTAGATATGATAGAACCCAGTAGGCTCAGGAATCTGTACACCAGTTGAGAGGCGGGACCAAAGAGTTCAATCCCCGACCGTCCACCAAGTGATTGGGCACCTTTCCTTTCCTCCCCGTCCCATCCCAAATCAATATCCTGATCCCTTCCCCAGTGTCATATAGTCGTAATGGCTTGGCGTTTTCCTCCTAATAATTCCCTTTCCTCGTTGTCCACTTGGCTTCATTCTCGAGTCACGATCGGGGATATCGGGATCATTTCCCCGGACGAGCAGAAATGGTTTAGCCCGTTTACTTCACCTAATGTCTTTGTTTTACCGAGCTGTCAAGTCAATAAGTTCCCCAGGAGTTTTAGTGAGCTTGTTGTGGGTGGCATTCTGGGAAAGGTCATTAACCAAACCTTTCGTTGTTGTTGAAGTTGTAATAAATATAGCTACACTGAAAAAGTTACAAGTAGCACGGGCTATGGTGAGCCCGTAACTTACCTGGCACAGGAGTGGGGCAAGTAGCACGGGCTATGGTGAGCCCGTAACTTACCTGGCATAAGAGAGGGGCAAGTAGCACGGGCTATGGGTGAACCCGTAGTGAACTTACTGGCACAGGCGCGGTACCAAAGCTTTCATAGGGACCTCGATATATACACACAGACTGTCTGTCACCCGACTCTATGATGTATTAATTATTGTTGATACTTTTCCCCCCCTGATAATCGCAGATCTTTTTTGTTTTTTTCGATAAGAGTTTTTTGCATCATCAGGTCAAGGCCACACGACCACCTTAAGCTGACACACATGCGACGGCGTGTTTCATGTTTGTGACGCTTGTCATGCAGGGATGTGTGTGTGTGTGTGTGTGTGTGTGTGGGTGGGTGTGGGTGGGTGTGGGGGTGGGTGTGGGTGTGTGTGTGTGTGTGTGGGTGTGTGTGTGTGTGTGTGTGTGTGTGTGTGTGTGTGTGTGTGTGTGTGTGTGTGTGTGTGTGTGTGGATGTGTGTGTGTGTGTGTGTGTGTGGGTGGGTGTGGGTGGGTGTGGGTGTGGGTGTGTGTGTGTGTGTGTGTGTGTGTGTGTGTGTGTGTGTGTGTGTGTGTGTGTGTGTGTGTGTGTGTGTGTGTGTGTGTGGATGTGTGTGTGTGTGTGTGTGTGTGTGTGTATGTGTGTATGTGTGTGTGTGTGTGTGTATGTGTGTGTGTGTGTGTGTGTGTGTATGTGTGTGTGTGTGTGTTTACCAGACAAGTGTGGGTATCGAAATTACTGCGGACGTATTGACCTCATCTTCAAAAAGCCTATTTTGTACGTATAATACATGTACGTGTATCTTTATACTAGAGACGTGTGTATATAAGAACATGGTGTATATTAAAGCTGTATATATACATCCCCTTGCAGGATTGTGTGGTGGTAGTAATGCTGTGTAAACATTAATATGCAAATCTGTGTGCATCTTTAACCGAGATGTGTGTGCACACCATCTCGTAGAGCTGTGTATGTGTTAATGATGTGTGTGCACATTGTCATTCATGGGGCTGTGAATGTATCGAAGATGTGCCCAAATAATTACCATGCTGGGAATTTGTTTACAGTGGTTCAGATTGCCATGGAGGCATATATATATATATATATATATATATATATATATATATATATATATATATATATATATATACACATATATATATGTGTGTGTATACTCACATACCATCAAGGCCTGTGAGTGTGTTCGAAACATACGCACACACGTGTGCGTATGTGTTTATGTGTACCAAATACGCGTGCTCTCCCATGCAGTGTGTGAGTGTGTAACAAACACGCCTGCACCTCCCATGCAGTGTGTGTACCAAGACAGGTGAGGGTAATGAGCAGGAGTAGTGAGCTGGTAATGACGCAGCCCGCCATCACAGCTAGCATAGGGCCTCGTAAACAAGACGATAATTTGGCCGTCGTGGCCCCAGGTTAAAGATTTAGTCGCGGTATATCAGGGGGTCCACACCAGGGGGGAAAGGAGGGTGTCCATTCCCGCCCCCGCTCAATACTGGTGGGTGTAGGGGTCAGCGTGAGAGCGAGAGGTGGTCAGCAGCGCTCAGCCTGGATAGCCTCGAGTTAGGAAGCAATAAATGCGGTTAGCAATCCTTGGTCTCTGTAGCCTCAGGTTAGGAGTGTGCACAAAAGTCAGCAGAACTCGGCCTGGATATAAAACATTTAAGAACCACACAACGCAGGCCTCTGGCACTGGAAGCCGCTCAAGGTAAGATTTGATTAGAAATGGAAAAATAAAGTCTGCCTCAAAAGTTGGGTGGAGGTCTCGGGTCTTCGCATTATGGAGCAAGAGAGACTGGATCGAGACTGGACAGTCCCTGTGGCGCAGTGGTAAGATACTCGCTCGGCACTTCGCGAGCCCTTTGGGCTGGGTTCGTATCCTGGCCGGGGAGGATTGACCGGGCGCCAATCCTTAACTACATGTAGCCTCTGTTCACCCGGCAGTGAATGGGTACCTGATTGTTAAACGATTTGGCGCGTCTTATTCCGGGGACAATTAGGATTAAGGACCTGCCCTGAACGCTAAACCTACTAATGGTTTTACAACAGTGTAAGAACTCTTGTATATATAAATAAAATAAAATAAAATAATTAATCTGTGTACAGCTGAATGCATTTCGATACCCGCTGGCGAAAATATTTTACATAAACTCCCCATCAGATTCTATTTGTCATCTGGCTTCGGTATTATCAAAAATGTAACATTGAGTGTAGTGTTTACGAAACATTTAATTGTCTTCACTAATGATATTCGGGTGTCATAACAACCTTCTTGATCACGAAATTCTTCGTTTGTCTATTTTTTCCATATTTTAGATTGCCTCCACTTGTGTTCATGTTAAAAAAAAAAATACTCTGACATCAAGTGTTCAGGCAATTTCGGCCTAATACCATGATTATCACCACAGTCTTCATTATTATCACATTCGTAATCATCATCATCATATCATTATAATTATAATAATTACCTCCTTTACTTCAACAAATCTTACAAAGTACATAGCAACAAGACGAACCAATACACTTCATAGCACCAAGGAGAACAGCACCATTACAAAGCTATGGTCGGCCGCTTGCTCCTCTAGCTTAGCGCCAGCATCTAAACTGTGATCCATCTATCAGCTCTGTGGAAATATTTCAAAAATACTTTAGATTTTAGTCACAGGCAGCCTCTCAGCTCCTATCCATATTTACCTGAATTTAGCCGAGGGTCAGTGACACTAGTGTGCCTCGACGAGGACAGGAAGCCGTCGGCTTGTTAAATAGTCCCCCCCATTTGTCCTCATCCCCCTCCCTGTAACACACACACACACACACACTCACTCATTCATCCGCGGGGCCTCGCGGTTGAGTAGACAGCGCTCGGAGGTTGTAGTCCCAATGGCTCGGGTTTGATTCCAGGCGGAGGCGGAAGCAAATGGGCTGATATTCTTTCACCCTAATTCATCTGTTCACCTAGCAGCAAATAGGTACCTGGGAGTTAGACAGCTGCTACGGGCTGCTTCCTGGGCATGTGTATGCGTGTGTTAGAAATATATATATATAGTAGATATAATAGAGGAAAAATAGATTGGTTAGAAAGGCGGGGTCCAACAGCTAAATAGCTCGATTCTGAAGATACAAATAATAAATAAAAATAGTAAATACACACATGCGTTTTGATATTTACATTTATATTACCGTACAGTTTTATGTCTCGGTAAATACATACATTTTCATATATTCAAACATTCAAATACATTATAACAATTAATTGTATGCGTTTTAATAAAAATGAAAACGCCAGTATTCCAGCGACCCAAAGCACATTGAAATTCCCATATATATTAAAATGACCAGTGCATATTAAACGCCCTGCTTAATCCAGAATTTCCATATTCAAACCTATAATAATTATCCATTTAAAAAACCCTGCTCGCGCTAGTCGAAGCGATCAGATATATTCTGTACTCCAGTCCTAAACGGAAAGTTGCTTTTGGTCTCTGAAACTTCAATATGAAGTTTCAGAGACCAAAGTTTGAAGTTTGGTCTCTTGAGACAAAATAAATTTAGCATGCAATGCAGAGGAAATATTTCGAAAAGTTCAAGTCATAAGGGGAGGCCTAAAAATGTGTGTTGTTCAAGTTCAAGTATGTTTATTGAGACAAGAAAGAAATACATCTCAAAGGGATAGAGTATCTTAGGCTATTTCTACCCCCCTTCCCCTTGTGTGTTGTGTCATCAGTCAAGGATTGTAAATAATTTAGTTAACCTGAATAATACGGAAGGGAGATAACGTCGAAGGGACGACTTAAGAATTGCTTAGTATTCAGCATGAAAGAGGTAAAGAACCTGCCGAAGAAATTCAATGTTCCAATGCTTATGGAACTTGAAAAAGGTAATGGGGCCAATACCGGAAAGGGATTGGTAAAGGGGACACCGCGGCCAATATCGAGAAATCCCATTAACAGAATGCATCAGCAGCAGTGAACAAATAGGGAACATCAGAAGTCCTGGGATGAAACGACTATATACAGTCGTGTTCCCAGGTTCTCGGTGTATCTGTTTATGGCGATGTCTACGCCATCTGTTGAGCGCACCCGACCCCATTTTCTGTTTCTTGTTGGAAGGCTGTGATTTTTACAGACCCCTGTGTAGTTTCCATCTTACTAATAACATTTTACTCCTCAGAAGTAAAGTGGGTGGTATCTTGGTCGACAGGACTCAGTTCACCCAGGACAGTCCTGATCTCAAGACGTGTTCCAGTGGGAGCAAGAGGCCAGAGTTTTCTAACAAGCCGGATTTTTCGAACAGTTTCTTATTTGAAATGATAAAGCTTTTAATTATCTATATATATATATATATATATATATATATATATATATATATATATATATATATATATATATATATATATATGTCGTACCTAGTAGCCAGAACGCACTTCTCAGCCTACTATGCAAGGCCCGATTTGCCTAATAAGCCAAGTTTTCATGAAATAATTGTTTTTCGGCTACCTAACCTACCTAACTTAACCTAACCTAACTTTTTTGGCTACCTAACCTAACCTATAAAGATAGGTTAGGTTAGGTTAGGTTAGGTTGGGTTGGTTAGGTTCGGTCATATATCTACGTTAATTTTAACTCCAATAAAAAAAATTGTCCTCATACATAATGAAATGGGTAGCTTTATCATTTCACAAGAAAAAAATTAGAGAAAATATATTAATTCAGGAAAACTTGGCTTATTAGGCAAATTGGGCCTTGCATAGTAGGCCGAGTACGACGTTCTGGCTACTAGGTACAACATATATATATATATATATATATATATATATATATATATATATATATATATATATATATATATATATATATATATATGTACATATATATATATATATATATATATATATATATATATATATATATATATATATATATATATATAATATATGATTGGGCTATTATTTTGAGTTAAAACTAACATATAAATGTTCTTAATATAATATATTAAATTATTAGAAATCTAACTAATTTGGAAATCGGGAAAACCGCCCTGCCTGTTAAGCAAATCGTTCTTTGCTTACTAGGCCAAATACTGCGGTTCTGGCTATTAGGGCCTACATATATATACATACACTGAGAGTTTACTTCGGTCCTAAAGTGTGTTTTAGACTAAAGTATACTTGTGGGTTGGTCAGTAAGCTGCTGCGGTGGTCTTTAATATCCCCTCCACGGATAACACACCTTAAGCCTAAACCACACACATTTGCACGCTGGATACACACGGCACGAGGTGTACTCCGCTGCTGTGTATATATGTACACTTGGCCACCTACCTACCTACCTTGTGGTGATTCCGAGGATCAACGTCCCCTCGGCATCTTGGTTGGTGGTCTGGTCAACCAGGCTGTTGAACGCGTCTGCTCGCAGCATGAGATATGAATCACAGCCTGGGGCCAGATTCACGAAAGCACTTACGCAAGCACTTACAAACCTGTACATCTTTGCTCACACTTGGGCGCCTTTGTTTACAATTATTAAACAGTTAATGAGCTCCGAGCTCCAGTAGGATGTTTATAACAATAACAACAGTTGAATGGGAAGTTTTCATGCTTGTAAACTGTTTAATAAATGTAATCAAAGCCGTCAAAGATTGAGGAAAGATGTACACGTTCGTAAGTGCTTGCGTAAGTGCTTTTGTGAATCTGGCCCCTGGTTGATTAGGTAGCCTTTTGGAGGTGTTTATCCTCTCTTGAACACCGTGAGAGGTCGGCTAGTTATTCCTCTCATGTGTAGAAGGAGAGTGTTGAAAAATCTTGGGCTCTTGATGTTGATAGAGTTCTCTCTAAGCATATGTATTGCACCTGTGTTTTTCAATGGGGCTATTTTGCACATCTTGCCATTCCTACTGGTCTCATGTGATGCTATTTCCGTGTGAAGATTTGCAACTAATCTCACTAATATTTTTCAGATGAATTATTATGTATCTCATTCGGCAACGCTCCAGAGAATACAGATTTAACATTTTTAATCGGTCCCAGTAATTTAGATGTTTTATAGAGTGGATTCTAACAGTAAAGGATCTTTGCACACTCTCCAGGTCAGCAATTTCTCTAGCTTTGAATGCGGCTGTTAGAGTGCAATAATATTACACCCTTGAGAGCACTAGTGTCTTGGAAAGTATCATCACTGGTATGGCGTCCCTTGTTTGAAAGGTTCTTGTTATCCAACCTGTCTTTTCTTTCCTTGCTGTCATGACAGCTACTTTAGTGTGTTCTTTAAAGGTAAAGTCTTCCGAGATGATTATTCCTAGGCCCTCTATATGGCTTTTTCGATCTATCTGATTGCCTTTCATATATGATTTCTGACTTCATATTTTCGGTTTTTCTATAGCAAAGGCGAAATTTATCCCCACTAAACATATTATTATCCATTGAAAGACCTGATTAATCAGACTGAAGGTTTACTATTTGGCCAGTAAACAAATAGTCCACATCCATGACACACAGTCGGAGACCCCGGGTTCGATGCCCTGGCGAGACAGAAATGGTTGAGCGTATTTTCATACTTAATGAATTTGTTCACTTAGTAGTTAAATGGGTACCAGAAAGTTAGGTAATTACTGTGAGAAACAACCTTCATCCTGGAGAAGACGCAGTAGGTGACCTGGTAGGGGTTTGGGACCTTGATACCTGGTTGATACCCGGTTGATGGGGATTCTAGGAGTTCTTCTACTCCCCAAGCCCGGCCCGAGGACAGGCTTGACTTGTGAGAGTTTGGTCCACCAGGCTGTTGCTTGGAGCGGCCCGCAGACCCACATACACATACTGATCCTACGTACACAGGATTTGAATCCTGATAACTGGAGTTAAAAAACCCATCCCACGATTACTATATTTTATAAACAATTATAATTATTATAATACATAAATTTATAATATTAATTCTAATAATTTGTCTATTATTGTTATTTAAGCTTCGCGCATCTCAGCAGTGTTCTCTAGATAGCTATAAAATTTGACTGACTTGCTGCGCAGTTTATGTTTAAAGTTTAGGACCTAAATGCGCAACAACAAACTGTAGCGCTTCCGTTCCTAATTAGGAACTCATCACACGCTCGTATATATATTTACAGATGAAAACAGCTGCGTGTGTGACTGACAGGTGTGGAGAAAGAAACGGCTACCTGGGCCTCGAGGTCACCTGACGGTGGTGGTCCTGTGTTTATGTCAGTCAACCCTGCGCCCCAGGCAGCGTTGTTGGCCCGACCCCTCTCTAGTCAACCCCACCCACCCCCAAACCTCCACCTTTCAGCCGTACCTTCTCCCTGTGCCCCATCACCACCACCTGGTTGATGGGGTTGTGGGAGTTCTTCTACTCCCCAAGCCCGGCCCGAGGCCAGGCTTGACTTGTGAGAGTTTGGTCCACTAGGCTGTTGCTTGGAGCGGCCTGCAGGCCCACATACCCACCACAGCCCAGTTGGTCCGGCACTCCTTGGAGGAAACTATCTAGTTTCCTCTTGAAGATGTCCACGGCTGTTCCGGCAATATTTCTTATGCTTGCTGGGAGGACGTTGAACAACCGCGGACCTCTGATGTTTATACAGTGTTCTCTGATTGTGCCTTTGGCACCTCTGCTCTTCTTTGGATCTATTCTGCATTTTCTTCCATATCATTCACTCCAGTACGTTGTTATTTTACTGTGTAGATTAGGGACCTGGCCCTCCAGTATCTTCCACGTGTATATTATTTGATATCTCTCTCGTCTTCTTTCTAGGGAGTACATTTTGAGAGCTTTGAGACGATCCCAATAATTTAGGGGCTTTATCGCGTCTATGTATGCCGTATATGTTCTCAGTACTCCCTCTATTTCAGCAATCCGCCTGCTCTGAAGGGGGAAGTGAGTACTAAACAGTACTCAAGACGGGACCTCGTTTCTTTCCGCGTCCCCCCTACGCCACTGTGTCTCCGTCTCTAAGGTTGAGTAACGGGCGCTTTAACATTAATATTATATTCTTAATCAGAATTATAAAACATATCGCAAAGTCCTGCAGACAGGTGGATACGGATCTTGCTGGACTGAACAATCGTCTTGTCGTGAATAAAGCGGAACTGTAAGCCATAAATTGAGCAAATATATATCTTAAATGTTGTGGTGAGACATGTGTTGGCAATATATATATATATATATATATATATATATATATATATATATATATATATATATATATATATATAGTATATAATTCATGTACATCAGGTAATACAAGCCTAGATGCAAAGCATCATAAAATATTGGAGTAGTAATTCATAATACTCCCGGTTCAACATTATTTATATATATATATATATATATATATATATATATATAAAATCGACAAGATTTCGATGGTTAAACAACGAATCATTTCATCACGAGATTAATCACTTGAGAACACGAATTAATCCAACTAGTGTAAATCCTGCATATATTGCAGCCACATTATTCCAGCAACTCTGGAGAGCAATATGGTGGTGTATGTAGCCGCCAGCAGCTTAATATTAACGGCCATCACCGCCGCCGCCACCACCACTTGCTGCCGTCAGGAGTAATCTGACATCAAAGGTCCACCTCAACGATCACTGACGCTCTCATGAACTTGTCGTTAATGGGGAACTGCTGTCCTTATGTGCATGACGTGGGTGATGTCTCCTAGCTGTTCCACTGCTACACTCACGATTGTGGTTTCTCCTGAATGTTCCCCCTGTTACACTGATGAGTAGGGGGGGGGGGGGGGTTGCCTCCTAAAAGACCCTGCATTACAAACATAAAACGGTTCTTCAGTTCTTCTTTTAACCACAACAAATCCTCCAGCTGCTCCTAAATGAAACATGTACAGGTAAAGCTGAAGACAGCAAGAGAGTTGTGCAGGAGGCCGAAAAGCTGTGTAGGGGGGGCCAGAGAGCGGTGCAGGGGTCCACTGAAGATCGAAGGCCGTTATTTAAAGACGGAAACTGAGCAGTAATGCATATCTGTAAAATATTATATATGACGCAGCAGTTAGTGTGGACCCGAGGAGTGTCCAGGCCTGAGGTGGGGCTTCGTTACAATATTTTAGAGAAGATTGCAGGCGGATGTGTCATGGAGGAAAATATGGAATTAGAACAGGTGTTGTGAAGGTCTTAGAACCTTCTATGTCTTAGAACCTTAGATTACATGGTGCGTCACTCATTAGCTCCTCTCTCTCTCTCTCTCTCTCTCTCTCTCTCTCTCTCTCTCTCTCTCTCTCTCTCTCTCTCTCTCTCTCTCTCTCTCTCTCTCTCTCTCTCTCTCTCTCTCTCTCTCTCTCTCTCTCTCTCTCAGAAAATGTAATATAACGAAAAAAATATAAACTGTATCATAACAAATTCCCGAGTTCGGCCTTTATCAAAATCGCAGAGGCAAAGAGGAGGTCATTGTGCAAACTGACTATCATTCTCTTTTACAGATATAAATAACATAAAAATATAAACCATAAATAAAAACCCATGCGACTATTTACATTTGTAAAAATGTTTATTTAAATTTTTTAGAAGCACATAATGATTATCATGAACAATTCTGATTTATTAAAAAAAAATAATAATATATATCATTCACAAGCTATAATAACTGTCGTTGGATATACTGTAAGTTTTAAGTGTTCATGGAGTATCCCGCTTATTGGCGTATATGCAATTAAGAGTTTACTGTAGTCCAAGAATATATTCAGGACTAATGTATACCTGCTGATTGGTCAGGTAGCTCATGTGGATTAGTTACCCCTCTAGCGGTTGACGCTCTCTAGGCCTACACCAATAGACCTAGTTAACTAATCAAAGGGTAATACATATATTCAACAAGATATGTGCACTGCTTTTAAGTGCATTATACGCTGAGAGTATACTTACTAGATTGCTCACTAGGCTATTGAATTGATCCTTAATAACCCTCTTGAGACTGATAGGCCTAAAATACCAAAGCATCCCTATCCACCCCCCACCCCCCCAACACTGGATGACGGCATAGGACTTACTGATATTGATGTCATTTTTTAGAACCAAATTGCACTCTGCGGTAATTGCGCATTCTCATACATTTGTTTGTTGTTCGGTAAAGTATCACCGTAATATTGAATATCTGTCATCGTCTGTCAGGTTGAAATTGAGCACTTTCCTTTATTACTTTACATAATATAAATCAGCCTAACCGCGGTCAGCAGAAAATATTGTGCGTGGTGGTATTGCACTAAATTCATAATTTTTTTTTTTAAATACTTATTTCATATTCACATAAAATCTAATTTGAAACTAAAATATGTCGACAGCGATGCAAGTGTCATGAATATTTATATATTTAATAATTGAATTAGTTTTATTCATTTATTCATGTATTTTATCTCTTTGTAGATTACCTCGTATAAAAAAAAGTGAAATTCAAACTGCTTGCGATTCGCGGGTTTTGGTTTGTTTGTGCACTCTTCCGTCTTGACAACACATACAAATGTTTGTGTTTACCGTGTGAGGAAAGCATAGCTCATTGCTCTATTGATTAGATGTCACACAGGAATCCGGGTTAAGTGTGGTTTTCAGCCCGTTGTACACATTTAAAATGGACAGCAATCTGGGTTAATAAAGTGTAGCTTTCAGCTTGATCGACACCTTGAAAATTGGCACCCTGGAAACACAAACCGAAACTGTCTCTATTTTCCGCTTGTTACAACTTGTAATAAAGTTGTTACATCTTGGCTTAACGTGTTTATGACGTATTAGAACGTTGTTACAACTTGCTATATTGATTGTTATAACTGGTTAGGAGGTGTTAAAACTTGTTCGAACGTTGTACCAACGTCGTAGTTTCGGTGTGTATTTGGCGTGCAGGAATCTGGGCATTCTGATGTCCACTTGACACTCAGTAACCTCATCGGTTGCATGTTGCATTGCGGTGCGAGGCTCAAATCTCTACAATAAATATTGTAAGATATTAAGATTAACGAATTTTGTTAATAATCTGTGAAGCTCTGGAGAATTTTCAAAGAGCTGTATACTACAACCTTGATAAACTGTGAAAATAAAAATCACAAGTCAAATTTTTAAGTTTTGTTCATTATCTACATAATTGGTGGAGCGCCTAATTGGCGGGGATATGGGGGGAAGGGAGGAAATTTTGAATATATAGGTTAATTTTCATAAAAAGTTTCATACTCCTCCCCCTCCCCCACCATTAAAACCAAGGCTATCATTTTAGGTTTTGTTTACGGCTTTTAATTATTTTTTGTAGCAACCAAATGTTCTATCAATGCTTTGTCACGAACAAAGACAACATTCTCTATCAGTGCATTATACGCTCCTCTCGTGGCTAGCTCGTAAGTGGAAGATGACAGGAGTCATCTACCACTTACGAGCTACCCACGCCCGTGCCACCTCTTAAGGAGACATAATCTTCATCAATCATCAATCAATCAGTGCCATGTCATCGTAAGATTACAAGTTATGACACTGATTCGGGTTATGTGGTCAACGTTTCATCTAGTCCAGGTTTAAGCCACAGAACATGAAATAAATGATAAACCTGAATAGTACACAGGCCCCACTTTCAATACTTGAAAGTTCCAAATGCCCTTGACCACATAACCCGAATGCACTCGGGTATGGGGTTGTGTTCATAAAGTTGTTGTAGATTCGCTACTTGGAACAAAAAGTTCCAAGTAGCATGGGCTATGGTGAGCCCGTAATTTAGACTCGTCCATGGTTTTGTAGGGTGGTACCAGGTACAGTGGTACAGCACTTGGTTTTGCATCACGCAGGCGGAGGTTATAGTCCCAACAAGGGAGCATTTGGAATTTTCAAGTATTTAAAGTGAGGCCTGTGTACTATTCAGATTTATCATTTGATTATATATACACAGGTATACTGAGCTTACAATGTTGTTGTGCTTGTTGTTTTAAATTCAGCCACTCGGAACAAATATTTCCAAGCAGCAGAGGCTATGGTGAGGAAAAAGCTTACAAAGAAAAATCTAGACATTTATACGTGAGGTATACGGGGGACCTGCTGCCTGGGTAACAGCTTCTCCCCCGTATCAACCTACCCTGGCTTTGCGTCCTGGAGAGGCCACTCCAAACCAGGCCGACATCAGAGCGCAACTCCATAGTCTCCTGAGATGATTGATGAAGATTAAGCCACCCAAGAGGTGGCACGGGCATGAATAGCCCGTAAGTGGTGGCCCTTTCGAGCCATTACCAGTATCAAAAGATGATACTGGAGATCTGTGGAGGCGCAACTGCACCCTGCGTGACGGGAGATGTCTCCCGGACCAAGTGGTGACCAAATGGTCACGTCTCCTGAGACTGATGGATGCCTACTACTACTACACCTTATTCTACGATTCACCTCCTTAATCGTAGGGAGCGGTGAAGGGTGAGGTGATTGTTGCCTGACTCTGGCTTCTAGTTGTCCGCCAGGTCTTACATCTTCCCTCTGGATAAATGGAGGACCATCAAATAGCTGTATGCTCGAAGTCGAATTCATCTGAATTAATATTAATCAGATATTAATACAAATAATATATTTGTATTATTGTCTCATAGAGTCTTGTATGTCGTGATGATGTCTTCCTATCCCATATTTAATGTACAGGGCACCGCTCCTGTGCCAGGTTAGTTACGGGCTCACCATAGCCCGTGCTACTTGGAACTTGTTCCGAGTAGCTGAATCTATAACAACAACATCTAATGTAGTAAAACTAGCTCCCTCAGTCTTTCCTAGTACTCCAGCATTATCTGTTTTGAAACTAGTCTTGGGTCATATCTTAGTTTTCTAGTTGTTGGTTAATAGGGACTAAATATGTGTGTGTGTGTACTCATCTAGATGTACTCACCTAGTTATGCTTGCGGGGATTGAGCTCTGGCTCTTTGGTCCCGCCTCTCAACCGTCAATCTACTGGTGTACAGATCCCTGAGCTTCTCGAGCTCCATCATAACTACATTTGAAACTGTGTATGGAGTCTGCCTCCACCACATCACTTCTTAGTGCATTTCATTTACTAACTACTCTGACTCTGAAAAAGTTCTTTCTAATGTCTCTGTGGCTCATTTGGGTACTCAGCTTCCACATGTGTCCCCCTTGTTCGTGTACCACCCGTGTTAAATAATTCATTCTTGTATACCCTTTCAATTCTCATGAGAATTTTGTATGTGGTTATCATGTCCCCCCGAGCTCTTCTATCTTCCAGCGACGTGAGGTGCATTTTCCGCAGCCTTTCCTCGTAACCCATGCCACTTAGTTCTGGGGCTAGCCTAGTGGCAGTCCTATGAACTTTTTCCAGCTTAGTCTTGTGCTTGACAAGGTACGGGCTCCATGCTGGGGCCGCATACTCCAGGATTGGCCTTACATACGTGGTATACAAGGTTCTGAAGGATTCCTTACACAGGTTCTTGAAGGCAGTTCTGATGTTAGCCAGCCTCGCATACGTCACTGATGTTATTCTTTTGATGTGGGCTTCAGAAGACAGGTTTGGCGTGATATCAACTCCTAGATCTTTCTCTCTCTGTCCGTTTCTTGAAAGACTTCATCTCCCATTCTGTATCCAGTGTCTGGCCTCGTATTTCCTCAGCCTAGTTTCATCACCTTACATTTACTTGGGTTGAACTTTAGTAGCCATTTGTTGGATTATTCCTTCAGTTTGTCTTGGTCGTCTTGTAGCCTTATACTATCCTCTTCTGACTTAGTCCTCATAATTTTGTATCCAGTGTCTGGACTCGTATTTCCTCAGCCTAGTTTCATCATCTTACATTTACTTGGGTTGAACTTTAGTAGCCCTTTGTTGGATCATTCCTTCAGTTTGTCTAGGTCATCTTGTAGCCTTATACTATCTTCTTCTGACTTAATCCTTCTCATAATTTTTGCATCATGAGCAAATATTGAGAGGAACGAGTCTAATGTGTGTGTGTATTCGCCTTGTTGTATTCACCTAGTTGTGCTTGCGGGGGTTGAGCTCTGCTCTTTCAGCCCGCCTCTCAACTGTCAATCAATCAACTGTTACTAACTGCTGAACTAACTTTTTTCCACACACACACACACACACACACACCCAGGAAGCAACCCGTAACAACTGTATAACTCCCAGGTACCTATTTACTGCTAGGTAACAGGAGCATCAGGGTGAAAGAAACTCTGCCTATCTGTTTCCGCCGGCACTGGGAAGCGAACCCCGGGCCACAGGACTACGTATCCAGCGTGTTGTCCACTCAGCCACCAGCGCCCAGATGTGTGTGCGTGTGTGTGTGTGTGTGTGTGTGTGTGTATACATGCACTCACGTTTGATGGACTGCGCTCGTTTGATACACTAACAAAGCGTGTCTTTCAAAAAGAAGAGAGAAAGCTCGCTTGTTACGACGCTGAACGCTGGCTTCGTTTCACACTGCATTTTTCCGCGCTCTGGTCGCCCGTTGAGCTTCCCATGATTTTGTACCGAGGGAAACAGTCTTCCGGTCCCAGCTCCGAGCTTGAGAGCATTGATAACGTCGAGGAGAATCCCCGGCCTTGGTAACCTGACCTTCTGCTGCTACGGGTACTTGACCTTTAGGTCCGCAGTGATTCCTGGTAGAAAGATTCACAGAAGGTACAAAACGCAGTTCGTTCACGGCCGTCAAACATTTACGTGTCAAGCCCATGTTGCAGATTTCTTTTAAACACGTCTGCGTAGGGAGGACGTTAAGTAAGATAAGATTTAAGTATATAGTTAGACTGAGTAGTTTAGTTTGTCTTAACATCTGAGAACGTTTTGGAGAAGCTGTCAGACGGTGACGGTGGAGGAGGAAACTAACTACCGTATCTCTTCCTCACCAACTTCCGTCATGGGATGGGCAGTTTATAAGATCATCGCCCCGTAACATATTAACACTAGGTGGGTTGGGTACACCCACTAACATATGGTGGGTTAGCTACACCCACTTACATGAGGTGGGTTGGCTACACCCACTAACATGAGATGGGTTGGCTACACCACTAGCATGAGGTGGGTTGGCTACACCCACTAACATATGGTGGGTTGGCTACACCACTAGCATGAGGTGGGTTGGCTACACCACTAACATGATGGTTGGCTACACCCACTAACATATGGTGGGTATGCAAATAATATCATAGATCATAATTAATAAAAAAATATTAGTATAATTAATCTTGTTAATAATGAATGTCATCGATCATACTTGATATCATCAGATTCTTTCATAGATATTAATTTTTTTTTATTTATATATATTAATAATGTGAGTCAAGAATAAAAGTGATCCCCCAAAAACGGGCCCCAAAAACGGTATACACCGTTGGTTGTGTCAATAATTCTTCTGACGTATATTCCGTTTTATCTTCCCGTTTGTTGCGTCCACCCATTTGTGACGCACGTTGCGTTATTGACTATTTCGCCGTTTGCGTCCAGACAGCCGGTATTTCCTCAGTAACCTTGACACTCGTCTGTTTCTTGACTCTATAGATCGCGTTAATTTGTTTCCACTATTCCTTAATTTGAAGAAATTTCTCTGACACCGTAGCAACGGTGACACCGCAGCAACGGTGATACCGTAGCAACGAGGTGATTAGTTGGTTTATGAGTCTTAAACACGGAACCTTTTCCAAGGTATTAGCAAAATATCAGAATATAATTCCTTTATAACGTGTAATGTCTTTGCCGTGCATATTAAAATTATCATACAATACAAAGATTTTTTTAATTAATAAATTTCTCCGAATACCATGTTTGGAAATATGTATTATCTGTGACCATGTTGTTGTTGTTTAAGATTGGCTACCTGGAACAAAAAGTTCCAAGTAGCACGGGCTATGGTGAGCCCGTAGTTTTGATTATCAAAATGTTAATTTGTTTGACTGCTAATTGTTATTTCTTCTTTATATTATATTATATTATATTATATTATATTATATTATATTATACTGTATTATTATATTATATTTTCTTTATATTATTATTAATTATATTATATTAATCATCCTCTTATATTTATTATAATTATATTATATTATCCACACAATAAAATCACAATAAAGTGGTGTATCTATGAGAAAATTGTGATCTATGGGTTAAGGTCTGTGGTGAAACTGGAGGCTAGTTCGATCCCACAGTACTGCTTCATATCATTTCTCAACCCCTATTCATACTAAAAACTAACTTTAAATGCATCACTCAGTTTACTACTCGCTCGACTGATCTTGGCTAAAGCCCTCAGCGGAATGATACCAAACATTCAGAGGCAAAACTAAAAGAGTCCCAACTGTTGAACTATTTGTCCCCGATCTGCTCCCTTTGCAGCATTTCAACACGAGCTAAAAACCCACTATAATATAACAACCAGAGTATAGTATACCAGAGTATATAGAGGTACCAGAGGTATAGTATAGTATACCATATATCTAGTATAATACCAGAGAACGCCGCAGCTAGAGACAGAACAGCTGGGATAACTAAAATATTCAGCTCTTAATTTTGTCGCTCTCAGATTAGCAAAATTTCAGGAGTCAGGAATTTAGTAATTAATGAGGATTTTGGTAACCTTGAGATTATTATTATTTTTGTTTTGTTTTGTTTGCTAGAGGCTGACATATGACTCCAGCTTGGTGGTCACAAGAAACCGAAAGTATAGAGTGGGCTGAGGAGCATTAAGTTGGTCTGTATGAAGGCTGAGACGTATATCACCGTAAGCGGTATCTCATTGGCGGCGGCTGGCCCAGTGGCATCATTTGCTCACCCATCTTCGTGAAATACACGCACACACACACACACACACACACACACACACACACACACACACACACACACACACACACACACACACACACACACACATACACACACACACACACACGCGCGCGATCTGTTTCAGTTGATTGACAGTTGAGAGGCGGGATCAAAGAGCCAAAGCTCAACCCCCGCAAGTACAAATAGGTGAGTACACACACACACATACACACACACACATACACACAAGAGCCAGAGCTCAACCCCCGCAAGCACAATTAGGTGAGTACACATACACACACACACACACACACACACACACACACACACACACACACACACACACACACACACACACACACACACACACACACACACACACACACACACACACACACACACACACACACACACACACACACACACACACACACACACACACACACACACACACACGTATATACTTGTGTGAAATGTTTAGTTTAGCGGCTACAGGACACGAGGGCATGATTAAAAACATGAGACCCAGAAAAGTCACAGTTTAGAGAAACCGAAGAGCCAGTCGAGCCGCAGGTTAGAAACCGGAGAGCCAGTCTGTGTATATACATGTTAGGCTTATATCGAAGTTCCCTCTCTTCCCAAATTATAATTATAATGAACCTGGTGAAACTGCAAGCATGAGCTGTAATCCTACCTCAGCTAAGATGAAACCTACTCCTAGAGGCCCACTTATTTCATGAGCCTGTTTTATACATCAGTTGGAATAACCTTTATTCATTAACAACATTATGTAACAGTCATATAAGGAACAGGATGAGCCTGTTGCCAACTGTGTGTCAGAGCCTTCATGTGATCAGTTGACCTGATCTCCCGTGTATCAACCTGATGAGCGAAAAAGTTCCAGATGCGAGTCAGTCTAGGAGTGAATGATCACTGATGGAGTGATGTTCTTGAGAAAGGCAGTTCCAGCGTGAGACTGTTGAAGGTTGAGAGCCTAGTGCTACGGGTTGCAACTACTTGTAGTCCACGGAGTTGGGCCAGGTGCGGAACTTTGAGGATGTTGGCCTTGTACATAACAGTAAGACTACCAACGTCACAACGGTGTTGCAGGTTTTGATGTTCAGACCGTTCCCACCAGACTTTGTCAAGACTTGGCCATCTTGCTCGTCTCTCCATTTTGTCCATAAGTCTGATGAATGATGGGGGGGGGGGGCAGGCGATCTAGGAAAGAGGTGCATACTCTACATGAGAGCGAACTTGTGCTTCATATAAGGTTTTGCAGCCCTTGCTGTCAAGAAGGTGTGAGATGCGCCGTAGAGCTGTAAGTTTCCTGGCTGCGTTTTGAGCCAGGTTAAGCACATGACTCTTCATTGTCATTGAAGAGTCGAACTTCATTCCCAAGATGTCAATTTCATCTGTGAACTCTAGGGTTTTACCACCAATATGCGGTAGAAATCGCTGAAAGTTGGTGATTCTCTCACCAACGAGAGCGTCTCTCTCTCTCTCTCTCTCTCTCTCTCTCTCTCTCTCTCTCTCTCTCTCTCTCTCTCTCTCTCTCTCTCTCTCTCTCTCTCTCTCTCTCTCTCTCTCTCTCTCTCTCTCTCTCTCTCTCTCTCTCTCTCTCTCTCTCTCTCTCTCTCTCTCTCTCCCTTGCACCTAAGGTATCTGAGACTGTGACAACAAATAATGACAACTCGGCCCTGCACTCACTCCTGCCTAGGCTCTGGCCTCCCCCACATATAATACAGCTTTAACTTTTACAGTGAGAGAGAGGAAGGTGAATTCCAATATTCCTCGCGCACTGCCCTAAAGCCATATGCTTCAGCAGATATCCGACTTTGCTTCAACCCTTTTCTCTTTTTTTTTCCTCTGTGGTCGCTGCTTCTCCATTAATCTCCATTAGTTGAACGCTGTTGATATGATTTTTAAACCGACCTAATCTCACACTTACTGCACTGACAATCTGACGCTACTGGCCAAAATTTGAAGATTTCTGGGCCTTCGTGAAATTGATATCCCGGTAATACTGATTTTCTAATGGCGATAATATTTGCTGTAGAATTATTACTAGTGTGAATATCCTCTTCCATCTATGTTTTATGGCGACTAGTGTCAGTGGACCTCTCTGCCAATTTCAGATATTTCCTCGGGGAAATGAAAGCTAACAGTACTTTAAATGCTGAGCAAACAGAGGCAGTCCAACGTCCGCAAAGTTACATCATATACACAGGTTCATGAGTATGTATGAGTGCTGGATAACATTAACCTTTCAGTGCCTATCTCGTGTCGCTTCCACACCCGTCTCCCTATCACACCTGACCCCCAAACTCTCACAAAATACATGAACGGCTGCACTCACATGCTCACAAGAGATAACTTGTGAGGGGAGGACACCCTTCACAAAATACCATTTCTGGCACCTGCAGGAAAGGTCAGTGTAAGATTACATGCCGTTTGAAGTTATCCAATTGAGAACTTCAAGGGGGGCGCCCGACAGATTGGAGGACATTGCTGTCATTAACCACATGTAGCCTGGCATTGTCTGTGCTCGGTGTCTCTATCTCAAGGGGAATGACGGGAATGAATTCATGAATTCAGTGGGATGAATTCATGTTATTCACACCTGACTCTGGTGCGAATGATACACACCTGGATCTATAGACAGGTCGATACACATCTGCCACTATGAAAGTGGGTAGCGCATGTGCTTGTACGCAGTGAGTTGTGTGTCTCACGTGATGACTGCTACGTTAAATACAACCAACGAAAGCATTAAACAACTCGACAACACGTTAGAAACGCCATGGAAGGAATAAGAGAACACATAATTAAAGACTCTTAAAACTGAAGACCTGGAAGCAACGATAAAAATAAGAGTGTCACAAAAACCGTGTTTTTACTTCTTTATGGAGTACGAAACACGCAATGTGGTGTCTGAGCGGCCCGATACGTTGATCGAAAAATTCCTCATCTACGAATTTTACAAACCTAGCTAACTTAACATATCTCAACCCAACTTGATCTATTTTAACCCAGCCTGGCTTGACCTAACTGAACATACTCTAACTCAGCCTGACCTTACCCAACCCACCCTTAGCTAACTCGACCTACCTCAATACAACCTATATATATATATATATATATATATATATATATATATATATATATATATATATATATATATATATATATATATATATATATATATATATATATATATATATATATATATATATATATATATATATATATATATATGTGTGTGTGTGTGTGTGTGTGTGTGTGTGTGTAAATCAAGAAATTAACGCGTGGTGATGAAGAATGTAACAGTGTCAGACTAGGAAGGAAGTATTATACTCAACAGAAATCATAAAGATCTTCTTAATCAATTTTCTACCTCATCTCCTCCATTGCCATATCTCTAGGGCCTTGTCACGACTCATAAACCTAACTATCCCATGAGGTCTATCATCAGCTCTGTGGGATCCATTTCCTACAAGCTTTCTAAATGGCTCATCAAAATCCTGTCCCCATTGTTAGGAACTATTTCATCTTCTCATTTTACCAATTCTATTGAATTAACAAATTTAATATTGTTCCAATCAATCCTGATGTCAAGTTAATCAGTTTTTTATGTTCTTTGTTTACTAAGGTTCCGGTTGATGATATTATTGATTACCTTGCTCATGATTTAATTAACCTTGTATTACCTCAGCCTGCTGATATTATTGTCAGTCTCGTTACGCTGTGTATAAAAGAATGTAAATTTACTTTTAATAATGAGTATTATTTACAGACTTTTGGAATGGCAATGGGGAATCCTTTATCGCAATTGCTTTTAAACTTGTACATGGAATTCTTCGAAAACAAATTTGTTTCAAAAATTACCCCTGGAATCATTCCGTGGTATAGATATGTTGATGATATTTTGTGTATATGGCCTACAGATGTAAATTCAGAAGAATTTGTAGCTAAACTTAACGTATAGTATAAATTACGTAAGATATTTGTGTTCTGTTGGCAATTATTTGCTTTTGAAGCATGTGAGTTATGCCTTAAAAAAGACTCCGTGATAGAAAATGAGCGAAGACCTGTTTGCAAGACGTTTGAACGAGAGTTATGTGTGAAGTGTCTTACACATGATAGATTAACGCACATATGGACGATTTCTTCCAAGTGGTTTTGAGCCGAAGCAGTTCAACTCAGCACGAGCCCTCGTCAGGGCTCGTACTGAGTTGTGCCACCCCTGCTGGCCACACGCTTGAGGTCAGGAGCGTGTGGCCAGCGTGCGTGGCCAGGGCGTGTGGCCACGCCCACACAGATGGCTCTGTCTGGTTAGCCCAGGTCTGATTGGGACATATTGAAACAGAGAGGTTCTACGTGTAATTGAACACGATGTTTGGACCTGTTATCTGTCAGATACATTTTGTTATCTGTCTGATACATTTTGTTATCGTATCAGATACACCTGTTATCTGTGTTATATACACCTCTTATCTCTCTCAGGTTACATTCGATATAACGTATTCGATGTATTCGATATAACGTATTCAATGTATTCGATATAACGTATTCGATGTATTCGCTAACACTGGTAACACTGCCAGTGAAGCAGTGTTACCGAGCGTATATTATGAACATATAATCCCTTTGTCAACTCACTATACCATTCACCATGCAGCATTCTGCATCACTCTCACACACTGCAACAGTTATTCACAGCAGCAACCCACTGCTTCATAAAGCCAGGTGTAAACAAAAAAATTTAAAAAGATTCACGTAAATTGTCACTTACGTAAGATAAAAATGCGTGTCGTTCCCTTTTCATTCTAATTGCTTCCATCCAGTCTAATATACCTTTACCATTTTCCACGTGTTGTCCGCAGTCCACCTGGACATGTTTTCTGTGTGTCCATTTTCCCTGTGATTCTAAATATCTTATTTGTTGTAAATTGTGTTCATGCAATCTCTTGCCTTTTTATTTCAGTTCAGATATTTTATTCATACATAATTATACATTTATAGTTGGGTTACAGTACATTTTGTACCTAAGGGTCATAATAACAACTTAACTTGTAGTACCTGTAATTATATACTGTATACTAAAGATTTAGATTTAGAAGTTACATTTATCAGTGAATTAAAAATCATTACAGTTGTCAAATGCAGAATTGGAAACTCGGTTCATAACAAATAATACAAATCGTTACAGTAATGTCTGAAATAAACAGGCGAACATCAAACTAAGTGTATCATTCGTATTATTGTATTAACACTACAAATATAGCGAATACGCACGATTTATTACCAAAGAAACCAAAAAAAAATAAGAAACAAATATATGCTTGATATTATTATTACATGGTTGAATAAATCAACAATATACTTAAAATTTTGGATAATTATATACAATTTATAGGCAATTATATATAATTAACAGGTAATTATATATAATGTGTAATTAGCAATGACAGTGGTAAGTAATTATTATTTCTCTGTTCAAGTATTAATGTAAATTAAACGCTCTAAACTAATTCAGCTCTCCATCTATGTCCATTCTGAATAATGTTATTGAATTTAAAACTAATAAAGAAGAAAATATTACAAGTTATTTACAGGAATGTTGTGAATGGAGGTGGCGACCGGTATTTTCAGGACGGCGCGAGTGTGTATGTGTGTGTGTGTGTGTGTGTGTGTGTGTGTGTGTGTGTGTGTGTGTGTGTGTGTGTGTGTGTGTGTGCTTGAGAGGAATAGGATCCAGCCAGGAGAGACATGAATGATGATGGATGTCAAGGAGAAGGGGCAGTAGAGCGGCGAGATGCCCCAGAATACGAGCGAGAGGAAACCGCTTGTCTTGGTGCATTGTCGGGCAGACGACCAGCAGGAGGCGACCAGAGAGGACAGCCGGCGGGTCCGCAGTGCAATACGCGGAGGAGATATGGACGCTTTGAGAGGGATAACGGTGTTGTATTGAAGCAAGAGAGTAATGAAGTACAGGAGAATAGTACAAATAAAACAGAATATTACTAGGAAGAACTAACTGGATTCGAACCCTTCCACCTAGCTCGTCACAGCCTAATGCAACCCGGCAACTCCGCAGAAGATTTGAAACAATGGAAAATCTAACAAGAAATGTGCCGTGCGTTAGTAGGCAATCACAGTATCGTCCCGTGTTTGCTCTTCAGTAGGATTCCCAGACGTTGTCGCATACTCCAGAACTGGTCAAACACATGTGGCACACAAGGGCTCTGAATGACTCAGTGTGTAGTGATATGAAGGTAGTTGTGTTTATATATGTGTGTGGGTGGACACGTTGTGGGAATTTTAATACAAAGCATTAAATTAAAATAGAAATGTATAGTATACGGATATATAGTATACGGAAATATGATTCTGTATATTGGAATAGTATACGGAAGATGATTCTAAGTAAGAAATGTTAGTTTTATAAACCACTCCTGAATTATATTTTGTAACACGCGAGCCGAGATACTTATCTATCATAAAAGATATTTATCTATCATAAAAGATATTTATCTATCATAAGAGATATTTATCTATCATAAGAGATATTTATCTATCATAAGAGATTTTTATCTATCATAAGAGATTTTTATCTATCATAAGATATTTATCTATCATAATAGAGATATTTGTCACAATTTTCTATCATACAATATATTTATCTATCATACAAGTTACTAATCATGTAAGATACGTATTCATCATTATAGATATTTATTTATCATTACACATACCTATCTATCACACGAGATACCTATCTATCATTCGAAATACTTAACTATCATATGAGGTACGTATCTATCATTAAAAAATCTTAAATATCATTCGAACTTTTGATCTATCATACAAGGTGCTTATCTGCCATGCGATGTATTTATCATATGAGCTTTGTATCTATCATACAAGAAACTTGTCTATCATACGATATGCTTATCTATCATGTGAGATTTTTATCTATCGTAAGAGGTTTTTTTTATCTATCATACGAGATTCTTATCTATAATGCAGAGTACGTATTTTCCATAAGTTAAATTTATCTATCATACGGGATTCTTATCAATAATGCAGAGTACGTATTTTCCATAAGTTAAATTTATCTATCATACGGGATTCTTGTCTGTCATAAGAGATACTTATTTATAATGAAAAAGATGCAGCAAATCTTTTTTTTTAGTGTAGGCTCGCCAGACCTCTTCGTGGCACGCTGGGTGATTGAATTAGATTAAAATCACTTGCATAATGTATTAATTACTAACAGGGAAGGACAAACATTTTGTGTTCCCTGACGAGGAAAATATGAGGACACCCTGATATTGAATGCAATATTTGCAATATGTCTTTTTTTTCACGTTCGGCATATTTTTTTATTCGTCGCAAGAGGAGAACAACTCTAGTGATAAATTTGAGTTAACAGTGAGAGAGGCGGCAGGTAATTTTATTTCGATTGAACGGCCGGCTTTTTTTTTTTTAAACTCTGGGCGACACGAGACATTTATAAGAGGTGGAGGGCGCGCTGGTCTCTGGGCGAGGCATTTTGCAGCCGAGTTTTAGTGAGACGGGGGAAGGTTTATTTTTTTAGGAGGTTTTAGGAGTGGAGGGAAGACGAAGCTGCTGTTGTAGCCCTGAGATGCAACAACAGATTTGATGGTCACGTCAGGTCTGGCCGTTAAGGTCATGTCTGTGTCAGACTTGGCCGTTAAGGTCATGTCTGAGGCAGACCTGGCCGTTAAGGTCATGTCTGTGTCAGACTTGGCCGTTAAGGTCATGTCTGAGGCAGACCTGGCCGTCAAGGTCATGTCTGAGTCAGACCTGGCCGTTAAGGTCATGTCTGAGTCAGACCTGGCCGTCAAGGTCATGTCTGAGGCAGACCTGGCCGTTAAGGTCATGTCTGAGGCAGACCTGGCCGTCAAGGTCATGTCTGAGTCAGACCTGGCCGTAAGTCACATCTGGCAAGAACGTCACGTTCGCATCAAACCTAGTCGTCAAGCAAACGTCGAACATACTCGTCAAGTTCTCACACCTTATCCAAGTTCAGAACTTAAAGCCCGCACAGGCCACTGAGAGATACAAACACTATATCATCAAGGCAGGTTCTGTAATTCGCCTTCTGATGCATATTTATCGACATTTCATAATGGACTAAAGCAATAGGAAGCAGAGAGTTACAGTCAGGGGTGAGACCTCAGATTGAGTTAAGTCACAAGCGGAGTCCCACAGGGTTCTGTACTCGGACCTATCCTGTTCTGATATACGTAAATTATCTTCCAGAAGGTATTGGGTCATATATCATTGGCATCATCAGCCTCTCAATGTTTGCTGATGATACCAAAATTATGAGAAGGGTTAAGACAGTGGAAGACAGCATGAGTCGTCAAGAATACCTGGATAAACTGGAAGAATGGTCCAACAAATGGTTGTTAGATTTTAACCCAAGCAAATGTAATGTAATGAAGACATGTGAAGGGAGCAGAAGGCCAGATACAAGGTATCATTTGGGATGGGGAAATTCTTCAAGAATCAGAGAGAAAGAAAGACTGGGGGGTTGATATCATGTCAGACCCGTCCACCGAAGCCCATATCAAGAGGATAACATCAGCGGCATATGACAGGTTGGCCAACATTAGAACGACCTTTAGAAACTTGTGTAAGAAATCATTCAGAACTTTGTATACCACATATGTCAGACCAATCCCGGAGTATGCAGTTCCAGCATGACGTCTATATCTCGTCAAGCATAAGACAAAATTAGAGAAGGTTCAGAGGTTTGCCACCAGACTAGTACCCGAACTGAGGAGAACTACGAGGAGACTACGGGAATTAAGCCTCACATCGCTGGAAGACAAAAGAGTTAGAGGGGACACGATCCCCACATACAAGATTCTCAAAGGAATTTATAGGGTAGATAAAGTTTATTTAACTCAAGGGGCACGCGCACCAGGGACACAGGTGGAAACTGAGTGCCCATATGAGCCATAGAGACATTAGAAAGAACTTGTTTAGTGTCAGAGTAGTTTACAAATGGAATGTATTAGGAACTGATATGGTGGAGGCTGACTCCATACACAGTTTCAAGTGTAGATATGATAGAGCCCAGTGGGCTCAGGAACCTGTACACCAGTTGATTGACAGATGAAAGGCGGGACCAAAGAGCCAGAGCTCAACCCCCACAAGCACAACTAGGTGAATACACACACGACACAGAACACCTACACCCACTCTGTCTGTTAAGTCGAGAAAACCAACTTGCACAAAAATTTACTTGGACAAAAAGAGTTTTAAGCAGCAGCGGATAACAGCCTCAATAAATACGTGGGATACGGCTGACGGCCTCAGACCCCAGACAATGGGTGGACATAACAGTATATAACCGCTGAATATCTTAGACTAAAAGCCTTTTGAAATAGCACATGTGATTTTGTATTTTTTTCCCCCTAACTTTTGTTTTCATAATGTGAAAATATATATATCAATGAAAAAAATCTTTTATACACATATATGAATAATCAGCGTTGCCTATGCAATTTTCTCTCTTTCTTACCCTCACTTGCGATTACTGAAAGATATGAGGGCATAAATATCAGCTCACGAAGTGTATGTTAGCACAGGGATGCCGTGGAGGGAGCTTTCCTCAGGAAGATGTCTTAGGAGGGATATAGCTACGATCCTCTTAAAGGTAGGCTGCGAAGGGGGGTTTGAAAGAGATAGGAAGGAGGGAGAGAGAGAGAGACAGGATAAAAGAGAGGCAGAAAATTCTGTAGTCAGAGTATGAAAGTGAAAGAACGGGAACCGCTAGAAACGGAGGATATCAGCGAAGAGACAAACAAAAGGGATAGAGATGGATGAGCAGAGCAGTGTGGGGGAAAAATTACGATGCTATCACACCAGCAACTAACTGAATTTGGAACGAAGGCAAAGTTTTTGTAATTGCACGTGGCGTTTGAACCATTTGTTTGTGGTAACGCGCAATAGTGCTGAGGAGGAGTCATGGCGAGGGGGTTCAACAATGTATCCTGCCTTAGTTGGTTGTGTCTTCTGATGATGCATTTCTATATTTTTTTTTTACTAGGAGGTGTACCCGGCGGTGCTCGGGACGGTCTATTTCTTCCCTCATCCCGTTTTCTTTCCCCCATCCCCACCTACCCCTCTTCCACTCATCTCATCTCCCTACCTTCCCTTCTACCCTCATTTCCTCCCTGCTCTATTCCTTATTACCCCTCTTCCCCGTCTGGTGGGGTGGGGGGGGGGGGGTACCAGGCTCTTCCCGGGACCCTACCTCTCTGCTTCCCCCACTCCCTTCTCACTCACCTCTCTCCCAGTTTCCCATCTCTTTCCCTTTCCTCCCTCTTCCCCCTCCTCCACCTGTTTCCCCTCTCTCTCCTTCCTACTCTTCAAACGTCCTCTCTTCTCCATCTTTCTCTCCATATGTCTGTCTCTGTCTTTCTCCATGTCTATCTCTGTCTGTCTGTCTCTGTACAGTGTTGCCTCTCTACATTTCTGTTTGACTTCTTATCTCCCTCTTTGCCTTGATCAATCCGGTCTCTATGCACATCTTTCTCAGTCTCTCTGTCCCTGTATCCGTTTGTCTCTCTGTCTCCAATCTCATTCTGCATGTCTCTGTCTTTTTGCTATCTCTCTGTCGTTGTCATTGTCTCGCTAATAAAAATAATATAATAGTATACCATTTGCATGTTTTGGGGAGGGGGGTCCACCACTGAGGATGAAATATTAAAAAAAAATTATATATATATATATATATATATATATATATATATATATATATATATATATATATATATATATATATATATATATATATATATATATATATATATATATAACTTGGTTGAGCGGTTAAGGGATCCTGTACGCCAGCAGTGCTCCTGGCAGTATGGGTTCGAATCACTTCTGGCGTGTGAGTTTTCAGTTGTATATAGTCCTGGGGACCATTCTGGCTTGTTCGCATTTGTGTTCCTCACGTGTGTCCCAAAGAATGAGGTGATTTGATAAAATACCATGCCCAAGATTACCAACCGAGTGCTGGCGGGGGGATGGAAATAGCCTCGGCTACTTGGTCGATCCTGGCAGTATGGGTTCGAGTCACTTCTGGAGTGTTAGTTTTTCAGTTTTATATATATATAACTAATGATATATAACTAAGTACTATATATATATAACTGAACTCTTTATCCAATGTCGGTCTCGGTCAATTCCTATCCCCCCGTCCCATCCTAAATCCTTAGCCTGATCCTTTCCATGTGCTATATAGTAGTAATGGCTCGGTACTTTCTCTCTGATAATTCCCTTCCCTTTTCACATTGCCCCCTCGTCCCCCCTCTCTTTTGTCCACATCATCCCTTCCCCTCTCATCCTCCCTCCCTTTTTCCCCCTCTTTCCCAACCCTTCTCTCAGAAAATCTATTATTAAGAGGCATTGAAAAAGCTGTATGGTCCCTCAGAAATTATTATATTTTTACTTAACATTAAAATTCGAAGGAAATACACTAAATATTTCACACTTGAGTCAATGAAAATCGTTTGGGGTTAATATAAATGCTAATATTTCTTAAAGCATTTCATTTAGACCCACCCCAACCAACTTATTTCAGTCCCGTATTCCAGACAATTCCCCTGCAAAGTTAGGTGAAGTTATCCCCAAGAATCTTCCCTCCAACCTTGAACCGACAAACATATTTTATTATAGAAACGGATGAAGTGTGTTTTGGTAATATAGTATATAGTGTTTGTTATATCGACTTATTAACACTGAACACTGTTGACACAGTTGTATGCAGTTTTCCAATCCGCTATTGTTTTTGTGGCTCTATTTCTGCATAGTTTATAGTCATTATGTGGTAATTATAGTTGCACAATGGCAAAGCGTTGCTATATTTCAGTCCCTGCTAAAATGTTTCCACGCAATCGACTGTGATGATGATGTTAAAACACCCGCAACAAAATATATACATATTAATTAAGGATGAACGATAAACTGTTATCAAAAGAGAAATCACTTTTTTTGGCATTGCAAATCGGGTATTATCCCGTGAACTAACGAGAACATAAAACGTGCAGATTGCATTAATCACGTGAATGTAAGTGATCAATTTAGACCGTTTATTGTTATAGATGGATAATCCCAAACTTTTTTAGTGAAATCGAATTTTATATATATTGAATATAGAATATTCGGATGTATTCTACTTATCAAAAAAAAAAACTCTGCGGGCTCACCATAGCCCGTGCTGCTTTGAATTTTTTGTTCCGGGTGGCGAATCTTGAACAACAAACATCTACTTCTCTGTGTATATTTGCTGAGTTCACTGTAGTTATGTGAAATATTTATAGACTGGAGTATCCTTGCTGGTTGGTCAGTTAACAATATATGGAAGCCCTGAATATTAAGATCAATATTAAATATTAAGATTAAGATCGATTAAGGCAGCGTCTGGGATCCTCTCCGACGTAGATTTGAACCCTCATCACGGCCCTTGTGGATTTGTTCATTTGATGCATCACGCTATTGTGATTTTTTTGTGTAATTAAGATCAACACCAAACCTAATCATGTGAATATTTTATTTTTTTCTATAATTTATTTTGATTGGTAGACATGGGTTGTATATTGTGTAGATCTAAAATAGAGCAATGAAGCTACACAACTATATATATATATATATATATATATATATATATATATATATATATATATATATATATATATATATATATATATATATATATATATATTATATATATATATATATATATATATATATATATATATATATTGGTAGCAGTCTTTCTTGTAAACATATATTATTAAATATGACCGCGACACTTGAACGCGTTTCAAGTGTCGCGTCAGACTAGAAATAAAAATGAATTTTGGAGAATTGATTTTTCAATTACCATCGACAGTGAAAAGAAACATAAGAAATATTGAGAAAATTCGTGTTAGAATTATTAATCTTACTTTTTCGGTCATATTTAATAATATATATATATATATATATATATATATATATATATATATATATATATATATATATATATATATATATATATATATATATATAATATATATATATATATATATAATATATATATATATATATATATATATATATATATATATAATATATATATATATATATATATATATATATATATATATATATATATATATATATATATATATATGTCGTACCTAGTAGCCAGAACTCACTTCTCAGCCTACTATTCAAGGCCCGATTTGCCTAATAAGCCAAGTTTTCCTGAATTAATATATTTACTATAATTTTTTTCTTATGAAATGATAAAGCAACCCTTTTCTCTATGTATGAGGTCAATTTTTTTTTATTGGAGTTAAAATTAACGTAGATATATGACCGAACCTAACCAACCCTACCTAACCTAACCTAACCTATATTTATAGGTAAGGTTAGGTTAGGTAGCCAAAAAAAGCTAGGTTAGGTTAGGTTAGGTAGGTTAGGTAGACGAAAAAACATTAATTCATGAAAACTTGGCTTATAAGGCAAATCGGGCCTTGAATAGTAGGCTGAGAAGTGCGTTCTGGCTATTAGGTACGACATATATATATATATATATATATATATATATATATATATATATATATATATATATATATATATATATAATATGACATTGTCAGCCAACGAAGGAAGAATTGAAACAGAAATTTCCTTAAGTACTTTCGTATTTAATAATACATCTTCAGAAGGGTGAGTTACAAGTAAAACAATATGGACATATATAGGCAGGAGAGAGGTGAAGTGAGGTACACTGATAATTTTTTTTTTTTTATGACTGGGATTGGGTGGGTATGAATAGAAGCAGCATCCTATAGGCCAATAGGCCTTCTGCAGTTACCTTTGTTCTTATGTTCTTATGGCCCAAACATGGATAATAATAGCATAAGAAAGAGAATATAAACAATGAATTAAAGAGACAAATGTGAATCAATGATCCTACTCAAATTGCCTTTTAATTAACTGATCTATCAAAAATGGATCTAAATTATATAAACCACTGCTTATGTTCAAATTATGTGTTTTTGTAATCTGTATTAAAGCAGATTCAATTATGTTCCTTTGGAAAGTGCTTTTATAATTCGTTATTGAAGAAGCCATCAGTTTGGTGAGAATTTTCTGACAAATGAACAAACATTTTGTTTGTTCATTTGTCAGAAAAATTTCAGAAATTTTCAATTTTGAAAATTGTCAGAAAATTTTAAAAAATGTAAAAAAAATTCCCCGAAAAACTGAATTTTGGAGAATTGATATGTTCATTGCCACCGACAGTGAAGAAAAACATAAGAATTGAAAAAATTCGTGTTAGAATTATTAATCTTACTTTTTATATATATAATATATATATATATATATATATATATATATAACTATTGGTATATTTTGGTACTAGTCTTTCATGCAAACATATGTTGTTGAAAATGACCGCAAGGGTAAGATTAATGATTCTAACACAATTCTTTTCAATATTTCCTATACATTTCTTCACTGTCGGGGAAGTTGAAAAATTAACTCTCCAACGTTCATTTTCACACTTTTATTTGTGGTCTGACGCCTAGGGATGCGTTTCGCAAGGTCACTCCTTACATTCCCAAAAACTAATTTACCATGCTGTTGTTGTTGTTATTATAGAGTCAGCTACTCAGAACAAGTTCCAAGTAGCACGGGCTATGGTGAGCCCGTAGTGGATTTACCTGGCACAAGAGCGGTGCTGTTATCTATGTGGTTTTTTTTTACCATGCTTTTGTACAGGCTTATACTATCTTCAGGTGAGGTGGTACAGAACCACCTCAGAACTTGAAGAAAGGTGAGGTAGTACAGAACCACCAGAAAGAACTTGAAACATTTACTTTTCATAGTTAATCTTTACAGTTTGGCCTATCACTAAGGATGTGTTTGACTGAGCCTGTCACCATCTTTGGAGGCAGTGGGGAATACATGTTAGCTGAAGCTACAGGATATATAATCAAGAAGCATGAGGTGAAATTGCGTGTTGCCCTATCGTTGTTATCTGGGGCAGTAGATGATGCATGTTGTTATTGGTCTAGAGAATGGACGGATAAGTGGAAGCTGGCTAGTGATCTTTGGAAAAGAATGTTTGATACGAAGTGCTCTGCCTATGTCTTATAATCTCTTGTCATTGTAATTGTTGATTATATTGGTGTTATTGGTCAGGATATCTCTCTAGTTGTGTGTGTAGAATTTATTTGTTCTTTGATAGGGTGTTGGTGTTTGTACATTGCCGCCAGGTTTCTTGCAAGAAATGTTGTTGTCATTGAGATCGTTGGGACTGACACTACCCAAGTGGGCATGTATAGGCATAGATAGCATTCTTTCAAGGAGTTTCGCTTGTTGTCTAGAGAGCTTTCCGTAAGCAAGATGGGATCATCTTGGTCCTCAGGTACTCTTGTCTCACACTGCTCGAATCTATAGGTCGGTAAAGCTTACGGGGCTTCAAAACAGACAAAGGCTTTAATTCTCACGGAACACTGAGGCTGCGCGTCCTCAGTCCTTGACGTCAAGTAATCAAGTGATGGACCGTCTCCCCCAATCATAGCCGGTCTTGCTGATGAATGAAGTCATAGGTCCGTTGCCATTGGTTACACGTATTCACGTGACCTGTACAGCTTTGTCGATGGAAAGGACGTCAGTAATCTGCCAAATACTATATCTGGCAGAATTAATACAATGTAACAAACACTTTAGTAACTAAGTTTATACTGTGGTATTGGAACAGGTAGCTACTTTTGCTAGCAACTGTGTAGGTTGTAAGCCATCTTCGTATGGTACCTTTTTAAAAAAAAGGTGGATTACGAAATTAGCTTTTGCAAACTAATTTCGCAATCTAAATTAAAAAGCCTTCTTTATATGCATTATTTGCATTCCATATTTTGTAAGACTCTTTCGTAAGGAGCTTTAAAAAGCCATCTTTACAAACCTATTTCATAATCTACAACCCTGCTTCGTCAGCCACCTTCGAAAACTACCTTCGCGAGTTACCCCTCGCAAGCCACCGTCGCAAGCCACTCTCCAAAGCCACATTCGGAACCCACATTTGTAAGTCACCTTCCATTTCCTGGTGAAATTGTATTTCCTTGAAATTCGAAACAGTTACGGGTTTGAGTGCGGAAGCAGAAAGGAGTGGACAGAATGGAAGAAATCAAAATTAAATGTAAACTTTAGTAAAGTATATTATTTTTAGATTTCCAAATCTCAAAAGTTAAAAATTCCAAAACAGGAAGAGAAAACGGAACGAGCGAATTTGGGGCATTGGTGCCTCAATATAAATAAATAAGGGAACAATTCGAAAGTGTAGTTTTGAGTGCCTTAATGATAATATTCATATATTAAATAGTACCAAGCAGCTTTGCCTGAAAGGGAAGTTATTTGAGCATGGCTTAATACCAGAGTTTCGTAAGGCCTTCTGATTTACGTTATCATATTTACATTTAAAATTGTATTTTGAGACAGCTTCAATCCCTCTTACAGTCCATCTCATTTATAAATCTTGCCCTGAAGAGACTGTTATCTTTGTGGTACAGCTGTGTCTGTATTTTATATTTAGGGCTTTTTCATACTGTTGATGTTCACTTTGAACATTGTTTTTTAGTTTGTTAATTATCCCTAGAATATCGTATCTGGTTATCATGTTTTCTCCTCTAGATTATTAGAGTCCAGTTTCCTCAGTCTTACGTTACAGCTTAATCAAAACAGATTAGGAACAAGACTGAATTTTTTTCGCTCACGTTCCTGAAGATGATCTCGTCATGGCTTAAAATTCAGTAATCATGACGATCACTCGAGTGTATGTACTGAATTTTGAACTATATCACGGTTGATCTGGTCTTATCCTTCTCATTAGTGTTCACATCGAACAGAAAAAAATAGTTTTTCTTCCAGTTTTTTCTAGATCGACACTCCCAAACACTTCGTTTTGGAGAGTCGAAAGCTTTCTGGCATCTCAGGAAAATGCCGTCTACAGAACACTTTCTCTTGCTTGATTTCTATAGTTTTATTAAAAGATTCTAGTATGCTTGTGAAGCAGTGGTTCTCTTTACTGTATCTATGTTGGATTTTTAGAGACATCATTTGCTCTAAGTGTTCTGCTAGAGACTAATCTTCGGCCAAAACTTCTTATTAACATCCAGGAGATGCTTGTTAGCGATACTGGTCATTACTTCAGTAGCTCTTTTCTCCCCACTCTTGTATATTAGCGTTATATTGATCATTTCCTGCCATTTTTCCATTTTTTATTTTTCCAGTACGACAGTGAATGTAATATCAAAGGGATCTGCAAAATGATTTAGACGGCTTTCTTTATGTTATTAATGTGGGATCGTGTCCGGATCTGTAGCTTACATCTCATCTAGTTTGTTGTTGTTTAAAATTCAGCTACTGGGAACAAAACGTTCCAAGTAGCACGGGCTATGGTGAGCCCGTAGTGGACTTACCTGGCACAGGAGCGGGACTGTAACAGCTCATCTAGTTCCTGTAGTTGTTTCTTTATTCGCTTCTACGTCAGCGAGTCTTTCCTGTGAGGAATATTTCTGCCACTCTTTAGATGACGTTTCTGCAATATCTGTGTTTTCATATCCTTGTCTGGTTCGTCTGTGGTTCTCTGAAGGTGTGTATATCACTATCAAACTCCCTTTTTTCTCATTTTATTGTAAGGAATCCTGCATATAGTGTGTATCGTGTTTTTGTCTCCACATTATTGATCTACTCAGAAGACCTGTTTCTTTTCACAAGCATTGCCACTCCACCTCCTCCCCTTTGTTTTCTTCATCTTGTGTTATCCGATAATCTCATGTGAATATTATGTTAGTGATTATGCTATTTATTTTAGTCTCCACAATTGTTATTACGTCAGAGTTTATGTCCTCAGTTCTTCCTTTGAGTTCATCTGCTTTATTTGTCATTCAGTTAACATTTTGGTTCACCCAAAATGTTTTTGAGTGATTTTTTTTTATTTTTTTTATTTTTTGAGTTTTTGTTGTTATTATGTGTTCTGCTGCGAGTTCCCAATAGAGAGAGAGAGAGAGAGAGAGAGAGAGAGAGAGAGAGAGAGAGAGAGAGAGAGAGAGAGAGAGAGAGAGAGAGAGAGAGAGAGAGACAGAGAGAGAGAGAGAGAGAGAGAGAGAGAGAGAGACAGAGAGACAGAGAGACAGAGAGACAGAGAGATAGAGAGAGAGAGAGAGAGAGAGAGAGAGAGAGAGAGAGAGAGAGAGAGAGAGAGAGAGAGAGAGAGAGAGAGAGAGAGAGAGAGAGTGTGTGTATATGTGACACAGAACAAACAGTAGCTGTTCTTATTACGCTAGAGAAGCATGTAACAGCAGTGATTACATCAATAAACACAGGTGCCTCTTGTCAACAAGAAAACGTTTCCTGTAATGACTTCACAAAACCAGGTGTACAGAGGTCGGCTGAACCAATACTCCAATTCCAGCAGCATTAGGACCTATGAAGTGATAACTACCACACAGAGAAATAGGTAAGACAAGAATTTCGTACAGCTTTCGCCTTCCAAGACAGCCGATGAGTTAAACATTGATGCTCTGCCATATATAATACCATGGAAAATATTTTCATGTGGCCATGAAGGACTTTAATATTTTAATATCGAGCGAAGCGGAGACGCAGACTGCAGGGAGGCAAAGTAACGAGGACGTTACCATCAGGAAGACGAGGCAAGCAGAGGACATACTGCCAATAACCCTCAACCAAACAGACGGTATAGAAAGTCAAGTGAAAGTAAGTGAAAGTGCAACTTGTGATCCGGGTCATCAAGGAAGGCAAGTTTGGAGTCGTATTGGCACTCCAACTTGAAGATGATGGAAAGACTTAGTTTATTGAACAAGTTGAGGAAGGATTGAGCAAGTCTTCGAGATCACAGACGTGGAAGGTCTTCCAAATTGATCAGTTATAATAAAATTCTCTCTCTCTCTCTCTCTCTCTCTCTCTCTCTCTCTCTCTCTCTCTCTCTCTCTCTCTCTCTCTCTCTCTCTCTCTCTCTCTGTCATGTCTTGAAGCTGTTGTAGCAATTGTTAAACGACCTTTCAGTGGCTTTGTGAGTAAATAATAAATCATTAGTCGTGCTGAAAAGGCGGAAGTATTCGCAACGACGATGCGTCTAATATTCTTTCGTAAATGACCTAAAACGTAAATATTTATTATTTAACCTCTGGTTATAACTTATTTGATTGAGGAAAAAAGTGAAAAAAGGACAATATAATTTGCTCTATCATATATACTTTAATCTTATACTATCGGACTATACTGTTGTCCGATGTGCGAGCAAGCAAGAGTTGCCATCAACAGTATATAGCTTGTCCTTAACAACTATGGCAACCAACATCACCAAGAACAATATGATGACAAAGACTATGAAGAACATTATGACGACGAAGACATAAACATCATACCAGACATAGATAACAACAAGAAAGAGTCACACAATCCAGATGAAGACGAGGAAGGAAACCTGTTATCCGCCAAAGACGGAAACATTAAGACACAGAAGGCGTGAAGACACAAGGAGACACAACTCAGAACTAGAAGGAAATACGCCGTCAGAGTGTAACACCCTTATCGGTACTGTGTCTCTTCGAACACCTTCCCAACACCAGTCCTGCTTGGCATGCTGTGTCAAGCCCTTTATCTATTCCTTCGACATCATGGGGTATCTTCCCAAGGAGGGGGGGGAGGTTATCTATCCTTCACGTCCACTTCCCCTCCTCCTGTCCTTCCTTACTTTCCCCTCTGTGGTATCTTTTTCATGTGAATTCAACGGGGTTAAGTTGTCCATTAAGTCTTTCTAAACATATGTTATTTCGTCTCAACAATTTGTCGTAAAGTTCACTTATTCTTTGGCTGTCTTGGGATACAGCTTAAATGCCGGCTGGTCGGTCAGCAAGGTATTGTGGTGGCCTTAATGACCCTTCAGCGGTTAATAATAAGCCTTGAGACCAACACCAATCCTTACCAGTTCGTTCCGCAACAACTCAGTTATTAATACTTGGTTATTCGTCGACACGTGAGGATATTTCATTTGGTATTATTAGCTTATATATATTATGTGTTTCTGCTCATTAATAGTGGACATATCTATATCATACTGTGATTATGTTTGTTTTATTTAGCTAAGAATTGACCGCAAATTTGTACTTCACTCACACACACACACACACACACACACACACACACACACACACACACACACACACACACACACACACTTCTGTGTGACACACTTGTGTCTTGTCAACCTACCTGTTGATTGACAGTTGAGAGGCGGGACCATAGAGCCAGAGCTCAACCCCCGCAAGCACAACTAGGTGAGTACACACACACACAGATGACGCTGATGATCTCTCACGTACACACGAATGATATGGAATTATCATTCAGAAGAGCAGAATTATCAGTCAGCATATATAATGAATTATTCAATAATAAAGGCAGCAGATATATGGACTGTTCACGACAGACAACAGATATGATGAACTATTCCCCAAAGACAGCAGATATAATGAACTATTCCCCAAAGACAGCAGATATAATGAACTGTTCACCAAAGACAACAGATATAATGAACTATACCCCAAAGACAACAGATATAATGAACAATTCCCCAAAGACATCAGATATAATGAACTGTTCACCAAAGACAGCAGATACAATGAACTATTCCCCTAAGGCAGCAGATATAATGAATTGTTCACCAAAGACAGGAGATATAATGAATTATAAAAGAGGAGATATAATGAACTGTTCACCAAAGACAGCAGAAATAATGAAATGTTCACCAAAGACAACATATAAAATGAACTATACCCCAAAAACAGCAGATATCATGAACTGTTCACCAAAGACAGCAGATATAATGAACAGTTCACCAAAGACAGCAGATATAATGAACTATACCCCAACAATAAAAACACCAGACACAATGATCTGTTCCACACTGCAGTTCTTTTGAGGAAATCACACGAGAAATAAAAAAGGTTTAAGACCTCTTCGTGTTTCAGAATATATTAGAATAGTGATGGCATCATTCAGACTATTAAGTCATAGGTAGTTTACCTCTAGGAGGTTTTGAGAGTTCTTGTGCTCCTCTCCCAGCCAGTTATACAGCGTAGACTCTTCGGTACATATGCAGAACAAGCTATACTATATAAACTTGGTAATCGACTTGAGAATGGTCCAAGACGGACCGAAACGTCGTCGTCCCTTCACCTTCTAGTGTGTGGTCTGGTCAGACTACTTCAGCCACGTTATTGTGACTCATCGCCTGCATACCATGTGAAATTAAGTGTCAAATAAATATATTGTATTCTGAAATGAATGCAAATATTGTAATCCAAATTATTATTTTGTTTTTATTAATTTTTTAATTATTTAATTATTTATAAATTTAATTATTTAATTATTTAAAAATAATTTAATTATTATAAATTTTTGTTTTTTGGAAATGAGTTGAGAAAACTACATAATGTGTTTTGTGAACTGTTTAATGAGTTAATTGGACTGATTAATGAGTTAACTGAACTGCTTAATGAGTTAACTGAACTGCTTAATGAATTAACTGAACTGCTTAATGAATTAACTGAACTGTTTAATGAGTTAATTGAACTGCTTAATGGGTTAACTGAACTGCTTAATGGGTTAACTGAACTGTTTAATGAGTTAACTGAACTGCTTAATGAGTTAGCTGAACTGCTTAATGAGTTAACTGAACTGCTTAATGTATTAACTGAACTGCTTAATAAGTTAACTGAACTGTTTAATGAGTTAACTGAACTGCTTAATGAGTTGATTGAACTGCTTTATGAGTTAACTGAACTACTTAATGAGTTAATTAAACTGCTTAATGAGTTAACTGAACTGCTTAATGAGTTAACTGAACTGCTTAATGAGTTAACTGAACTGCTTAATGAGTTAACTGAACTGCTTAATAAGTTAATTGAACTGCTTAATGAATTAACTGAGCTACTTAATAAGTTAACTGAACTGTTTAATGAGTTAACTGAACTGCTTAATGAGTTGATTGAACTACTTAATGAATTAATTGAACTGCTTAATAAATTAATTGAACTGCTTAATGAGTTAACTGAACTGCTTAATGAGTTAACTGAACTGCTTGATGAGTTAACTGAACTGCTTAACGAATTAATTGAACTACTTAATGAGTTTAGTTAACTACATAACGAGTGAAGTGAACTTCATTATTAGGTCACATAAGTACATAATATAATTAAGAGAACTACATAAAGGCTTCATTGAACAACAGTTAAACCTTCATGAACTACATAAACGAGTTCAGGGGGGGCTTAACGAAGGGGGGGGGGTAGTATTCCCCCCCCCCCCTCTGTAAGAAGATAATAAGGTGCGATAATCACGGAGCGGGATAATTATAAGTTGTAATATTAGCCGTATTACTTGCCTATTCCCGAGAATTAATTACGAATTATTTCCGCAAAAATCACTGACCGGCAAATTATTTTCGAATTGTGAACGAGGGTGCCGAGTTATCGCTATCGTGCTAGCCAGGGTGCAGAGTTATCGCTATCGTGCTATCTAGAGTGCAGAGTTATCGCTGTTGCGCTCTCTAGTGCTGAGATATTGCTATCGTGCTATTCTAGGCACACATCGATCGATATAGTGTTATCAAGTGCATTTCTCGTTATCGTGCTTCCAGCCGATAGCCATTACGGTCATCAAACTGCCGTCATGATCTAGAGCCACGTGTTTATAGGTGCTAAATGCCACACATTAAGATAGACAATAGCCATAGCTTCGTGTCCCCTCCTTGTGGAGCTGCTGTGTGGTTATCTTGAGGTTATCTTGAGATGGTTTCGGGGCTTTTTAGTGTCCCCGCGGCCCGGTCCTCGACCAGGCCTCCACCCCCAGGAAGCAGCCCGTGACAGCTGATTAACACCCAGGTACCCATTTTACTGCTAGGTAACAGGGGCATAGGGTGAAAGAAACTCTGCCCATTGTTTCTCGCCGGCGCCTGGCATCGAACCCAGGACCACAGAATCACAAGTCCTGCGTGCTGTCCGGCACGGCCGACCGGTGGTAAAGCAACTTGGCTCCCTCGTGTTGTCTGCTCTCTGATACGTAAACAGGAGGTCATTGTACCAGGTTACAGTATCAGGTCATTGTACCAGGTTACTGTATCAGGTCATTGTACCAGGTTACTGTATCAGGTCATTGTACCAGGTTACTGTATCAGGTCATTGTACCAGGTTACTGTATCAGGTCATTGTACCAGGTTACTGTATCAGGTCATTGTACCAGGTTACTGTATCAGGTCATTGTACCAGGTCACTGTACCAGGTCATTGTACCAGGTCACTGTACCAGGTCATTGTACCAGGTCATTGTACCAGGTCACTGTACCAGGTCATTGTACCAGGTCACTGTACCAGGTTACTGTATCAGGTCATTGTACCAGGTCACTGTACCAGGTCATTGTACCAGGTCACTGTACCAGGTCACTGTACCAGGTTACTGTATCAGGTCATTGTACCAGGTTACTGTATCAGGTCATTGTACCAGGTTACTGTATCAGGTCATTGTACCAGGTTACTGTACCAGGTCATTGTACCAGGTCATTGTACCAGGTCACTGTACCAGGTCACTGTACCAGGTCACTGTACCAGGTCATTGTACCAGGTCATTGTACCAGGTCATTGTACCAGGTCACTGTACCAGGTCACTGTACCAGGTCACTGTACCAGGTCATTGTACCAGGTCACTCTGCCCCTCCCAAAGACTCCTGCTGGTCAACTTTCTCATCAACGGTTCACCCAGAAAGGAAACTTGTCGCGATGTTGCTCCACTCTGAAATTAGTTTGTGGCCCCTATACATGACCTATACATGTTTGTCTGCCCTATACATGAGCAGAAATGGGTTAGCCACTGTGTAAATATGAAGATATTTACACAGTGAGATTAATATATTTACACAGGTAAGATATTTACATAGGTAAGTTTAACACCGTTCAGTGCTGCCCAGAAATGCGTTCGTCACAGAATAATAGGCCAAGGAATAAATTTGAGGACTTATAAATGCCAAGAAGTTGGCATTTCTTGGCATTTATTCGGATATGAAACGAATATCCTTCTGATAACATAATTTAATTGCAGTAAGAACTCACATTAACGTAATTTATCAGTCAAAACAAGAAGGAGCCGTGAGGAGGAATCGAACCAGCACACTGGGTACTCCCAAGCACACGCCCTGAACCGCTAAGCCACGATATGCTAAAAGTAATGCAACCTGGAATTCAACTGAATCCTCTAGGGGGTCATTGGTCTCAGTGGAAGCCTCAGAACCCTCCTAGGGCCTAGAGGATTCAGTGAAATCCCAGGTTGCATTCCTTTGAAATGCAACCTGGGATTTATTGTGACTCATCGCCTCTGTGCAGGCGATGAGTCACAATAACGTGGCTAAAGTGTGTTGACCAGACCTCACACTAGAAGGTGAAGGGACGACGACGTTTCGCTCCGTTCTGGACCATTCTCAAGTCGATTAGGAATGGTCCCAGGACGGACCGAAACCTCGTCGTCCCTTCACTTTCTAGTGTGAGGTCTGGTCAACACTTTTAACCTATCGTGGCCTTGTGGTTCAGGGAGTATACTTGGGAGTACCCAGTGTACAGGTTCGAATCCTCTTCATGGCTCCTACTGATTTTCCCATAAAATCATTCGTAAACAATCAATTTGTGAAAAATCCCACATTCTATTTGCTAAAAAAGAATAAGTTGAAGGAGGACTCTATATAAAGTATTTAGTCGACCAAGGTTTGATGTTTGAATGACGTAGTGAAGGTGACTCCGGAGGCATTAACACAATGTTTCACAGGATTGGTGTTCACAACTTCACCAATCCTGTGGTCCCGGGTTCGATCCCGGGCGCCGGCGAGAAACAATGGGCAGAGTTTCTTTCATCCTGATGCACCTGTTCCCTAGCAGTAAATAGGTACTTGGGAGTTAGTCAGCTGTCACGGGTCTTCCTGGGGGTGGAGGCCTGGTCGAGGACCGGGCCGCGGGAACACTAAGCCCCGAAATCATCTCAAGATAACGATCTCACCAGGATTGGCGATCCTAGGAAATAAACTTCACTGGGCCGAAGGCATTACAACTGAGTACGGCGGACCATCACAGATTTTAAAACTGTGTGATATAAATACTTGATAGGGGTACCCGGCGGTGCCCGGGTTGACACGGTGCCCAGGTCTGCCCTCTACATTTCCTCCCGGGATTTGCCCTCCACATATTCTCTACTACGATACCCTTTACACACACACACACACACACACACACACACACACACACACACACACACACACACACACACACACACACACACACACACACACACACACACACCTCCACCACATCACTTAGGAAGTGATGTGGTGGAGGCTGACTCCATACACAGTTTCAAGTGTAGATATGATAGAGCCCAATAGGCTCAGGAACCTGTACACCAGTTGATTGACAGTTGAGAGGCGGGACGAAAGAGCGAAAGCTCAACCCCCGCAAGTACAATTAGGTGAGTACACACACACACACACACACACATACACACATACACACACACACACACCCTCCCTGTCATTCACCCTAAATACCTTCCTTGTCTCTCCCCATCACTATAATCATTTTTCCTGACACTGTCTCGACCATTGTAACCAAAAAGAGGCGCTCAGAATCCATATCTGTTATCTGAACATTCGTTTTGTAAGTCAGTATCTGAATATACATTTGCAATTTGTGCAACTACCCTAGACTATATGAAGGGGAGTACAGTGTCAAAAATGCTAGCTACGTGATGCAAAAACCCATATCACACAGGATGGTCACACAGATATCTAGGAGTTGATATCACACCAAACCTGTCTCCTGAAGCCCATATCAAAAGAATAACATCTGCGGCGTATGCGAGGCTGGCAAACATCAGAACTGCCTTCAGGAACCTGTGTAAGGAATCATTCAGGACCTTGTATACCACATATATAAGACCAATCCTGGAGTATGCGAGCCCCAGCATGGAGCCCGTACCTTGTCAAGCACAAGACGAAGCTGGAAAAAGTTCAGAGGTATGCCACTAGACTAGTCCCGGAGCTAAGAGGCATGAGTTACGAGGAAAGGCTGCGAGAGATGCACCTTACGACACTGGAAGACAAAAGAGTAAGGGGAGACATGATCACTACCTACAAAATCCTCAGGGGTATTGACAGGGTAGACAAAGATAAACTATTCAACACTGGTGGTACGCCAACAAGGGGACACAGGTGGAAACTGAGTACCAAAATGAGCCACAGGAACGTTAAAAAGAACTTTTTCAGTGTCAGAGTAGTTAACGGATGGAATGCATTAGGCAGTGATGTGGTGGAGGCTGACTCCATACACAGTTTTAAATGTAGATATGGTAGAGCCCAGTAGGCTCAGGAACCTGTACACCAGTTGATTGACAGTTGAGAGGCGGGACCAAAGAACGAAAGCTCAACCCCCGCAAGTACAATTAGGTGAGTACAATTAGGTGAGTACACACACACACACACACACACACACACACACACACACACACACACACACAGGAAGCAGCCCGTAACAGCTGCCTAACTCCCAGGTACTTATTTACTGCTAGGTAACAGGGGCATCAAGGTGAAAGAAACTCTTCCCATCTGTTTCCGCCGGCGCCGGGAATCGAACCCCGGACCACAGGATTACGAATCCAGCGTGCTGTCCACTCAGCCACCAGCCCCGTGTGTGTGTGTG
>NC_091188.1:11720017-11807517 GCF_040958095.1 Procambarus clarkii | reverse complement strand
GAAGTAGTGTGCAGGTTAGTCTATGATTAAAGTTGCTGTAGTGGTTAGCGTAGTCGGCTCACAAGCCAGTGGTCCCGGATTTGACTCTCTCGCCTCCGAGTCATGTCCTTACACCTGATGCACCTATTATTTTGGCAAGATATGTGTTTGGCGACTGTTGAGGGTTACTTCTTGCGGAAGGTTAGTCGTTGGGTGTGTAGATATTATCTTTTCCTTGCTTCAACGTGGACTTCGTCAGTATCACTCATGCCTTGGTCTGCTTCAACGATGACTTGCTTTATTGCTGACTTGGTCTGCTTCAGTGTATACTTGATCTGCATCAATGTTGACTTGGTCTGCTTTATTGCTGACTTGGTCTGCTTTTGTTAATACGTATTCTGCATCAATGTTTACTTGGTCTGCTTTACTGCTGACTTAATCTGTTGCAGTGTTGACTTTACATCCTTTTCCCTCGCTTCCCATCAGCCCCCTAACTCCCTCCCTCGGCTCCCCCTCTCCTACATTCTCTCCAAAGATTTCTCCTCTCACACCTCTGTCCCTTCTCCTTCCCTCTATACTAGCATGTTTCTAGGAACATGCTTGTAGAAATGTTCCTAGGAACACGCTTGTAGAAATGTTCCTAGGAACATGCTTGTAGAATTACAAAAATCCTGAAATCTACCACTGACTAAACAAGATTGCAAATCCTATAAGCTATACTGATAAGATAAAAAAAAAGACCCACTTTAAACATACAGAATAATAACTTCACTTCCTTGCCAACACTCAGACCCAGATCTCACCAAACCTCGCCAGATCACAGTGTCTCTTACTGACGTTTTCCTAACCCACTGAGAGTATCAGAGTTTTGCACAATGTTTAATTGGCACTTCTCCCATACTTATGTTAAATTGTACCTATCCCCATACCCTATGTTTGCTTGCCCCCTTCACCTCAACCACATATTTCTTTGACTATTTCATATGTGTATTTAAGCAAAAATTTTACCTCATGTATTCCTTCTTTACATTGAAGAAGTTCCAGAGAGCAACGAAACGTTGTTGAAAATAAATCCTTCAATAATTACAAGTTTCTCTACAATTCACTTTGGTAAACTCGATTCCTCTTCTTATTACTAATACTAAGACAATAAAAAGCTTACACTATAAGGTAAACAATGCTTGGAATGCAGTCAAATACAACCAAATATGTTTAAAGGATCCTTCCTTATTGTGGTGTGTTCATAGTGTGGTTATACGAGCTCCTGGTTTTGTGGTCCCTAGTTCGAGGCTCCAATGGTCCTAGTGATATGTTATTACCACGTGATTGTAGTTTGTGATTTATATGACGAGGACATGGATCACCTAAATACCTCCAATGATTGAGTGGCGCCCCAGAGAAGGCTTAAAGTTCCAGATGAATACCATTTACGCGTTTCTGAGATCCTTCCTTATTGGGATGCATTCATAATGCAGTTGGTAGAGCTAAGGGTTCCCGCTTTTATGGTCCCCAGTTTGATGGTCCTAGTAAATTAAATATACTTTTCATCCTACATACAAAAATTCAAAAATTAAACTTTCATTCATCCCATCAGTTTCCAGAGAGAAAATCTACCATGGAAATAATACTTTTTACATAAAACTCGTGAACTAGCCGGAAAGTTAAACTTAGGTGATCAGGTGAACCGTGGCAACTTTGTCCTATGACCAAAAAACATGGAAAAACATAATTAACGACTGATTTTCAAAGTTTAAAACATTTTGGCCAATCTGTTGTATATTTGCTCTGTGTGTCGGCTTCTTGTCGTTTGTTGTTGTTGTTGTTGTTTAAGATTCGGTACTTGGAACAAAAAGTTCCAAGTAGCACGGGCTATGGTGAGCCCGTAGTGTACTTTATATCCTTTTCGTATACTTATGCAATGATTAAATTTCTTCCTGCGTACGTTACAGAATGATTTGGTCTCATGTCGCATACAATTATTTGGTCTTATCGTATGCTTATACAATTATGTAGTGTCTTGTATACTAAATACAGTGATTAGGTCTCATGGTATACACCTACCATGTTCTGGACTCAAAGTATCTACCACTAAAAATCTTATATAACTTTGCTTTCTCTCAATTCATTCGAGAAATTGAGTGAAACTGCCCAAGGTTACCATGAACTTCCTGCTTGGCTAGGAATAACTGCACTGTGGGTCATGTATTCCTGACAATTTACCAGGTAAATGTAATTGACGGAGGAATTGTTTCAAGTGCAGGTTTCACATGTATCAGTTAGATTGAATTGAAATACATAGGTGCTGCTTTGTATAGTCCAAAAGGCCTTCTGCAACTTCCTATATTCTTATGCTTAGGCCTATTGTACATATAATATGAATTATAATTATCTGATTTAAACATGCACACCTACTGAGGACACATGAGCACCCACTTAAAAATACATGAAAAGACTAAAAAAAACTCAGTCTGCCTTATCAAACACATGAGTCCCATAACTGCGTTCTCTTTGATTTCTCCACAACCCCCCCTTATACCTCCCAACCCCTCCCAAAGTTGTGTAAAAAGACGCCCAACAAACTAGGCTCTACATCTCACTACCGGAATCATACGTTGAGCAATAAACTCGGCGTGTGTAAACCTGCTCCTCTGGAGAGGTTTATGCCTGCCCTGGGGTCTGCCTCCATGCTGACTCCGCTGCCTTGGAAATATTACGAATAAATTCTCTTGAATGCTCCGCGCACACTGTTATCGCTTCTCTTTACGATTTAATTTTTAACGCTGGCAGTTCAGTGTCTCGCCTAACACTGACCTTAATTTATATTGACTGTTTGCGCCTCGGCGAACAATTGCACTAAATAGAATGGGATCGAACTCGCGTCCATAGACTCTCCCGCCGCCCCATAGGCACATAGATACATCACGCTCTTGTGCGTTTTGTCTGACCTTTATCAATCTTATTAAAATGTAAACAAAACTGTTTCGTTTAAATCGAAGGCAAACGGGAAGTCTCGTCTCATTGATCACTAGAGGGGTGGGGGGCCAGGTGTTGGTATGTAACATTAATGGTCATAATGTTTGTGGAAATTTGAAATATGCAGGCGACGAGTCACAATAACGTGGCTAAAGTAAGTTGACCAGACCACACACTAGAAGGTGAAGGGACGACGACGTTTCGGTCCGTCCTGCACCATTCTTGCAATCGACTTGAGAATGGTCCAGGACGGACCGAAACATCGTCGTCCCTTCACCTTCTAGTGTGTGGTCTGGTCAACATCAATTTGGAATATGTTTCACACCCAAGCGATGCATTTCACCCAAATGCACACCCCGGTGCATTTCAGCACACTGAAGTACATCTCGCCCTCAGCGCATCCTAGTACTCCAGCACATTTTTACCATATCCCAGTGAGTCCCACCACACTACTGCTCATCCCAACACACCACTGCCCGTCCCAGTGCTCCAGCGAATGCCAGTCCATCACAGCGCATCTCAGCACATCATGCGCTATGATTGATAGTACACTGGTATTTTAACTTCAAAATCCCCAACGTCAAAATACGCTGTACTCTAAAATCTTAATCATAGCGACTCGCTAAGGTGACGGGCTGTTATGTTTTCTCTTCGTGGGTCTTCGATTAGGATAAGTTCGGGCAATTAAATATATTATTTTTGCGACGCTGTGACAACTCGAGATGACAGTTTAAAATACTTTAAATTCTATGTACATAATATCTACAAAGTGTGATATAGACATGCATATGAAGGTGGCGCTGCCGCCCACAGAGAACAGGCCATGTACACAGCTCAAGGTCATCAGTACAATAAGATAATTAAACGAAGAGCTTCTTGAAGGATCTGGGTTGTAGGTTCTTCAAAATATCAAGAGACCAAACAGCTGCAAGCTACATTCTCGAGCGCCTCAGTGTAGTAATACAAAATATAAACATTTTGCAATCTTTGTTCCTGTCTGGGAGGAATGATTGGTTTGATGACAACTTGAATGGTTAAATAACTTGTTGATGACAAACTGAATGGTTCAGTTACCAGTTGATGACAAACTGATTGGTTCAGTTACTCAGTTGATGACAAACTGAATGGTTCAGTTACTCAGTTGATGACAACTGATTGGTTCAGTTACTCGTTGATGAGAGACTGAATGGTTTAGTTACTCGTTGATGAGAAGACTTCAGTAACTCAAGTAACTGAGTTCAGTTACTCGTTGATGACAACCTGACTAAGTTCAGCTACATGTTGATGACAAACTGAATGGTTCAGTTACTTGCTCATGACAGCCATGAATGGTTCAATTACTTAAGTAGTTTTCAAGGAGGCATTGAAAATGTATTTCAACCCAATTCATTGACCAATAGTAGTTTTCAATGTGATGTCTACAACTCTAATCTTATTTCAAAAATCGTGGACAAATTTGCAGTTCAATGCAGGCTTGGGTGAGGGCTACAAAGAGGGTTGTAAAATTGGACAGTTGCATTTTTTTGAAGAATGAATAGTCAGGCCCAGGATTCATCAAGCACACATTGTTGTCCCTGAACACGACACAAAAGACAAGTGTACCCCAGAATAGGGTGAAGTAAATATTCCACTTTTGTGGAATGTTTACCTCCATCGCATCCTACAGTCAATTCCGACGTTTTATAGGAGACATGAGAGTTAGTTTAGTGCATTTATTTTGCAACCCATAACCAACCTGTGTGTGGTAATGATCCTCCATACCCTATCTTTTGAATGGTAGTAGACTCAATACCCATCCTGTATGTCAGTGGACCTAATAGCAATGGTGTGAATAGTAGTGTACCCCATACCTTTGCTGAGAGAGGTAGCGCCCCCTACACCATTTCTGTAAGTGGAAAAGGTTACAAGAGAACGTAAATTATACTAACGACTGTCTCAAATCTATTGTATCTTGGGGGAAGACATTGGCAAGTAACTGTTGTTGCCAGAGACCACAAATGCCGTAAATTGATGGATATTTTACCAAAACACAAAATATACAACCATAGCATAATTATAGGCAAGAATAATCTGACATATAATACATTTATTAACATTTAAGGTGGAGTTAGTAAAGAAAAACTCGCGACCTTTTCTAGTCATGTAAAAGAGGGTGTAGCTAAATTCATTTGAAAATTTGTATGGTGAAGGGATCGTTCCTTAACCCCCTTACTAAGGAGAGTTCAACTCTTTACAACTCGTATTAGACCGATCACGGAGGGCACACTCACTCATTTTCAGATAATTATCAACGGATTTATCTAAAGTAGTTGGACAAAATTCAAGACAGAAAACAAAATTCTAGGGAGAACTAAAATGAATCCACCTTACCTATATATATACCTTCCAGACTCTGTACAACAGAGACATGGCTGGTCTGTGGCGACTCGTCCTTGCGGTTCGCAAAATTGACGTGATATCACGTTTTCGTTACGTGAGTCCTCAGTTATGGTTAGGTTCGGGGAATTTAGCAACCTTGTTCTCCTACAAAGAACGTCGCATTTCGATCGTATGCGTTACAAAAGGAAAACAATTGTCGTACAAGAAAATGGAAGCGACTCGCGAAAGTGAGGTACTGTCCCGTTTTCTATTTTGGGTCCTTTGGTAGGTTAGAAGAAGACACTTTAAATTGACCATTTTCTTGACGTTGGGAAACCTTAGGAGGACGGGCTGGATTTAGTCCATAGGTCTAGTAACATTGTGAACGCTTAGGAGGACGGGTTGTGTATACTATAATTCATATAGAATATACTACTCATTAACCACCGCACTGCTCACCTGGTTTCGGCATAAACTTCATAGTACAATTGTTAAGGACATATTTTGGTGTTTTTATAAAGATTCAGATAAAGTTAATGTCAAAATGTTTCCAAACTCAACCATTTTCATTTAAAAACACAAAGCGTCATAAAACATTGAAAAACATTAAAATATAGCTTAATTGAACAAAATAGCACAACTCTCAGAGTGCCTTAGAGCGCCCTGCACAGTACAGTGGTTAAGCTTCTAAATAATTCTTTCCCCCAGAATAACACACCAAACACGACATGACACCACCAACCAGACTAATGTTCCCTTTGTACGAGGAAACAATTGCGACTCTCAGTTCACCCAAAACACATGCATTCGTGGAACAGCTTTGGCAACAGGCTATTAACCAAAACCTACTTTAACTTTAGCAATTCAAACATCTTGTAAATGATGGTAAATAACACAACTCGGGATCCAAAACGTTTCAAATATAACCTCACTGCTTCAGATAACTACAGAAAATGTCCAATAAACAGGTAATGTACATATACATATATATAATAGTATTTTTGTTTTTTTTCTGCCATGTTCTACCCCCCCCCCCCCCTTTTCCATTTTTTTCTTATTTTTTCTCAACACAATTTATACTTTAATCTCATTAGTATTAAGTTTTAGTCTTAGTGTTTTTCCTGCCCGAAACGCTTTGCGTAATAATGGCTTTAGGCATTATATGTACTAGCTCTACCATGTATGTATGTACTTTAGCTTAATAAATATTTGTATTTGTTGTATTTGTATATATATATGTCGTACCTAGTAGCCAGAATGCACTATTCGGCCTACTATGCAAGGCCCGATTTGCCTAATAAGCCAAGTTTTCATGAATTAATATATTTTCTCTAATTTTTTTCTTATGAAATGATAAAGCTACTCATTTCATTATGTATGAGGTCAATTGTTTTTTATTGCAGTTAAAATTAACGTAGATACATGACCAAATCTAACCAACCCTACCTAACCTAACCTAACCTATCTTTATAATTTCGGTTAGGTTAGGTAGCCGAGAAAGTTAGGTTAGGTTAGGTTAGGTAGGTTAGGTAGCCGAGAAACAATTAATTCATGAAAACTTGGCTTATTAGGCAAATTGGGCCTTGCATGGTAGGCCGAGAAGTGCGTTCTGGCTACTAGGTACGACATATATATATATATATATATATATATATATATATATATATATATATATATATATATATATATATATATATATATATGTGTGTGTGTGTGTGTGTGTGTGCAGGATATGTCCCCCAGTCATTCCACTAATCCTCAGATTTATCGTTTACTCGACATCCGAATTTCCTGCAGCTGTATTAGTTTGTCTATAGATTGCGCTACGCTTTGACTGTGTTTAAGGAACAGAAATACTCATCAGTGAAATGTGAGGGACTGACATTTTATGGTCACGATCAGTAACCAGCGTCCTTTCATAACCCTCCTGTCACTGGGCTCAGTTGAAGCTGACTGCGCATGCCACTGCCCACGGGACCATAACTGTTCTTATGGACGGGTAAGGAAAGGGTCAAAATTGCTTCCCCTGGAGGCCCTGCAAGCTTGCCAGAGAAAGACTCGGTTTTTTGGTGACATCTTCTGACGAGGCAACGTCGACGTCCTCTAGCAAGAATACGTCGTCTTCTTCTAGCGAGGCTACGTCGACTTTTTGTAGCGAGGCTACGTCGACTTTTTGTAGCGAGGCTACGTCGACTTCCTGTAGCGAGGCTACGTCGACTTCCTGTAGCGAAGCTACGTCGTCTTCTTCTAGCGAGGCTACGTCGTCTTCTTCTAGCGATGCTACGTCTACGTCCTCTAGCGAGGCTACGTTGACTTCCTCTAGCAACAATACGTCATCTTCCTCTAGCGAGGCTACGTCGACTTCCTCAACAGACCCCACAAGCAACGCTAACTGCATCGTCTGGGTAGTAACTCATGTCAAGAACAACTAATAATTATCATTATTTTCTTGGCAAGAGAATCTCATAATTTAAATTTGTTTTCCCCCCGGCCTTCTCTGATCCCACTGAAGCATTTACCTAAAGTGACTTATATAATAAGGTTCAGCCTTGCTAAGAACCAATAGTTTACATTGTACTTATTATTTACCTCTGATATGTGAATTTCGTGAAGCTATTCTCCGTGAGTGCATTGTTTTTTTTATATTTAGTGTTCTGATGATGCTTTTTTTTCTCTGCTTCCAATTATTCCTAATATGTTTTTCTCGTTTTATTCCTTTTGGTTATTTGTTTCTTGTATGTTCTCTTCGTCTCGTTTAATCTGTTTCGTCTCAACATTTCTGTTAGTTTTCACATTAATTATGTTTATTTTCATATTCCATTTGTCAATAATCTGTATTTTCTTTTTTTCCATTTGTCAATTTCCTGTATTTTATTGTTTTCTTTCGTAAGTCTTCTGTGTTTTCTTGTTTCCTTTCGTAAGTCTTCTGTATTTTCTTGTTTCCTTTCGTAAGTCTTCTGTATTTTCTTGTTTCCTTTCGTAAGTCTTCTGTATTTTCTTGTTTCCTTTCGTAAGTCTTCTGTATTTTATTGTTTTCTTTCGTAAGTCTTCTGTGTTTTCTTGTTTCCTTTCGTAAGTCTTCTGTGTTTTCTTGTTTCCTTTCGTAATTCCTTATTTCCTTATTCCTGGGCCATTCTGTTGCTTCTCGATGTACCTGCAAAGCCTGGCAATGTGCAGCTCCGTTCATGCCTAACGTTGTTGTGTTTTTATGGTGCCATTCTGAGTGCGTGAACGCGTGACTCCTCGTATCATTAGTGCATTATCGTATTTTCCAATACATTTAACCTGTTTTACGAGTTGTTTTGGGCGGTATTTTGTTTTATTTATTAAATTTCGGGGTTATTTCTTTTAGAAAGCATTCCAGACATATTGTTTTTTTTTAAGATTTGTTACCTGGAACAAAAAGTTCCAAGTAGCACGGGCTATGGTGAGCCCGTAGGGGTGGTCAACCAGACATATGACTGGCTTCTGCTTGCGTGTCTTCCTGTTTTATATTGTTACAGTTTCTCTTTGTTCGGGACAGGAAAGCTGTACCACCCAACGAACAACTGGCTACCTATTAACTCCCATTTTCATATTTACTGGTATGTGTAAGGAAGTGTGTGCTCAAATTTCTTGCCCTACCCGGGAATCGAACCCGCTAACAATCCAGCCCGTTCTCGCGAGAGCTCCCAACATCAAGGTTTCGTACTGAAGTGCCATTATCGTAACTTACCAGAGGGAGAGCAGAAAACGGGAGATTATGTCAATTTTGCGAGCGGCAACCATTTTCTAGTACGACAGTTTTTGGCCTTAAGGTAACGTATACGTCCTAAATGCTACGTGCTATTAGGTAAAGTATAAGCCCTAAGACAGCAAGCGCGAAATATAGGACATTTAGATTTATATTATTGTGGATTTATCCTCATAGTTTCCTACCTAGAGCTTTAAACTCGCACTGTATCTTGTGCTACCCATTCCCCCCATGTATATGTACCTAAGCCATACAACTTCACCATTGTAATCACTGCCTATCATCTTATATCATGGTTGCTATATTGAACGCATATTTTTTTAACTGCAATATACCTAAAAATAATCCTCAAATTATGCTACAATGTACCTGTTGATAATCCTCAAATTTTATTATAATGTACTTACTAATCTTCTTCAAATTTTCATTACAATGTACCTGTTAACATTTTTCAATTTTGCTAAAAATTACCTACTTAAAATTATGTGTTTTTTAAGTAAAAAAAAGTTTAATCTTTATTCTGTTAGTAAAGCCACTAACACGCTATGCATGTTAGTGGCTTTATTTTTTTATTTTATTTTTTCACACACTCCCCCAGGAAGCAGCCCGTAGCAACTGTTTAAATTCCAGGTAGTTAGACAGCTTCGAACAGTTATTGGACAGTTAGATGCGCGTGTTAGAGAGAGCAGACATAAGAGGGAAAATGGAGTGGTTAGAAAGGCAAGATCCAAGAGCTAAATAGCTCTTTCCACTACTAAAGTGAAAAGATTTTAGTGAATAAATAAATAAATATAAATATGTTTATTCAGGTAAGGTACATACATACAAGTGATGTTACATTAATGGATCAATATATAGATAGAGCTAGTACATACAATGCCTAAAGCCACTATTACGCAATGCGTTTCGGGCGAATCTTTCCACGACTAAAACCACTAACACGCTATGCATGTTAATGGCTTTACAAGAATGTAAAAACATCACTGCTATGTACCCTCATAAACCCAATGTACATTCTTGTATGTATATAAATAAATAAACAAGAAGCATCAACAACAGAAGCAGGAATGTCATCATTCGACAATATCTAGACTGGTGAGGTCCCACATGAACGATGCTGTTCAAATCTGGTCGTGTACTTCACGGTGGTCATGCAGTGGTCCTAAATTTGTAGGTTAATTATTTAAGAAATGTTGATTATCCTGCATTCGTTATTTACTTGAAGTTATATTCACAAGTTATAATTATTTTGTCTTATCTTCTGGGAGTTGAGAGATAATATTGATGTTTAGCGTATACTTAATATTGATGTTTCGAGTAAACTTATTAACGCCTTATAGTTAACTTAAAGATTTTTATAGAAAACTTTTCATTGGTGTTCAAAGTAAACTTAATACTGATAGAGTAAACTTTCGCATTTGAAATGTCTCCAATATGTTCCATGATGCTACAAAATTCATGACAGTGATATATAATATATATATATAAAACAAGATGTATACTTACTTTTTCTCGGTGTATATACATGGAGAGTTTATTTAAATTATGTTCAGGACAAAAATGTACTTGCAGGTTGGTAGTAAGCTATTGTAGTGGTCCTAATATTCCTCCAGGGGTTGATTAGCCTTAAATCCAACACGAAACATAATTCATAATTGGGACATTATGCAAGTAGCAGATTGAAACCACCAACAGCGGAAATATTTAGAATAGTAATTTCAACTAAGAAGGCACAAGTCTCACTATTTATGGGGGGACTCGTCAATATGAATGTTGAGTAACACAAAGGAAATAAAAAATATGTTGAATTCCTTGAACGTGAGATACTTGGATGAATGTGCGAATCAACGAAAGTTATTTTTAAGATCCCCAAACATCATATATAATATAATTCCTTAAGTTGGGAAGCTGACGCCTGTTCGTAGGTCGAGGTCTCCTTCGGCCAACTGGTGACCCTTAAAATGCAACCCGCAACAGTTGCCTAACTCCAGAGTGTCTATCTAGGTCTGTATGTACGAATGTGAGGCTAGAGGCTTTTTTACGGTTGGCGGCGATCTTCCAAATGTTAATACGTTATAAGGTAAAGAATTAAAAAATGAATTATAGCTGATATATCGCGTCATTTCATCGTGATATAGTATCGCCTTAAGAAAATGTTTATCTTAGCCTGATTACAGCTTCCTACTCAGCTTGAGAATTATTGGTTAGTTTGTGAAGTGCATCTGCCAACTAAACAGAGTAATAAATTACACACAGACAATTAATCCAAATTACCTACCAATGTTTTACAAGCAATGTACGTAGGAAACACCTAATGTGCGATAAATTTGAGCACGTTAAAAAAATAATATTTAATATGTATGTAATCTCTAGAACGTGATTGTTGATATATAAATAATTCAAGACAGTAACACCGGAACAAACATGTGGAGAACTTATAATTTCCTTTAAGTACTTAAACGATATCTTAGTCAAACTAAATTTACACTGTTCACTTAGGGTAATAATGCTTTCAATAGTACTACGAGTGAGACTATTTATTATTGTTGGTTTCTTTGTTCACGCATTAAAGTAATAATTTGTGTGTGGTGCGAACATAGAGAAGTCTATTTGGTCAGGCAGACATTAATTATTATTCCCATAATTACTATACTATGAATACGAAACAATTAATAATCGTATAGGAAGTTCACCATGCGCAATTATTGCATTCATAATCGATAGAATTTCATGTTTTAAATACCGTGCAAAATGATTCATATAATCAACAAACTGTCTATACTGGCTTTTTTTGCAGGGATATTCCTGCACGGTCCCGAAGCCTCTGACTGGCCCACTAAGTGTTACTTGATCAGGATAAGGAAAGGTGACCAATCACCTGGACGGTCGGGGATTGAACGCTGATCGGCATGAAGCGAGACCGGCGCTCTACCGTCCCCACCAAGTGGTTGAGCACTATTCTTTCCCCCCGTTCCATCCCAAAGACGGGTTTCAGTATACTTTAGCCGTTGACTCTACTAAATATTACGGGATTTAATTATTTTATTTTACTTGCTAGGCTGACAAAAAAGATTGTTATTAATCCACATTTCAGATCTTGTTGTATTTGGATGTGTTCAACTTGTTCTTGTATAGTGCATTGGGAAACAAGTTATGGCACAGTTTACCCAATCGAGATAAACCTGCACACCTCTTACCACTCTCACAACCTCATTCCCCTCAAAATAACCCCAGCCACACCTCACTTCCACTTCCTCATAACCACCTCCTCCCACCACTAGCCACATTATTGATTTGTTTGGTTTGGTGTTAGGCTTAATGCCTATCTTTGGAGGGTTAGTTAGTAAGGTAACTACAAATGCTTACTGACCAATCAGCACGTGTATGTGTGATTCAGGGCATATTCCACAGCTAAAGTAAACTCTTAGTTTACTTTAGGGCTAATCAGTATGCACACTGATTAGCGGGGTACACTTTGATATATATATATATATATATATATATATATATATATATATATAATATATATATATATATATATATATATATATATATATATATACATATATATATACATATATATATATATATATATATATATATATATATATATATATATATATATATATATATATATATATATATATATATTCCTGTGACTCATTTTTATGTCTGTTTTACGCAGAATTCTCCAGATGTTATAATGTTATAATATTACTCTATTCAGTTTATTTATATTAAACAAATTTATGTAGACAATAGTTAATATTCATTAGTCATCATCTTCAAGACTTGCGCTACTAAATGACCATCTTTACTTGGCATTATGCTATACAAAAAAATCATCACGGGGATACTAACCAGACTTTAAGGTTAACATCCCTTGGGGGGGTGATGGTGCGAAGCCTATTAACCTTGATCAAGATCCATCAAGGGTCCAGGTAACTAGGTCAAAGGTCCACTCGAATAGTTATGGGTTTGCATTTCAGCTTCCTGATGTCCGTCGGCGGGTTTTGCTGGACAAATTAGGTCTGTGACGAACAAGAGGCAATATCTAGCAATTTCCTTCCGTTGGTTGTGTTCCCGTTCTCTCTGCCTATCTAAAGGGATGCATTATTTCACGCCTTCTCGAGCGGCCTTTCGTCCATTTAGACAGATATTGTTGGCACAGTTTCGCAGTGAATATCATAAGCAAAGTGATGACATTAAAAATTAATTCAGAAAGCTATGTACCATTATATTTCATGAAGGATAATTGTTTGAGTGTATAATTGTATTAACATTGTATAGTATAGATTTGAAGATACTGTATGTAATTCCCTAACCTGTTTTTAAATGTACGCGCTGAAATAGATTGAATTATATAATTTGATGAGGTGTTTCAAATAATATTTTTCTCGAGGGTATATCCTTGGTGAAACCTACTCTCTAAAATGATAAATCCCATAGCGACTGAAGAGTATCAGAACAAAATATGTACTGATGCTCTGTCATCATATCTTGTTAAAATACAAAGTAAGGTAAATACTCAGAAATCAGAAGTTTAACAAAGTATACCAAACATAACTGTGCCTTAGGCCATAACATATAAGGCATATAGATAAAGTTACTATACCCATGACTAAGATCAAAAAGGTATAGATATCAACCTACATTTTCTTCATACGTAGCCGCTTTTCATTTTTTAATATTTCAAAGTGTAAAAAGCTTACCAAAGTGCAACACTATATACTGTACACATGCTCCCTAATGGCAATATCTGCTATCATTATGGAGGAATGCTTGCCCTGACCGCCTGATTACCTTTACCACTCTAGTTGATGATTTTTGTTTATATTTTCGTTTTGATTTTGACTTCAGTGTTATGTTGGGTCTTTAATCTGAGGACGGGTACTGGAACCGGTTAGGTTATTGAGAATCATGTATAGGTATATTATTTATTTATATGTGTGTGTATTCAGGGTGTCTTGTGTGTGCTACGTTGCTTCCGTTGTTAGCGTGTCCGGGGGAGCACTGCTAGAGGGAGTAACGGAAGTATTTGTCCCTCTTTCAGCGTTACGAGACATCCTCACGGGCTGTCTAAGGAACGCCCTGCCAGGAAGGGACCCCAGGGACGTTCGTTAACAGTTTTCGTTAATAGATGTTATTAACTAATTTGTAATAATTCCTATTCGAGAGAGCAGGAATGATTACAAATTGATTTCTGATTAAGCCACCCAAGAGGTGGCACGGGCAAATAGCCCGTAAGTGTTTTTTTTTTTTTTTAGTGAATGTATACTGTGTGCTGAGGTCGCATTTAAATCGTCAGGCTGCTATTATAAATTGTCTTGCTACGTGATATATACACGAGGATGAGGTGAAGGGGATCTACATAATATATACACGAGGATGAGGTGAAGGGGATCTACATAATATATACATAAGGATGAGGTAAAGAAGTCCCTCACCTGTAGGCCCACTGTATCTTGTCACTACTGTTTGCATGATTGCTGATACAATATGTTGTATGTTCCGTTGCGTTGTGGAAGTTGGCAGTGCTGGTTGGTTATTGATACGCGTTATTGGGTGCTGGTTGGTTATTGATACGCGTTATTGGGTGCTGGTTGGCTATTGATACGCGTTATTGGGTGCTGGTTGGTTATTGATACGCGTTATTGGGTGCTGGTTGGCTATTGATACGAGTTATTGGGTGCTGGTTGGCTATTGATACGCGTTATTGGGTGCTGGTTGGCTATTGATACGCGTTATTGGGTGCTGGTTGGCTATTGATACGCGTTATTGGGTGCTGGTTGGCTATTGATACGTGACTTGATTTGTTTTATGTATAATGCCGGGAGACGGTGGCTGAGCGGACAGAACACTGGACACGTGATCCTGTGGTCCCGGGTTCGATCCCAAGCGCCGACGAGAAACAATGGGCAGAGTTCCTTTCACCCTGATGCCCCTGTTACCTAGCAGTAAATTGGTACCTGGGAGTTATATAGTCAGCTGTCACGGGGTGCTTCCTGGGGGTGGAGGCCTGGTCGAGGACCGGGCCGCGGGGATACTAAACCCCAAAATCATCTCAAGATAACCTCAAGATATGCCTCACTGATGTCCAGTCTTCTGTTGTCGCTGTATCTGTCGATTTAGTGTTGTTTGTGAGTATATCTCTGGTGACCACGTGGTGTTAATGAAAGTATAAAGATAACAAAAGAGTTGTGTAATTTATACAAGTGTAAAGAACAACTAATGACGATATCTTGATTAAGTTAGAATGCCTGACAAATGGAGCAACGCAAATGATGGGTAGAGAAATTGGCTGGAGACTTCTAAACTAAAGTCAAACTACTAACTGTGAACGCCAACCATGAAATTCGCATTTCCAAGGCATTATTCATAGATAAGCGTTGCGCAGTAAAATATAGAATATGGATGTCGTCATAAAGACTAAACTTTATACGAGCATGAAGTCTTAACCACAGAAAGTTCAACTGGTTTATTTTCGAAGAAAATAAGAAACTTCATGGACTGTCATATCACACTGATGTTTAATGGTTAAGTCAGGGAAGCTGTACTGAAGCGCTTTAATGAATTTAATAATGAAAAAAATCCTGGAGCACCAAGATACAAGAACGAAAGAAATCGGTGAGAGAGATTCATAAGATGAAACTCCTGTTTTATATTTATTATTTTTTAAGGCAACTTGCAGAGATAGGATCATTCACCACTTTCTAACCTTGAGAGCCCTGGAATACATGTCTGAGTTTAGTGCTGATACCTACATAGAAAAGAACTACTGGAAGATTTCTAAATTAAGGAATGAGTTTCATGAAAAAATTGCCCTTTTTAAATGCCTTCAAAGTTGTTTTTTTTCCATTTATTGGAACCCATTCTCTGTTGGTGTAAATAATTTCCAGCCAAATTTCTTCAGCTAGAAATAGTTGAGATATATTATGCTTATATTTTAAGGGAAAAGTTTTCGAATGTTGATGTTGGCATATTATATCAATTTCAGCGACTGAATTATCTCAGGATCAAGTGTTTTCCTCAAAGAAAATGGCTATGTTTGGAGGCACATATATCTGAACAGCTCTTTTTCCGTAATAAACCTTAACAAATGTCGTCTAGGTTCTCAACGTTCTGATGTTCATCTAAATCCAATACTTTAAGTTTGCTCCGAACATTGATGTTATGCCAAGTGTCAGGAAGCAATAAGTTTAGTCAATAAGTGTTAGTAATATTATTATTATATTTTTCTTTTACAAGTATTTGACTTTTGCCCCAAGGAGGGAGTAACTCTATCCCGCCATAGCCTGTATCGTGTAAAAATCATATAAAATCTGACCCGCCATAGGTAATGAGTTTGACACCCCGATCTTGTACAGGAACTGACGTCTGAATGAAAAGATGCCTCAGCCATACCTCACTGCCATTCTCCTAGCCATACCTCACTGCCACTCTCGCAGCCATACCTCACTGCCACTCTCCAGCCATGCCTCACTGACGCAGCCATACCTCACTGCCACTCTCGCAGCCATACCTCAATGCCACTCCCCCAGCCGACTCCTCTCGTAGCCTAACCCGCAACATATAACTTCAGCCACACCTCATTTCCACTCCCTCACAACACACTGTAGCTTACAACTACAAGACTTCAGGAACTATATCTGGTGTAAGTTTAACATTACTCGGAGGTACATGTAATCCCAAGGGGTGTGAATAATGGAACAGTGAAGAAGCCTTTTAAAGCCTAATGGAAGAATAAAAGCATTCCTCACTGAATACTTATTATTAAAGAGACACGGTAGAAGTGTTTTAGTATCTCTCATTTCTCTCTTATCCTCACCATTATCATTGTCACCATGATCATCATCAACAACATCATTATCAATATCATCGTCTTCACAGCACTGTTATCTCCCCCGTGTCTCTGTCGTTGTAACTGACGAGAGTAGACGTCGTAATATATCCCAGAGTGGGCGTCATTATCACTGTTTACACTCACCTGGGATAAGAGACTTGAAGCCTCTTCACAGACAACTTCAAGAAGGCTTCGAGCACCGAGGGGGCAGTACAGTGCTCCCACGTGAATATCATTGACATTAAAATTAGAATTTATTAGTGGACAAATTAGAATTTCTCGGTGGACAAATTAGAAATTCTCGGTGGATAAATTAGAATTTCTCGGTGGATAAATTAGAATTTCTCAGTGGACAATTAGAAATTCTCGGTGGATAAATTACAATTTCTCAGTGGACAAATTAGGAAATTCTCGGGATAAATTAGCATTTTTTAGTAGAGATGCTAGGATTCCTCAATGGAGATGCCAGAATTCTTCAGCCAAACTAGATTTTTTTTAACACGGGACTTTTCAGTAGAAAAATAAAAATTCTTCATATGAGAAGATATGAATCAATTGAAGATGTTAGGATTTCCTCAGTGGAAAAAATTCGATTCATCAGTCCAGAAACTAGGATTCACCAGTGAAGTTAGGCTTCCTCAGAATAGTGAAGCCAGAGCTTGGCCCACATCCCCAGGGGAAGAGGATAGAGCAGCAGAAGGGGGGGGGGGACGGGGGAGAATGAGACAGGCAGTCCCAGCTCAGAACGTTCAAATATACATAAGTTGATGCTATGTAAATAGAGGTCTAGATGGAGGCTTTACGGTGGGCAAATACGCAATCTGATTTGCTTAAACGGGTCGGAGGTTGAGAGCGAGCGTGGTGCATTAGTGACGCTTATGGTGATGACAGGCCAGACAGAGGTCGCCACCACCGCCTCACACGCCAACCGGCTCCCGTTTTCTATATTTATTTTTCACTCGTGGTGGGAAAATACAAAAAAAACTTTCTTTATATATAACGAAGCCAAACGAGGGGATGAGGTTCTTTAGCGATGTATATAACGTGTCTTGAATCGATAGCAATTTTAGCAAAACGGTGTGTTGCTTGTCTATTTTGGCAGGAGTAGTTTTTAAGTTTGTTTAAGGTGAAGGCCGAGTCTAGTGGTCTGCCGTCCGTCTCAGAGCCCCAGACAAGTGTATTGATCTAACACTAACTTATGACTACACTTACACTTCGGTGAATGTAGTGGATATAGAACTATTGATGCCTTCCCTCCTCGGTGTATGTAGTGAGCATAGGTGCGCACTCACTTCCATGCAAGGAGAATATAAGCGTTACGAAGCTGAACATGTTGTTTCCTACACACATACATATATGTATGAAGCGTAGCACAAACACATACAGCGAGGGGATGTTATACCTGGACAAGTCGACCTTCGGAGTATTAAACTCGACCTACATGAGATCAGTACTAGAGTATACTGGCCAGGCATGGAACGCTTACCTAATGAAACCAACAGAAACTAGACAAAGTAGAAAGATATAATACAAGGGAAAATAGCTGAACAGAGGAGGCAAAGCTATGAATAACTTGCTGTGGGAACTCGCCTTCACAGCATGAACAAAAGAGAAGAGAGATTGAAAGGGAAATCATAGACAAGATGTTCAGTATAATTGAGGAGAGAAGGCGAGGCCACTGATGGAAGCCAGGGAGCCATATGATAACCAGAAAGCATTTATTCAGCGTGTGGCAAGCGACCAAGTGGAAGGAAAGAGCCAGTAAGTTGTGTAGTGGTTGAGTTTGTTTTGGCCTCGGGGCTCATCACAGGAAACTTTTTGTGATTCAGCGCTGGGATGTAGCTGCAGGTGACTCCATACAAAGTTTCAAGAGGGCCAGGAGTTGAAGCTGATTACACACACTCACACACACACACACACACACACACACACACACACACACACACACACACACACACACACACACACACACACACACACACACACACACACACACACACACACACACACACACACACACACACACACACACACACCAAAGGTATGCTACTAGACTAGTCCCAGAACTAAGAGGCATGAGTTATGAGGAAAGGCTGCGGGAAATGCACCTCACGACACTGGAAGACAGAAGAGTAAGGGGGGACATGATCACAACCTGTCAGAACTTTTTCAGTGTCAGAGTAGTTAGTAAATGGAATGCATTAGGAAGTGATGTGGTGGAGGCTGACTCCATACACAGTTTCAAATGTAGATATGATAGAGCCCAATAGGCTCAGGAATCTGTACATCAGTTGATTGACGGTTGAGAGGCGGGACCAAAGAGCCAGAGCTCAACCCCCGCAAGCACAATTAGGTGAGTACAATTAGGTGAGTACACACACACACACACACACACACACACACACACACACACACACACACACACACACACACACACACACACACACACACACACACACATACACACACACACACACACACACACACACACACACACACACACACACACACACACACACACACACACACACACACACACACACACACACACGTTCGTCCGAGGCACGTACGTCACATTAAGTAGTGTTATGGAGGAGGCTGATTCCATATACAGTTCCAAATGTAGATATGATAGAACCCAGTAGGCTCAGGAATCTGTACACCAGTTGAGAGGCGGGACCAAAGAGCCAGAGCTCAACCCCCGCAAACACAACTCGGTGAGCACGTCCGAGAGACCGACTAAGGTCACTCGAGGCGCCGTCGAAGGGAGACGAACCTAAAGAGAGGGAGGGAGGGACGGAGGGATACATGTTTTGTTTTGAAGTGGCGGTCGTCGGCAGCTGTCTTTATGGGCGGGACGACGTGTTGTTCCCACGGCGGCCGGGACCTCCCGGGTCGCTCGGTGTTTCAACTGTGTTTTTCATGGTTTGAGTGTCGTTATTGGTCATGTCGTTTTCATTATACTGTATATAATTATCATTGCCTTCTTGAGTAAATGAATAATGTACTTAATTTTGGTGTACTTTTTTGTGTAATCTGTTATAAATGTACAATTGAAAAATGTTTGTTAATTTTTATTTGTAATTGGTATTAGATTTAATTGAGTGATAATTTGTGTATGAGTTGATATGGTACTATAGCTTCTCACAAGGGATACATACAGTGAACGGTGTACCCATGTATACACTGAAAGTTTACTTTAGTCCTGCACAATGTTCAGGACTCAAGTACACTTGCTAGTTGGTCAGTAGGCTGTTGTTATAGATTCAGCTACTGGGAACAAAACGTTCCAAGTAGCACGGGATATGGTGAGCCCGTAGTGGACTTACCTGGCACAGGAGCAGGGCTGTAACTTGTCAGTAGGCTTTTGTGGAGCCATTATAACCCTCCAGAAGCTGGAATAGGCCTAGGAATAGAATAGGAATAGGCTCAACACCCAACCAAGCTTCAGAATTTGTGGACAAAACTACATCATCTCTTACGTGTACTCTGAGTTATATTGGTTGGTCCAGAACTAAAATTATAATTAGGATATTGCCGCTGAAAATGTTCAGCTCACTTCTCTGCAGATTGTATTGGAAAGTTGCCGAACGTTTCATCTTCACATCCCCTGCATAGCTTTAACGTTGCGTGATAGTGTTCACTGTGCTTGTTAGTCTCGTGAATGCTTCAAAGGTTGTCTCAAAACTTTGTGAACTACCCCATCATTAGCGAGGGCTGACCTTCAGGCGTTCTGATATTATCGTAGGCACGGCATAACAAATACAGTATTTGCAAACCGTGACTCGAAATATCCGACATAACCAGCCACAACCAAGAATAAACCGGTATTACCAGGATGGTCAGGCAACGTCGCATGCCAGAGCTCCCGGAAAAAAGAGAGAGTTGACATAGTTGCGTAAACTGTTTCAATGAAGGACGATATTAATTAATATTTATGTAAGCTTGATGTCAAATTAGGATCAGTTTTGGCTTGGTGTTTAGCCTGTTAATCTCTGGTGGGTTATTAAGGCCACCACAATAACTTACTGACTAACTTGCTAGTAAAATTTAGTTCTAAACATAGTCCAGGAATAAAGGAAAACCCCTAAGTGCATATACACTAAGAAGCGAGGTACACTTCTCGGTGAAGACCCCTTCATAGAATAAAAAATTAAATTTAACGAGTGAAGAAAAGTCACTACGAGTTAAATCTTTTACTAATAATTTTAAATACATTGTTGCACATTATATGTGATTGAGTACTATGAAATATATATGTATTATATGTACATTTATTTGCATTAAACCTTAACTGTCTTTCATCAAACCAAATTAACAAAGATGGCTAATTAGGCTTGCAATCTCCGTTAGAATTTTGTTTGAACTATTGACCGACAGCGTCAAAAGTACGGTACGGTTTATGACTAGGTTAGGAGGCTGGGTTTTAGGCGTAATTGCAAATCAAGAGAAATGGGCTGCTGAATCAGGGTGACCAAAGGCATTATCGTTTGACATTTTCTGGTCAATCTTCGCCCTAACAGTTAACAGCTTCCGCCCACATGACAGCTCACTGTAGCATGTCACAACACTGGCGAGGCTGAATTTCGGTTACTGGTTGTCCAAAGGGATGAAATGTGATAATAGTGGGAATTACTGTTTATATAACATGAACGTGGGGATGCAATACTGCTGGCTAATGCAGTGCCGTTGTAGGAAATGTTCACAAAGTTCATATTTGCGTTGACAGTCCGGTTGTTTCCTCGCGGGTCCTTCCTCGTCGTCAGCAGTATCCTGACTGAGGTAGCACGCGTAAATAAACATTAAAAGTTAAAAGTTAAATTCTTAAAATCAATACATGAAAGACAAGGCGGGTTTTTAACATGATTAGATAGGCATGTGTGTAGGTGTTTTGTATCAGGAGCTTAAATAAATATCCTTACGTATCAGGAACTGATATATATATATATATATATATATATATATATATATATATATATATATATATATATATATATATATATATATATATATATATATATTATATATATATATATATATATATATATATATATATATATATATGTATATGTATATATATATATGTATATGTATATATATATATATATATATATATATATATATATTATATAATATATATATATATATATATATATATATATATATATATATATATATATATATATATATATATATATATATATATATATATATTGGTGTATACTGGCAGCAGGTTTTCTTTCAAACATGTTTCATTGAATATGACCGCATATTCTGTATTTATTATTTTCTGGTTTAGGGCTTCTATCCCTCTAACTATTTTCTTAGCATCAGGGCTTAATTGAAATAGGAGTTCTCCAAAACTCATTTTCGTACTTTTAAGGTGAAGAAAAGAAGTGATTTACTAAAGAGTGTATTACACTTATTTGTATAATTTGCACGACGTTTCGAACCTCCATGGTTCATTCTCAAGTGAACAGATCTTACAATACTAGTTGATTTTATACCCGCATTAGGTCAGGTGATAATACAATGAAGGTGAAAACATGGGGGGATACATAAGGGATAAACATAGGGGCTGCAGAAGGCTTATTGGCCCATACGAGGCATCTCCTATCTAAACACAAAGATTAATCCAGTGTAATTGGCCTGTTATGTTGGACATTGTCTTCTGTGTTGGCATCGATATGTTCTTGTCTTGTCCTTACTCTCATGGTGGGTAGAGTGAATAGTTCCGTGATTTGGGTGTTCTTTATATATATATATATATATATATATATATATATATATATATATATATATATATATATATATTATATATATATATATATATATATATATATATATATATATATATATATATATATATATAAAGAGAGAGAGTGTTATCTACATTTCGGCCTATTTAGATACGCAGCATATCCCATTAATATAAACTTCGATAACCTCATAGCTCGATCAAAGCAACGATCTCCTCGTTGAAATAGTATTAATGAAAATCTAAAATCATGGCCAGATACAGCTGAAACAATTTACGCTGAATGACCAAGCCTAGTATCAGCCTTCAATTTATCGTACTTCCCGTTCACTGAAGCGCCTCACCGGACCAAGTTCAGGAATATTGTCTATAATATTATATCACGAGTATTGACACGAGTCTTTCTCGCCTCGATCTTGTCTTTTAATTGCAGGTTCGTCAACGTGAGAACTAGAGTGGCGTACGTTGGTCGGAAGATAGGACGATTTCTCAGAAAAGTTTTCTGGAGGGGAGATAGATCACATTTGTGGAGCTGTGAACATTTTTTAGGGATTTGAGGTGATTTCTTGAGAGCTGAGAAGACACCTGGGGAGAAGGGATGCCAGCTGAGAAGGTAGGGAGATTGCATGGGAGCTGGGAAAACGTCTGGGAGCCTGGGAAGACTCTTGGGGAGCTAGGGCGACTCCTAGTAGCTGGTAAGACTGCTGGGGAGCTCAGAAGACTCCTATGGAGCTCAGATGGCCCCTGGTGAGCTGAGAAGACACCTGAGGAGTTGAGACGACTTTCTGATGAGCTGAGAAGACTCCTGGGGCGCCGAGATGACTTCTGGGGCGCTGAGAAACTCCTGGGGTGCTGAAAGCACTGCTTATGGAGAAATATCTGTGACCGCTGTGTCTTATCGTAACTGCAACTTTCTCAGTAATCGCTGGCGTATCGTTGGAAAAGGCGCTTCGCCCCTGGACTAGTGGTCGTACGGGTTATCGCAAGTGGAGCCGGCAATGGACGTTCCCGTTATCGTAAAGAAGCACTTGCGGTTAACGGCTCTGGTGGTAGGGAGGCAGGCGGGGTTTACAGCGTCGTAGTCTGCCGTAGCCTCATGCATTTATCGTCAAGTTTACAGGCTGGCTCAGCTCCAACACGGTGATGGTGATGGGGGCTGTCATGGTGATGGTGATATTGGTGTCATGTGACGTCTGGTGGTGATCTTACCTTGCAATCAATATGACTCTGTACACTGAATTACATTTTATTTATTGCTCATACACACACACACAACACACACACACACACACATGGATTGCATTGCAGTGACAAATGGAATGCATTAGGAAGTGATGTGGTGGAGGCTGACTCCATACACAGTTTCAAGTGTAGATATGATAGAGCCCAATAGGCTCAGGAACCTGTACACCTGTTGATTGACAGTTGAGAGGCGGGACCAAAGAGCCAGAGCTCAACCCCCGCAAACACAACTAGGTGAGTACACACACACACACACACACACACACACACACACACACACACACACACACACACACACACACAAGCCTACGTGAGATACGTCTTTCAGTATGCAGCCCTATCATGGAGCCCACACCTCAAAACGTCGTAAGAAAACATGAATATATAAATATTTGTTTGTATATTTAATTTCATTGTCAACTACAATACTATCCACGTTATTGTGGATATATATATATATATATATATATATATATATATATATATATATATATATATATATATATATATATATATATATATATAAAATAGGTGTACCACCTCTGGTGCAATTATAGGGACCCACAGCCTCGAAGAAGAAAATAAAGAGTATTCAGAGAAGACCTTGTTGATTCTCACTGAACACTTTAATCTTTTCTTCTCCTACCACCCCTATTATTTTTTATATATATTTTTTATTTTATTTCATTTTATTGTATTGCAACGCTACAGTTTACAGAGAACACACACATATATATAACAATCAGTGTTCGAAGACCTCGTCCAGCTCCTCGGAGATTGAGTGCGCACCCAGGATACAGCACACATTTCCTCTCTGAACTGCGACGCTGAGGCGCTGGAACAGTGTCGTGAGTCTTTGGTTTTTCCAATGAGTTCCTCGCCACCTCCTTTAAGAACTTAACTGTATATATATATATATATATATATATATATATATATATATATATATATATATATATATATATATATATATATATATATATATATATATATATATATATATATATATATATATATAAGCGGGGGTAAGGAAAGTTACAAGCGAGATAAAGGAACAGAGTACTGATTAATGAAGATCCTTGAACCTAAGAACAAATAACAGTTCGAATACTAGATGAACAACATCAGAGCTCTCATCAATATTAAAAGATTTATATTTTATAAAATAAAGTTCCATTCGTATGATTGTTGGTTAATACAATTTTTTTATCTTTATTTAATAAAATACAAATGAAAGTTCATATATGGACAGTTCACAAAATGTTTGGTGTTGGGTTTATGGCCAATCAACCACGGGAGGGTTTTTAAATAAGTTCAGTACAATAGCTTGCTGAATATATATTCATTAAGGTAGTCAAGAACTATAGTTAACTCCCAGTGTATATATGTACACTATTAAGCTGAGAACAATTGTCGTTATTTTAGATCCAGCTACTTGGAACAAAAGTTCAAAGTAGCACGGATTATGGTGAGTCCGTTCTGTACTTGCGTGTACGATATTGTAAATCTCTTTGTTTAGAAATACGTCTGTTTTTATTTTTTCTTAATAAATTTGATTGCCAACTAAAGAAAATTTTATGGATTGAATTTCGTAATTGCCTGCAGAAACCTTTACAATTGAGGAAAATGTAAATTGTTAAATATTTCTAAATATCTTATGAAACATTTTGTCTAGAAAAGCATTACATTAAACTATATATCACAAAATGTTTATCTCCAAATGAAATAACTTGTTGTTGACCACCAATTAAGAAATTTGACCACCAATACTAGTAATTAAAGTAAACATTTGTTATTTTGTAATTAACCTCAATTTCATTGTTAAATGACAAAATTAATTGTTTATAATTCGAGTAAGAAACAAATTTATCAACTTGTGACAGATCATTAAAAACTAGAAAAGAATCGTCTATATATATTGACGATAAAACAGTACTTAAAATATGGGGAACAAATGCCTACCCAAAGTTTGCAACCCATCCCCGAACTGACAGCACCTTTTAATACTAGGTGTAATAATTACATTTCCTGACTATCATAAATAGTATATAATTGCACTCAAAGGGCTGTTATATTTACCTCCCCATTAATTCTCCTCTTTTTCTGTTGACACTCAAAATTTTAAATACTAAATTTAATACTAAATTAGTTACCCAAAAAGAAATTAAATATAAAGATATTTTTTTAGTTTTATTAAGCAATAAAGATTTTATACAAAATTTGAAAATATTCTGAGTTACTTTACAATTTATTTAAATATTTTATTTTTGTTTTATAAAATTATAATATCAATATAGCTATATGTTAAGTAGTAATTGTAGTTAAGAAGCAATAAAATGCTTATCTTCAAAAACTAAGACGGTTAAGTTAGGTCGTGCTTTTCTATTCAGCTTTTCAGGTAAACTCAAGCATTCACAATATATATAACAGTACAGTTTAATACTAAGTGAAAATAGGCACAATTCCTGACTGCTCTACATAGTTCATAATTGCGCTTATGGGGCAATTTTGAGAGAGAGAGAGAGAGAGAGAGAGAGAGAGAGAGAGAGAGAGAGAGAGAGAGAGAGAGAGAGAGAGAGAGAGAGAGAGAGAGGGGGAGAGAGAGAGAGAGAGAGAGAGAGAGAGAGAGAGAGAGAGAGAGAGAGAGAGAGAGAGAGAGAGAGAGAGAGAGAGAGAGAGAGAGAGAGAGAGAGAGAGAGAGAGGGGAGAGAGGGGGAGAGGGAGAGGGAGAGAGAGAGAGAGAGAGAGAGAGAGAGAGAGAGAGGAGAGAGAGAGAGAGAGAGAGAGAGAGAGAGAGAGAGAGAGAGAGAGGGAGGGAGAGGGAGAGAGAGAGAGAGAGAGAGAGAGAGAGAGAGAGAGAGAGAGAGAGAGAGAGAGAGAGAGAGAGAGAGAGAGAGAGAGAGAGAGAGAGAGAGAGAGAGAGAGAGAGAGAAAACAAGCAAAATATTAATATTGTTCCATCTGCATGCAGCCAGACTCTTATACAAAACATACAGGTGTATATAGCCCACTTTATATACAAATTGTACATACACGCATACAAGTGTACCCCAGTAGAGACCATATGTGCACAAACATCTGCATGTTAGTTTACCATCCCACCATAATCTTACAGCGAGTGTCGAGCTGCCGAGGAAATGCTCAGCACCTCTTGAAAGCTCACAGGCGCAGCTGAGAATGTACGCTGAACTTTCAGCAACTCCTGTGCAGCCTCGCCAGAGTCCTCCTGTGCAGCCTATCCAGAGTGGTCTTGTGCAGCCTCGCCAGAGTGCTACTGAAGCTGTACACATTATATCCCCCGTATATAACTGAAGCTGCATAGATACTCTTTCCAATTATAACTGAAGTTGCAGAGATTCTCTGTCTCAATTATAATTGGTCTATCTAGGGTGGGATGGGAGTAAATATATATTGCAAAAAGAGGGAGAAAGATTTTTGCAGATTCATATTGTAGAAAATTATTAAAACAAATTCTTGGCACAAAAGACTTAACAGAGTGTGGTAATATGAGAGTCTAGAAGGTACTTATAAAAAGCCATTAACCATTTCTTTATGGTCAGTTTTACAGGAAATTGCAGAATATTTTGAGTTTAATAGGAAAGATAGCGAGAACGAAGATTACACTGGAGGTTGTTACGACATTACGGGTGTGTGTGGCCATGTATATAGGAGCCTTGAACTCCTTTAAGTCACAGATTTAATTCTTAAAGTCTTAAACTTTAAAGATTTAAGTCACAGAAGAAGAACAGTATTTGTTGCGTGTAGGAGAGATATTAGCACACTCACACACACACACACATACACACACACACACACACACACACACACACACACACACACACACACACACACACACACACACACACACACACACACACACACACACACACACACACACTCACACACACACACACACACACACACACACACACACACACACACACACACTCCCCCTTTCTCTCTTCCTCCCCCCCTCTCTCTCCCTCCCCCCCTCTCCCTCTCTGTCTCTGTCTCTCTCTCTCTCTCTCTCTCTCTCTCTCTCTCTCTCTCTCTCTCTCTCTCTCTCTCTCTCTCTCTCTCTCTCTCTCTCTCTCTCTCTCTCTCTCTCTCTCTCTCTCACACACACACTCATAGGTAAATCATGGAAGGGAGACGAACTCTGACTGCCAAACGCAGGACATTCACAACTGGAACAAACACAGAGGATGGGATGGAACAGGAAGCCTGGATGAAGGAAGTACTCCAGCAAATGCAGAATGAATTCAGTGAAGGACTGAGGGTAATGAGGGAGACAGTAGCCAACCTGCAAGATGATTTAAGGGCAGCAAAGGAGGAGATAAGATACCTAAAGGAGACTCTTCCACAATACCAGGCGCAAACCGTACCCCAGGGAGATGGGAATGCTACTGTGGAGGGGACCACCACAACCCAGATCTCATTTGCTGAAATGCTTAAAAAGAGCCCTGAAGCTAGGTCTGCGGTTAAGGAAGTTGCCATGGAAGTGGCTTCCTCTCAGGAAGCAGCTAGATGTACTAGCCGGCTGATAGAGAGAAATAGAGCAGTAGTAGTAGCAGGCATTGAAGAACAAACAGGGACCAGTCCAAAGGAGCGGAGAGACAAGGACAAAAACATGATTAAAGAGATCCTTAAAGAGGTAAGGATGGAGGGAGCTGAGCGAAATGTTGTAAAGGTTTTCAGGCTTGGAAAGTACAACAAGGACAGAGACCGAATGATAAAGGTGGTTTTCATGAGCGAAATCGCAAAAGAGGAACTGCTAGCAAGGAAGTGTTGTCTAAAAGGTGTAGAGAAGTTCAAGAAAATATTCCTGCAGAGGGATATGACAAGGGAAGAGAGAATACGGACAGCAGACGCGAGGAAGGAGCGCAGGGAGAGAGAAGGAAATCAGAGTACCACAACCCAGAACCCTACAATCCCAGAGGGAAGTGGAGAACCCTCCTCAAACAGTGCAACAGCCACAGGGATTGGGGCACCACCCCCAAATTCTACCCAACAGACACCCAACCTGCCCCATCCCCTGTCAGCCCCCCACTAAGTACCCACCTAGGGCACCCTCCCCCCACCCACCCCCCTCCCCCCACTCACCCCCCTTCTCCCCCTCACCCCTCTCCCCAGGACCTCCCTTCCCTCCCATCCCCCATGCCCTCCCTTCTCCCACATGCCTTCCCGTCTCTCCCACCCCCATGCCCTCCCTTCTCCCCCTCCCCCCTAAGCCCCCCACTCTCCCCCACCCCACCTAAGTCTTCCCCTCTCCCCCACTCCCCTAAACCCTCCCCTCTTCCTCACCCACCTCAGCCCTCCCTTTTCCCCCACGCCCCCCAAGCCCTCCACCCTTTTCTCTCCCCCCAAGCCCCCCCATCTCCCCTATCCCCCACAGCCTCTCCTCCCCCCATGCTTCCCCAACCCTCCCTCTCTTACCCACCCCCTGTACCCTCCCCCTCTTATCCACCCCCTGTACCCTCCCCCTCTTATCCACCCCCTGTACCCTCCCCCTCTTATCCACCCCCTGTACCCTCCCCCTCTCCCCCACCACCCCAAGCCCTCCCTCCTCCACCAATCCCCCCGTGCCAGGTCCCCCCAGCTCCCACTCACCCCAGATCCCAAAGGTCCCCCCCAGAAAAGAAGCAGAAGAGAGTCAGTTTCAGGGTGATGTACTCGAACATAGATGGGATCACAAGCAAGACAAGTGAACTAAGGGAAAGAGCACAAGAAGTTAACCCAGATGTAATCGGACTCACTGAAACAAAACTCTCTGGAATCATAACGAATGCCGTGTTTCCCCAGGAGTATACAGTAATAAGGAAAGAGAGGGAAGGTAGAGGAGGAGGCGGAGTGGCCCTACTCATGAGAAGGGAATGGAGTTTTAAGGAGATGGCCATCCCGGGCTGTGAGGAGTTCAGAGACTATATAGCAGGCACCATAACAATGGGAGGACCAAGAATAGTAGTAGCAGTAATATACAACCCTCCACCAAATGACAGGAGACCCAGTCAAGAGTATGAAAACAACAACAAGGCAGTTAACACTATAATTGAGAGGGCAGCCTCTGCTGCCTGTAGAAATAGATCCCACCTGCTCATCATGGGCGACTTCAATCACGGAAAGATTGACTGGGAGAACAAGGAACCGCATGGAGGCGAGGATACGTGGAGAGCCAAACTATTGGAGGTAGTGACAAGCAACTTTTTAACCCAGCATGTCGGAGAACCCACAAGGATGAGAGGAAATGACGAACCAGCAAGACTCGACCTAGTCTTCACTCTGAACGACTCCGACATAAGAGAAATCGGTTTTGAGGACCCAGTAGGAATGAGCGACCACAGTGTACTGGTGTTTGAGTACTTGATTGAAGAAGGGTTATTGAACTCGAGGAGGGATACCGAAACCAAAAGGTTAGCATACCGAAAGGGAAACTATGAGGGGATAAGAAAATTCCTAACAGATATAGCATGGGAAACAGAGCTCAGGGGAAAGACGGCCCAAGATATGATGGATTACATCACGCAGAAGTGCAAGGACGCAGCAAACAAGTTTGTCCCAGTCCAAAAGGAAAACAGAGAAATGAAGATGAGAAACCCATGGTTTAATCAAAGATGTAGGCTAGCTAAGCAGCAAAGTAAAAGGGCATGGAGAAACTATAGGAATAACAGGACACTGGAGAGCAGAGAAAGATACCAGAATGCCAGGAATGAATATGTCAGGATGAGAAGAGAGGCAGAAAGACAATACGAAAATGACATCGCAAGCAAGGCAAAGACTCAGCCTAAATTGTTGCATAGCCACATTAGGAGAAAAACAACAGTAAAGGAACAGGTTATGAGATTAAGGATAGGGGCGGAAGGATTCACTACAAATGACAAGGAAGTGTGTGAGGAATTGAATAAGAAATTCCAGGAGGTCTTCACCTTAGAACAAGGAGAAATTCCAGAGGTAAGTGAGGGAATAGCTAACCAGGAACCACTGGAAGAGTTTGAGATTACCAGTGGGGAAGTAAGGAAGTGTTTACTAGAGTTGGACGTGACGAAGGCTATAGGCCCAGATGGAATCTCCCCTTGGGTTCTAAAGGAAGGAGCAAGAGAACTGAGCCTACCACTCTCCATAGTGTATAACAAATCACTGGCAACAGGGGAACTGCCAGATATTTGGAAAGCAGCTAACGTAGTCCCGATATACAAGAAAGGGGATAGACAGGAGGCACTGAACTACAGGCCAGTGTCCCTAACCTGCATACCATGCAAGCTGATGGAGAAGATTGTGCGAAAAAAACTAGTGGAGCATCTGGAGCGAAGGAACTTTGTAACACAGCATCAACATGGGTTCAGGGATGGCAGGTCCTGCCTCACAGGGTTGCTTGAATTCTACGACCAGGCAACAAAAATAAGGCAAGAAAGAGAAGGGTGGGCAGACTGCATATTTTTGGATTGTCAGAAAGCCTTTGATACAGTACCACACAAGAGGCTAGTGCGAAAGTTGGAGATGCAGGCTGGGGTGAGAGGGAAGGTACTCCGGTGGATAGAGGAATACCTAAGCAACAGGAGACAACGAGTCTGTGTGAGGGGTGAGGCCTCAGATTGGCGAGACGTCACAAGTGGAGTCCCGCAGGGGTCAGTCCTTGGACCTATACTGTTTCTGGTATATGTAAATGATCTCCCAGAGGGTATAGATTCGTTCCTCTCAATGTTTGCCGACGATGCAAAAATTATGAGGAGGATTGAAACAGAGGATGATAGTAGGAGGCTACAAGATGACCTGGATAGACTGAGTGAATGGTCCAACAAATGGCTGTTGAAGTTCAACCCGAGTAAATGCAAAGTAATGAAACTAGGCAGTGGAAACAGGAGGCCAGGCACAGGATACAGAATAGGAGATGAAGTACTTAATGAAACAGACAGAGAGAAAGATCTAGGAGTTGATATCACACCAAACCTGTCTCCTGAAGCCCACATAAAGAGAATAACGTCTGCGGCATATGCGAGGCTGGCTAACATCAGAACGGCGTTCAGGAACCTGTGTAAGGAATCATTCAGAATCTTGTACACCACATATGTAAGACCAATCCTGGAGTATGCGGCCCCAGCATGGAGCCCGTACCTTGTCAAGCACAAGACGAAGCTGGAAAAAGTCCAAAGGTATGCTACTAGACTAGTCCCAGAACTAAGAGGCATGAGTTATGAGGAAAGGCTGCGGGAAATGCACCTCACGACACTGGAAGACAGAAGAGTAAGGGGGGACATGATCACAACCTACAAAATCCTCAGGGGAATCGACCGGGTAAACAAGGATGAACTATTCAACACTGGTGGGACGCGAACAAGGGGACACAGGTGGAAGCTGAGTACCCAAATGAGCCACAGAGACGTTAGAAAGAACTTTTTCAGTGTCAGAGTAGTTAGTAAATGGAATGCATTAGGAAGTGATGTGGTGGAGGCTGACTCCATACACAGTTTCAAATGTAGATATGATAGAGCCCAATAGGCTCAGGAATCTGTACACCAGTTGATTGACGGTTGAGAGGCGGGACCAAAGAGCCAGAGCTCAACCCCCGCAAGCACAATTAGGTGAGTACAATTAGGTGAGTACACACACACACACACACACACACACACACACACATATATATATATGAAGGGGGCATGGTAGCTGAGTGGACAGCGCTCGGTATTCGTAATCCTCGGGACCAGGGACCGATCCCCGGCGTTGGTGGAAATAAATGGGCAGAGTTTTTTTCACCCTGATGCTCCTGTTACCAAGCAGTAAATAGGTACCTGGGAGTTAGACAGCTGTTACGGGCTGCATCCTGTGTGTGTGTGTATACTACTCACCTATTTGTACTCACCTATTTGTGCTTGCGAAGGTTGAGCTTTGGCTCTTTGGTCCCACCTCTCAATTGTCAATCAACTGGTGTAGTGTGTGTGTGAAAAAGCTGATTGATTGACAGTTGAGAGGCTGGCCGAAAGAGCCAGACCTCAACCCCTACAAGCACAACTAGATGAATTCATTCACACACACGCACGCGCGTGTGTGAGCGAGAAATACAGCATATATAACGGTCAATATGAGAGAAAGTCAGGTCGGGAGTGAGTACATTAGAGTACTACATTTTAACCAACGGTTAAAAAAGGCGATATCCAAGAGCTAACAGCTCGGTCCTACAAGCACAAATAGCAAATAAACACACGCACAAACAAACAAAAAAAAGGTCATAAAGCTTTACCAACGCAAACAGATAAGACTAATAAACACAACACCAACAAGATCTGTAACAGAGTGGGCGTGGCCCAACCCCACAGTGGGCGTGGCCCAACCCCACAGTGGGCGTGGCCCAACCCCACAGTGGGTGTGGCCCAACCCCACAGTGGGTGTGGCCCAACCCCACAGTGGGCGTGGCCCAACCCCACAGTGGGCGTGGTCCAACCCCACAGTGGGTGTGGCCAAACCACACAGTAGTTGAGCCTTGATAATGCAGGTTCGAACCCTGGTTGAGTCATAGAGTTCTTAAAAGGTGATATATATATATATATATATATATATATATATATATATATATATATATATATATATATATATATATATATATATATATATATATATATGTATATATATATATATATATATATATATATATATATATATATATATATATATATATATATGTGTGTGTGTGTGTGTGTGTGTGTGTGTGTGTGTGTGTTTGTGTGTTTGTGTGTGTGTGTGTGTGTAATTACTATGGTCACTAATTTGGATTGACTGAGGAGGCGGCCATCTTCCTCCTCCTTTCTGACACAAACACACACACACAGCTGCCACAACGTGATAAGTCCTTTGTGCGCGTCTCCGTTTTTCTGTGTAATAACCAAATCAATCAGAGCAGTGTGCGTGCTTTGTCCTGGCTGGCACAGAGAAGTCAATTACCAGCTTCCTGAGTTTTGTTTCCCCTGCGTCTGTGTCCCTGTTGCTGGAGTCTGTTCTCTCACTTAACTTCCACACACACACGTTATTTCCAATTGTTTCACGCTATCTGCTTGAACATTTGACTTTCACACATCTTTCCTTGTTCGTGTTCCACCCGTACTAAAGAGTTTGTCTTTGTCCACCATGTCAATTCCCCTGAGAATTTTGTAGGTGGTTATCATGTCTCCCCTTACTATTCTGTTTTCCAGGGATGTGAGGTTCAGCTCCCTTAGAGCGTTTCCTCGTAGCTCATACCTCTCAGTTCCGGGACGAGTCTGGTGGCATAAATCCGCTGGTCCGCTGAAACTTCTCTAACTTTGTCTTGTGTTTAATAAGGTATGAACTAGATTTAACTAGGTATCTCGGTATTAACAAGGTGTGTGTGTGTGTGTGTGTGTGTGTGTGTGTGTGTGTGTGTGTGTGTGTGTGTGTGTGTGTGTGTGTGTGTGTGTGTGTGTGTGTGTGTGTGTGTGTGTGTGTGTGTGTGTGTCTTTACGCGCCTCTGTGTACATGTTTGTGTACGTGAGTAGTTCGAGTGGGAATTCATATAAATCAGCAAGAATACAGAATTGAATTGAACTATCAGGGAGAAAGCGTCAAGCCATTACGACTATATAGCACTGGGAAGGGGTCAGGATAAGGATTTGGGATGGGACGGGGGAGGGAAGGAATAGTGCCCAACCACTTGGACGGTCGGGGATTGAACGCTGGCCTGCGTGAAGCGAGACCGTTGCTCTACCATCCAGCCCAAGTGGTTGGACGCAAGAATACAGAACAAAATAAACAATGATGTCATTTGATTGTATGAATGTAATATTATAAGCCGTAAATTACACCAAAAATACATTCTTTATTTTTTATATACAAGGACTATGCTTTATTTCCACCTCTCTACTTAAGAGCAGTAAAGATGAAGTATTATCATCTTGCCAGAGCTCCGCGACAAAATTTATCTGTAAATTCGTGTATTTTAGCTTTAAAAAAAAACACGAATCAATTGCTTTATATTAAGGAAATTCTTTAGTGCAAAATTAACTTTTATATGTAAATTTATATACATATATCAAGTAATGTTGAACACATTAAGTAATATTGATACTATGAGCTCTGGACGCTGTGCCTTTTGGACTCTGCGGGCTCTGCAAATCTGTGGTGTCTGGATTGTAAGCTCGTATTGGGACAACACCGCTCCTGTGCCAGGTAAGTCCACTACGGGATCACCATAGCCCGTGCTACTTGCCCCGCTCTTGTGCCAGGTAAGTCCACTACGGGATCACCATAGCCCGTGCTACTTGCCCCGCTCCTGTGCCAGGTAAGTCCACTACGGGATCACCATAGCCCGTGCTACTTGCCCCGCTCTTGTGCCAGGTAAGTCCACTACGGGCTCACCATAGCCCGTTCTACTTGCCCCGCTCCTGTGCCAGGTAAGTGTCCACTACGGGCTCACCATAGCCCGTGCTACTTGCCCCGCTCCTGTGCCAGGTAAGTCCACTACGGGCTCACCATAGCCCGTGCTACTTGGAACTTGTTCCTAGTAGCTGAATCTATAACAACAAAGATGTAAGCTCTTTATTCTGCGAGCTCTACAACTCCTTAGACTCTACAACTCTGTGGGCTCTGTACCGTAAGCTCAGGACTCTGTGGGCTGTTATCTGTGATTTGATAGCACCTGTAAGGGAACAGTTTACCTCAAAATGATCTTCTCAGAACTTACAACCGGTTAAACTTACCAGTCTTTGCTCGATACTTGGTTTTGTAACCACAATAACAGCTGCTTGGGTCGCGAGAATCGCAGCAGGATGCTAACAGCAATAGTTGACCAGACCACACACTAGAAATTGAAGGGACGACGACGTTTCGGTCCGTCCTGGACCATTCTCAAGTCGATTGTCTAACAGCAATAGATCATTGGGTCGCGCAGCAAGTAGCGTCGAGGCAGCAGCTCGTTGGTTCCCACAGGCTCTTCGTGTCAACGACTCATTGAGCGAACGACAAAATTGTCATTAAGAGCAATCTTCAGGGTAGTTTGCAACACGCGCTGAAACGCCTTAACTTCCTCGAATTGCTTTTTATTGAAATTAAAACAAACTTTTATGTCCTGCAGAGCCTTTTTATTTTTCTTTAATGCAGAGGTCATTTGAAACAGAAAAGCCACTTCAAACTTAATAAAAAAACATAAAAAAAGAAATTGCAAAAGACCTCTTGCTCCATACTGTGCAGCTCTAATTTTATACACCCAAATTAATTTATATATATGTTTAATCTTCGCTTGAAATAATCAAGTGATCCCAAGCCTATTATTTTACACGGTAATTGGTTTCATTGGTCAACCGCCTTATTTCCTAACCAGTGTTTACCCAGGTCTTTCTTGAAACAAAACGTATCCAGTTTGTTTCGTGTTCTACGTTGCGTTGATATATTAAACACCTTATTATAATATCTTCAACTTATTAATATCAAATTCGTCTTCAACTTTATTATTTGCTCTATAAGTCTTGCTGGAGTTGACCCAGAGTGTTGCTGGTGGAGGCTGTTTTTTCAAAGACGCTGGTTCGACACCAGGATATCACGTGTTATACAGTGTCGCTACACAGCACAACGAGAGGGGTAAAGTTGACTACCCTGACTTTACTTCTCGGTCTGGTCACTTAGGGGGGATTCGAATCGAATGATACAGGAGACGATGCCCAAGGGGCGAGCCTTGAAGTGGGGACAGCTGAAAAAACGTCGGTGAGAGGAAAACGCTGAAGTTGAAGAGAAATGTGCCAGGGCTTGACCCAGCTGCGTGTCTTAAATCGTTGCTGAAAACAACCCAACATCTCGTTAGGCTGGGAGATGGGTCAGAAAGGCGGCAGTGGCAGTGATTCTTCGTTCAAAGTAGATAGTCTGTCTTCGGGTGGTGTCTTCTTTCCTAATTGATTGATTGATTAAGATTAAGCCACCCATAAGGTGGCACGGGCATGAATAGCCCGTAAGTGGTGGCCCTTTTGAGCCATTACCAGTAGCTTTAGCTGATAATGGAGATCTGTGGAAGTGCTACTGCACCCTGCATGACGGGAGATGTCTCCAGTCCTTCTTACCTAAGACATGCTAGCGTGTGTGTATGTGTGTGACTGCGAACCTGAGGCACTTCCCGCGTGGTTCCAGTCATGATCTTTCCCGATATTGATTATGTGTTATGCTTACCCCTTATGCAAGTAGCTTTTAATCATGTTTAATTTTCATTTATTCAACGTTTTAGTGTCGATCTTTTAGCGGATTTTACGCAATCACTTGGACCGGTCAGTAGAGCGACAGCCTCGCTTCCTGCAGGCTCAGTTATCGATTCCCGATGGTCAAAAATGATTGGTCACCCGCTTAGCGGTCTCATAGTCCCAGATCAATGTCCTCGTAGTCCTTACAAGTATAATATTGGAGCGCTGTTTAGCTCTTGCTCCTCATAATCACATCACCTAACCTCAGTTAGTTTCGCCTTTGAAATATTTACATATAAAGAGCTAGAACAGGAAAATTACATAGCAGAATTGAGAGGAAAAATTGTGCAATAAAATATTTGATAGATATTATTAAAGATGTCAAGAATTATATAAAAAGCTGTTTGTCGATGTTAACCTTATCATGAAGGTTAACTCGCTCGCTCAACGAGTTTAGCCAGTCTGCTCCAGCCCCAAAGCGCATGTTTATTCCAGCTTAATGAGACACACGGAGGAGAAAGTAATGTTATTATTCTAACACTGAATATATATAGTTGTACTATAAGCCTGGGCAAGGCTGGTGGTTTGGCCCGGGCACAAGCATAGTGTTCTTGGGGTGGCTAGCCACAGGCCACTGGTGGCTAGGCCACAGGCCACTGGTGGCTAGGCCACTGAACCCGATTAGTGGTCCAGTAAAATGCTCCGGGAAGAGGTCTATGGTTACCTGGTCGCGACTGTGGTACAGTAACCTGGCCATGATAGTATTGGGACCTCGCCTTGTATGTATTTGCCTATGTACTGATGCCAAGGGAAATACAAACTTTCACATACACCAATATAACGCGCGCACACACACACACACACACAATGTGTGTGTGTGAATGGTGTTGATGTGTGTGTGAATGGTCCAACAAATGGCTGTTGAAGTTCAACCCGAGTAAATGCAAAGTAATGAAACTAGGCAGTGGAAACAGGAGGCCAGACACACGATACAGAATAGGAGATGAAATACTTAATGAAACGGACAGAGAGAAAGATCTAGGAGTTGATATCACACCAAACCTGTCTCCTGAAGCCCACATAAAAAGAATAACGTCTGTGGCATATGCGAGGCTGGCTAACATCAGAACAGAGTTCAGGAACCTGTGTAAGGAATCATTCAGAATCTTGTACACCACATATGCAAGACCAATCCTGGAGTATGCGGCCCCAGCATGGAGCCCGTACCTTGTCAAGCACAAGACGAAGCTGAAAAAAGTTCAAAGGTATGCCACTAGACTAGTTCCAGAACTAAGAGGCATGAGTTACGAGGAAAGGCTGCGGGAAATGCACCTTACGACACTGGAAGACAGAAGAGTAAGGGGAGACATGATCACAACCTACAAAATCCTCAGGGGAATCGACCGGGTAAACAAGGATAAACTATTCAACACTGGTGGAACGCGAACAAGGGGACACAGGTGGAAACTGAGTACCCACATGCGCCGCAGGGACGTTAGAAGGAACTTTTTTAGTGTCAGAGTAGTTAACGGATGGAATGCATTAGGCAGTGATGTGGTGGAGGTTGACTCCATACACAGTTTCAAATGTAGATATGACAGTGCCCAGTAGGCTCAGGAATCTGAACACCAGTTGATTGACAGTTGAGAGGCGGGACCAAAGAGCCAAAACTCAACCCCCGCAAGCACAACCATGTGAGTACAACTAGGTGAGTACACATGTCCAGAGAAGACATCACTTTGGGGTCGTAGTCTTAAGAGCCAGGATTCGATTCCCGGTCGAGTTAGAAACAAATGGGCAAAATTTCTTCCACCTGATGCATCTGTTTACCTAGCAGTAAATAGGTATTTGGGAGTTAGACAGCTCCCAAGTACTATATTAAGCAAATCAAAGAATGCAATGTAATACGGCAACACATGAGGTCATTATATCTTTGCAATATCTTCACATTAAGCCTCTACCACAAATATATGTTCAGTTCTAGCTAGATAACTTTAATGTTCAGAACATATGTAAACACACTCATGCTGGAGTCACTCAATGGCAGCCCATGCGACAGTCATGCTCTTCACAGCTCCGTCCGACCCCAAAGACGCATTTATATTATTTTGACGCACTGTGTATTCAAAATCAGTATTTTCTTAAATATAACTATGAACAAATATTAGAATTTTGTGTATAGTAAGACTGCGGTTAGGTTAGATTAGGTGTTTAGGTTCTGTTGGCGATTACTTGCATAAACAGTACGGGGGGAGAAGATTACAACCTGTCCATGAAGTTGCGCCCCTTCCCCTCAAAAGACGTATTCACCGACTTTAACATGCTGCGTATTCTAAATTATTATTTTCTCATATATAAGCTAATATTATTAACGTACTATATTCGAAGCACTGTTTGAGAAAAGTTCATACATAGTTGTGTATAAACTGTTTCTTCATTCATAAATAGTGGATGTGGTGGCTGGAACAACGACCATTTGGCCAATATTTTGATACTGGGCTGTAGAGTTAAAATAACTTCCTGACGAGCTTATTAAGTTCTAATGACAGCGAAAAAAAAATGAGAGCGAGAGAAAAGAGGGCAGACTATGTCATCTTGAACTGCCAGAAAGATTTTGACATCGTCCATCATAAGAAAATGTCGTACGCGCTCGTGAACAAAGCTTTTATAACTGGAAAAGTTCTGAGATGACTGAGGGTCTAGGACAGGAAGCAGAAGGTCAAGGGAAGGAAGCAGAGGATCTAGTTTTTTTTTTCAACGACTGACTATCTCCAGGATGCCTCCTACGGCTGACGACATAACCTCTGCGATGTTTTTACCGCTAGTGAACAGAAGCCTCAGGTGTAAGGAAATTGTCCAAACGTCTCGCTATGCCCGAGTATCGAACCCAAACCCAAATGGTTGTGAGTCGACTTCACAAAAGACTGCATTACAGCAACACGAGCGAGTAAACCAACAAAGTAATACATGCCAAAAGTGACAGCTTTTATTACAAGGGAAAGAGAAAGATCTGGTGGTAAACATTACCCCAGAGCCACACATTAGTTAAATAACTTTTGCATCTCCCACAAAATCGCAAAAAAAAAAATCCAGGTAACCACTAGGATCCTTCAGAACAGAGAATGTAGTTGTATAAGCCACACTCAATCCCTTAGCCCCTTGGACCCCTGACTAATGAAGAACTAACTATTAAATAAACGATACTCAAGGCTTGAAATAATAGTGTTCATCAACGTTTCTGCTTAAATCTATCACGACAAATTAAATATAAAACTGTCATACGTTTTTAGCGAAGTTTCACGCAACTGCAGCATTCAGTATTGACTGTGTCAGTGTAGACGAGATGGTGCCCCCACGGGTCATTGACCGCATCAGTGTAGAAGAAATAGTGCCCCGCGGGTTATCCGTATTCTCGTCTCCTCCACCAAATCTAATTATCTCAAGTTGGATAAAAAAAAATTCATTCCGTCACTGTCCGCAACTCGCGAAACTTTTCTTGTAGATTTTCCACCACTCGGCTTCTCCTGACCAGCCAAGTTTTCCCATGAATTTTTATTTGTTTATTATTTCCATTCGATTTAGAAAATCCTGTTGGCGATTTTTAGATGTATTATAATTTAATATTGCTTCGATCCATGTTTCACATTATGATCCATAATAATGCTCCGATTAAGGATTATTATCATATGCGTGTATAATTAACCAGCCCAGCCTCCTGAAATCATAGTATTTAAAGCAACTATTTGGTCAATCGAACCAATATGCACTGTTGGACCACCAATAAAGGTCACCTGCAGGTTCCTACATCACTCTTACATTACTTACATCTGTTACCTAGCAGTAAATAGGTACCTGGGTGTTAGTCAGCTGTCACGGGCTGCTTCCTGGGGGGTGGAGGCCTGGTCGAGGACCGGGCCGCGGGGACACTAAAAAGCCCCGAAATCATCTCAAGATAACTCCCGCAGGGTTCTTCATCACCCCCGCAGGGTTCTACATCACCCCCGCAGGGTTCTACATCACTCCCGCAGGGTTCTACATCACTCCCGCAGGGTTCTACATCACTCCCGCAGGGTTCTACATCACTCCCGCAGGGTTCTATATCACTCCCGCAGGGTTCTACATCACCCCTGCTAGTTCTAACACTAGCTTCCTTAATATTTTAGGTCATAAACATATCAACCAGAAAAGAGAACATGTCTCTGCAAGGTAATTTCCTCTCCTGGTTAATTACCAATCAAAAGAAACAAGATGAAGAATTACCATTGTAAAGAATTTAAAAACTATAAAGAAGAAAGAACAAGAATAAATAAAGAATTCTGCACCACCAGAATGCAGAATCTTCTGTACTCATGAGAACAGACCTGTGTTCGAATCTGTCAATACGGAGTAATAAAAAAAAAAAGTCAGATGCGACATCTGACGGTTCAGGCGGCGCGCCTGAACCGTCATTCAGTCAAGCCGGTCAAGTTAGTCCAGCAGCTGGTCAAGTCAGTCCAGCAGCTGGTCAAGTTAGTCCAGCAGCTGGTCAAGTCAGGCCAGCGGCTGGTCAAGTTCTGGCACTTTTCGCCTACAGCGACTCATCTCCTCAAGTTATTCTTCAACTGTACCCACTTCCCGCGCACCCACTGGGTAACTTAGCTATATTTAGTATGAAAGTCAAGCATCTAGGGCAGTCTCACGACACGGGTCAGCCAGCAGCAGCAGCATCACCTCTTACCAGTCTCGTTCCTATCAAAAGCCATCTGAAGCCACTCTTCTGAAGCCACTCGGCACTCAACAGCCTCACCTTATTGTTTTCCTCGTAACGACGCCGTCGAATCATGCCATCAACCACCGCTGTATAGCCATTTACATCACATATTCATCTAGATGCCATATTGTGTGTTTATTGGCCAAACCTATCATTGTTGCCTCTGACGAACGGGTAAACACTTCAGAATCTATCTCGCCCATGAAGAGATCAACACTACAGGATTGCTTTTGAGGCAGAGCATTTTGCGGCCACAGACGTTCTGGCTTGTACGCCACACGCAATTACCAACTATAAACATATTAATAAACGATATATTTAACCCACCAATGGTTTACCAAATTTAATGAATATTTTTTTTTTCCAGCATGTTTCAGCATGACAAAGACTACTAATCAGTTACTCAATTGATAATTTCGTCAGGGTGATCAGCTCATAAAACAAATATTCACAGAAGACTGCTAATAAAGTTGCAATCAAAATACGCAGTGAAAATGTTTCATTACACTCAAAAGTTAATACAGTGAACATTTATTTATATTAACTGCTTCATTAACCAAGTTGTAAAATCTTACGGCTTATAGATAATATGACCGGGAATAATTAACCGGTAATAATTAAAATTAGACCATTGATGAACATAGAGGCGTAAAATCCTCCCCCCTCCCCCCCCCCACCACGGAAACTCGTCCACAGCTTAGTTTGTGGCGACATATTACTAATTAACTCTTTGATGTTCTGACATATTATTATCTACTTTATTACAATTAAAAACGTATTCAATACAATTTATTAGTTAACGCTATTTAATAAAATGTGGCATAAATTTTATATATTTTTACAGTAGAAATTCCAAAAGCGCATCAGTTCTAGATAAGTTTAATAGCCTCTGCAGACTTAAACAACATAAATATTTTTATATTCATTAGGTGTGAATATTTTTAACTGGTGCTACAAGCATCACAAACCAGATATTAGTCCTACCTAGTTGCAACAGCGTCACAAACCACACATTATTGCTGCCTAGTAGCATCAACACCATCGTTAAACAGAGGTTTGAGCACAACATACCCGTCGAGAACCGATTGATTGATGAAGATTAAGCCACCCAAAAGGTGGCACGGGCATAAATAGCCCGTAAGTGGTGGCCCTTTGGAGCCATTACCAGTATCAAGAGCTGATACTGGAGATCTGTGGAGGTGCGACTGCACCCTGCGTGACGGGAGATGTCTCCCGTCAATCGAGAACCGCAGGACTCAAACGTAACTAGTCGAATTAACCTATTAAACGGAAATTGTATCCCATTAACCCAAAATTTACTCATATTAGCCAGATGTTTAATCATATTAACTGAACGTTTAATCTTATTACCCGAAAGTTTAATCGCATTAACGGGAAGTTTAATCCCGTTAAACGGAAGATTAACCGTACAAAATTAGCGTATTATTTGGATGTTGAAGCGTCTTGGGAGGAACGAGAAGAATGCATTAGCCGGGATGGGAAACTTGCTTAAGTTATAATGGTCCAGGTAAATCACTGGTACAGTGAGACCCATTAATTGTGACAATGGCAAAAAATGTATTGACTCTTCCATTGATGCCTAAACGTATTGACCCTTCCATTCATGCCAAAACTATTGACCCTTCCATTGAGACCAAAACGTATTGGCCCTTCCATTGAGATCAAAACGTATTGACCCTTCCATTGAGACCAAAACGTATTGGCCCTTCCATTGAGGCCTAAACGTATTGGTCCCTTCCATTGATGCCTAAACGTATTGACCCTTCCATTGAGACCAATACGTATTGGCCCTTCCATTGAGACCAAAACGTATTGACCCTTCCATTGAGACCAAAACGTATTGGCCCTTCCATTGAGACCAAAACATATTGGCCCTTCCATTGAAGCCTAAACGTATTGACCCTTCCATTGAGACCAAAACGTATTGGCCCTTCCATTGAGGCCTAAACGTATTGGCCCTTCCATTGATGCCTAAACGTATTGACCATCCCATTGATGCCAAAACTATTCCCTCCCATTGATGTCAAAACGTATTGGCCCTTCCATTCCAGCCGAAACCATACTATAATCCCGATACATTTTTTCCCAGCAGACAAAACCAATCAGCGAGAGCTTCGCCTGGCGAGGGTCATCAACACTGACTCGTCAATATTCATCATTTGCCGCCGTAGAATTTTATATTGCTTCAATTTTACTCAATGACCTCGATGCAATGCGAGAGAAAGTAATGCACAAGGGTTAGAAATAGCCTAAGCTACTCTATCCCTTTGAGATGTATTTCTTTCTTGCCTCAATAAACATACTTGAACTTGAAGTAATACACACTTTAGGTCTGTTGTTGTTGTTTCAGATTTAGCTACTCAGGACGAAGTGTCCATGTAGCACGGGCTATGGTGAGCCCGTAGAACTTTAGGTCGCATGTGAAGTGTTTTGTATTCTTCGTGAGGGATGAGGAGATCCGGGGATTGTCTTTTCGTGATGTTCTCCCGTCCCTGAGTGCTAACGAGGCTCGGATAATGTAGGATAAATGCTATCAGCGTTGATCCTACCTACGTTACGTCAATGTCGTTAAATCGACTTCAAGATCAACTTTGTCAAAGTTGATTCGCAGTTACATAACGTCGTTCAATTATTGTAGGATCAACGTTATCAACTAATGGCTCATATATATGGGCAATAGCCCATATATATGAGCCAATACTAGTACTACAATGGTTTTACGGGCTATTCATGCCCGTGCCACCTCTTGGGTGGCTTAATCTTCATCAATCAGTACCAATTGCTTTACCTCAGATCTCCTGTATCAGCAATTTGTACTGGTAATGGCTCCAAAGAGCCTCCACTTACGGGCTATTCATGCCCGTGCCACCTTTTGGGTGACTTAATCTTTATCAATCAATTAATCAACCAATAGCTGATACTGTAGATTTGTGGATAGACGGGGTCGATGATGTCCTCCCTAGAACATCGTCTTATTACTGGGCTTCTTCTTCATCGTCTTGCTAATCCATCTTCACAATCCGCCTCATTTTGGACACTAGTAATAGCATTGTCCAAGGTGAGGAAGGAGGAGGAATTATCAGGGGAAAGCGCCAAGCCATTACGACTATATAGCACTTGGAAGGGTTCAGGATAAGGATTTGGGATGGGGGGAAGGAATGGTGCCCAACCACTTGGACGGTCGGGGATTGAACGTCGGCCTGCATGAATCCAGACCGTCGTTCTATCGTCCAGTCCAAGTGACTGGTCTGTCCAAGGTGAGGTGTTTTAAGGAATTTTAGCAACTCAATTTGTACGCTTACTCACGCTAATGACCATCGATACGTTAGGTGTATTTGACTAATTTCATATGTTTGGGATAATTTATAACCACATCAAATTAGACATCGGTCAAATCACAACAATAGATGATTTAGGCACAGCAGGAGCATGGGAACTGAGCAGCTGAAGGCAGGGGGAAGTCTGGAGGATAATGTAACACGCGAACCATCATGGTAAATGATCACTTCATTCAGGAAAAATTGCATTAGGCAAGCCATCAAGTACATCATTACGTCAAAAGCTATTCAGCCCTATGGGCCATATCGACATGCAGCATTTACAAAACTCCACAGAGCAAAACGAAAAACATTTTCAGAATGTTCTTGATACGTTTGAGAATAAAGGAAACCCAATCTTTGGAACAGGACGGGGGGTCAAACCATAGATATATCCCGTTATTGTGATTTTCTTGTGTATTTGAAGGGAGAGTTTGGTGGAGAACTTTATTTCTTACACCTGAGTGTAGGCGGGGTTTTGTGAAAACTTGGATTATCTACCAGTTTAGGTGCTTCCAGACTCCTAGTGGATTTGGGTTGATCCCAAGGTTGTGATATCTTTAGCGTATCATGGTTCATGGGTTAAGGCGCGCGTCTGGACTTACCCAGTACGTTGGTTCGATCCCACGTCCTGCTCCAATGATTTTTACATTTGAGAATGTTTAACTGAAGAGGGGTTCATAAAAAAATTGTTGACAATACGCTGTTCCGATACGAATGGAAATACAGATGAAAATGGAAGAATAACAGACCGTTGGCTCTCGGTTTATGAAGTTCGATTGGATATAAATATGAGTTGCCTCGTATGGGACAATGAGCTTTCTGCATTTTCCTTTATTCTTATAATGTGTAGTTCAGTCATTTCCCGTTACATGATAACTAATGTCACTGTGTGATATTATTTAGATCAAAACATCTGTCCACCTGTTGCATATGTTTGGTAGATGATGGTCACTGTAATCTGTGATCAACAGTTAATATTTGTCTTGCATATTTTATGTTTAATTCTACCAATATAGTTTTTTTGCGACTCAGTTTGTTTCCTGTTTGACACAACATTTTAAAATTTATCTGACACATACTGCTGCTTCCCCACCTCGTCTAATATCTGTGTCAGTGGCAAATATTCTGTGTCCTTTAATTTTGAATTATGTTAATAATTCCCTGTTTAGGGGGCCAGCCATAGGCTTAGGGCCCGCACAGGAATACGCCACCATTAAAACCCATTACACATCTATAAATCACCAGCAAACAAAATCACCCCAACACAAACCACCAAACTACCATACCACCGAAACTACCACACCGTTACAAACCACCACCAAAAACCACTAAGCGCCATCACACCTCCACAAACTACCACCAAACACCACAACAAAACACCATTATACCTCAAATCACCACCACCCATCCACAAACCACCAACAAACACCATCACAGTTCCTTAAACCACCACCAAACTCAGCAACACCACCACAAACCACCACCAAACTCCATCACAGAGCTCCACAAACCATCACATCTCTGCACGCCACCACCAAACACCATCACACCTCCACAAACCACCAGCAATTACCAATTACTCCACACAACGCCACCAATCACCGCTAGTCACTTGCCTTGCGTCAGAGCGCCCCCACATGCTTCAGAAATAATCACTTAAGTTTCCCCCTCACACCTGAGGGATACCTAGACCCGCCCACGTACTACCACCTCAGTGGCATGGATCATAATATAACTATGGATAACAACTATAAATCAATTACGGGCTCACCATAGCCCGTGCTACTTGGAACTTTGTTCCAGGTAGCGAATCTTTAATAACAACAACAACATTAACATACACAGAGAGAGATAAGAAGGAAGGAAAGATAACTATAGCGTCAAATCATTATGACTATATAGTACGCATAGTACATAAAGGACTCACGCTTCTTCGACGCATATACACTTGAGAGTTTACTGTAGTGATGAACAATGTCCAGGACTACCGTATTTTTTGTTGGTTGGTCAGTAAGTACTTGAATGATTTTAGTAATCCTTTAAAGGTTGACAGGCTTTAAGGTAAAACAGCAAATTTTGACGTCAAAATTTTTTGATTAATAAATCACGGCTCCCAAAATTGACGGGATGTTACGTTTTCTATTCGTGGGTCCATCAGTTAGCTTAGATTAAGTTAAGTTCAGGCCAGTATAGTATATAATTTTTGTGACGTTGTGGCACCTCGAGAGGACGAGCGGGTGTCAGACCAGACTGCGTGGGAGGGGTCGCTGAGGGAGGTTTGTCAGTGAGGAAATTCCACACATAAATCTTTACCTAGAAAATGGAACGTCATGGTAGAGGAACAGTAAGAGCAACCTCAGGTGATTTGTGAAGCTTACTCCATACATGAACAGTCGGAGTTAGAAAGGGTCAATACTGACAGCATACCTAGCTCTCAGCATCATTTAACTCGACCAGCCAGACATCTCCCGTCACGCAGGGTGCAGCCGCACTTCCACAGATCTCCAGTATCATCTATTGATACTGGTAATGGCTCAAAAGGGGCACCACTTACGGGCTATTCATGCCCGTGCCACCTCTTGGGTGGCTTAATCTTCATCAATCAATCGACCAGCCAACGCCTACAAGGACTCTTATGAATTGCTACTACATTGGTCAGTTTACTTCTACATCGTCCTTACCCTCCCCTCCGTCTTCATCTTTTAAGCCATATACAGGCAAAACATTACCTATATTTTAAGTTTATTCTTTGCTTTATGTTTCTGTACAGTGCGGCTTGTTTTTAAATTCATCTGATCAGTAAATTCCTTAAAGAATAACTAATTGTGTTCCTAGCGGGCACGTTTTCAATCGTCAAAATTCAGGCCAGGATTTATCAAGTAATAACGTGTCCGCTTACGAAACCTGTACATCTTTTCCTCTCGATCAGGCGGCTGATTATGAGTTTGTTGTACAGTTTATGAGCTTCAAAACTTCACAACCTAAGGTTATCATTGTTATAGACAACCTTGCAGCGCTTCAAAGCTCATAAACAGTTAAATAAGTGCAGACTAAGCCACCATAATTGAGGAAACATGTGCAGGTTTCGCAAGTGAACACTTAAATACTCTGTGAACCCTGGTCCAAAAATCTTATGCCACATTTTTTGTCTATCTCGTCCACGGATTTCAGGACAAGACCATTTTCTCTGCAACAGCAAACATTGTCTCCATGGTGACTGCTTCTCCACACAGCTATTACTTTCTTCCTCACGACCCCCAGCAGCGCCTGCAGGACCACTTATTTCTCCCCTGAGACCATGATTATTCTCCTGACGACCCCCAACCTATCCCATCACTTAGACTACATAATAATCCCCTGCGGAACTCCTCGTTTTCTTTAAGGCTCCAACGGTACCTCGACTCTGCTTGCTTTTAGGGAAAGAGAGTTTCTTCACATACAAAAAATATATTTTGATGTTTATCATGATAATATCATTGATAACGATAGGGATTTATTTATAAAAGTAGTGATGATAGCGACAATGATACGAGTGACAATGATGGTGGTGATAAGTGATAATAAGGGTGATAATTGTAATATATTGATCTAGATAATGTTCCTGAAGTTGAAAGCTCCTTCAAATTCTTAAATTTTATTAAATAAAATTGATTCTAAATGGAACTCAAAACGTGTACAAAGAAGCAAGAAGCACCGTAAGGAGTGAATTCGTCGACGAGAATTAAGACACAAGAATCACATCGATGTCAGAGAAAAAAATTCAGTGGTGTAACTGATGTAAACAAGTATATAAATGTTTTAACTGTAAATATAATTTAAACTAAAGAACTTAAATGGCATTAAGTGAAAGGTTCGTAATCGTAACTTGAACTTGGCTACTCAGTAGTTATCGCTCAAGATCTAGATAAATCGAGGTCACTGAGTTCAAAATGCACACAACAACTCTGGTGGAATTAAACGTGCGAAAAATATGAGAGATATATCCAGCGATATATCTCATATATTTCTATATTATATTTTGCATCATGTTTGGTAGTCAGTAAGAGCACACTATCAGTAAAATAAAAAATTAACATTAATATTCTATACGCTGCAGTCATATATATATATATATATATATATATATATATATATATATATATATATATATATATATATATATATATATATATATATATATAATATATATATATATATATATATATATATATATATATATATATATATATATATATATATATATATATATATATATATATATCGTACCTGAGAGCCAGAACAGCACTACACGGCCTAGTAATCAAGGCCTGATTTAGATTATTCTAAGAGGCAGAGATTTTTCGTTATTTTCAAATATTTCTTTCCAAATTGGGTCTTTCCTAACACTATTAATATATTATATTAGAAATGTAAATTACTTAATTATGTTAGGTAGGTTAGGTTTGATAAACTTTCCATGATAGCTTTGATTCAAATTAAAAAAAATCATATGTAATGTAATGGATAACTTTATTATTCCTTATGATAAAAGTCCTCTACGGCTCACCATAGCCCAAGCAAATTGGAACTTTTGTTCAGAGTAGCTGAATCTTCTACAATAATAACTTTCATTATGAAAATCCTTAAAAATATAATGTCAGGAAAACTCGGTTTGTTAAGCAACTTGGTCTATTAGACACAAAATAAATATATATAATAAATATACAGATATATTTTATAGATATATGCCAAGCATGAGATAAGTATATATATATGTAATAAATACCTATATATATTAAATTTGGTTTGGTGTCTGACATTAGACCTATCATCCGCGGGAAGATTATTAAGATCTCCATACTTCAATCCTGAATATTATCCATAACTATTAAACTGTATATGCATTGGAAAACTACAAGAAACTTCTTTACTGTTAAGTGTTACTGCAATTTTTCTTCGAAGGAAGCGAGTCCTCTGATATAATACTATAAAGAATTGTTCTACCATACATGAATATTAAAAAAAAAAATGTACAGCCGAATATTATGAAGGAAATAAAGCATCAATTCAGTAATTAACAAGAGTGAAAGTAGCGATTTTTTAATTGAAAAATTGGGAGAAAATAGTGAATAATGGAGCGAGGGGCCCAGGAGGCGATAGCCAGGGAGTGACAGAAAACGGGAGCCACAAAAAATACGGCCCCATAATAACGCCAGCACAGAAAAAACAAACCTAATACAAATTTTTTTTATAAAAGGAGGTAGTGTTTCGAGACAAATTTATAGAGACAGTGTATCAGATACGAGGAGGATGGGAGGAAGGGAAATCAAGAGAGGTGTGGGAAACACGATAAAACAACGGTCAGGCAGTGGCGGAGAAGAGTAAGGGTTACTGAAGTAAAGTAAAGTTGGCCGGTCCGCTAAGGGAATGAGAGATTGATGGTCTCCGTGCCATTCCATTACCAAGAAGGAATTTTATTACTTGAGGGAATTTGCTGAATTGGCTGGAAATCGAAAACGAAAATGATTTTATTAGGATCAAAACGGTAGCCCCTGGGTCCCCCCAGATGACTGTTTGAACTGGCCAATGTTTCATGGGTTCTCTCTCCACTTCCCCTCCCTCCCTATGACACACCGTCCTCCCTTCCATTCTCCACTTTCCACCATCAACTCATTTATTCTGTGTTGTAGCAACGGTGTCTCCTGATGCGGCCCAGCGACGCTCAGTCGGCCTCATTTCTCTCTTGGATTTGTGGGTTTGTGTTGTCGGAAGAACATCTTCATCACTGCCATCTTTTATGAGGCTGTTTTACAGGCCCGCGCGTGTGTGGAGTGCTCCGATGAAAAATGCTCAGCATTAAACCCCGCCTCAAAAAAAAAAATTGACGTCGCGTGAAGGTGTTTTTTGGATGGAATGGAGTAGTACACACAGCCATTTATAATATAAGAAGGAAATATGTGCCGTGCTAATTGCTTTTGTTTACATATAACTGCAAGATTTATGGGTGTGTTAGTATTGGAAGAACAACAGGAAGTTGGTAAGACATGCCCGATCAAGCTCAAGAACATACCATCAGATTCAAGAACACTCACGCACAACATAAGTATAAATGAAATTCCAAAAGACCTATTGAACCATGTGAAGCAGCTCCTATTAATACCATCGCAAACTGTTTCATATATGTATAACCTGCGCTTGAAACAATCCATCGAACCCACGTCTGTCATATTACCCGATAATTTGTTCCACAAATCAACGTAGACCACAAAAATGTTCAAATCATAATTTATCTAGTCAAATAATTCAGGCAACAATATTTGAGGGAATATACAAAGATCGAGAGAGGGAGAGAGAGAGAGAGAGAGAGAGAGAGAGAGAGAGAGAGAGAGAGAGAGAGAGAGAGAGAGAGAGAGAGAGAGAGAGAGAGAGAGAGAGAGAGAGAGAGAGAGAGAGAGAGAGAGAGAGAGCGAGAGAGAGAGCGAGAGAGAGAGAGCGAGAGAGAGAGAGAGCGAGAGAGAGAGAGAGCGAGAGAGAGAGAGAGCGAGAGAGAGAGAGAGAGAGAGAGAGAGAGAGAGAGAGAGAGAGAGAGAGAGAGAGAGAGAGAGAGAGAGAGAGAGAGAGAGAGAGAGAGAGAGAGCGAGAGAGCGAGAGAGCGAGAGAGAGAGAGAGAGCGAGAGAGAGAGAGCGAGAGAGAGAGAGAGCGAGAGAGAGAGAGAGAGAGAGAGAGAGAGAGAGAGAGAGAGAGAGAGAGAGAGAGAGAGAGAGAGAGCGAGAGCGAGAGCGAGAGCGAGAGAGAGAGAGAGAGAGAGAGAGAGAGAGAGAGAGAGCGAGAGAGCGAGAGAGCGAGAGAGAGAGAGAGCGAGAGAGAGAGAGCGAGAGAGAGAGCTGCAACATTATTCCGGCGCCATCATACGACAGTAATAATAAGTTACTGAGAAATATAAGAGTAAATGCTATAAGACCCAGCAATGTAACCTTCCCAGACTTGCAGGAACCCAACAAGCTTCTTGTTATATTTTACCATTATGCTAATGAGGATCAGACACTGGATCACAATATCCAAGGCATCACATGGAGATAACATATATAGTGAGAGGTGCACCCTACCTCTCCCCACCCTTACGCACCCGGTGTGTATATATATATCTATATAAATACAAATGTAAATGTTCCTTTGTTCATAATCGCTAATCTCCGAACGTTCTTCACCGATTACTTTGAAATTTTCACACAACGTTCCATTCACATCCGAGCGGGTTTTTATACACATACTATATAGTTCCCATATTATATTTAAGTGATGGGAACATTAGATCATTGATGTTCCCAATTTTCGGATGGGAACATCGGATCATTTGGGAATGTATCGTAGTGGGGAATGGTAGGGAGGACAAGAGACCGGGGAGTTGCGGATGGTGGGGACTGGAGAATGGTGGGGAGAACAAGGGGACGGGGGAGGGTGAATGGTGGGCAAAACGAGGAGACGGGGGAGGGTGAATGGTGGGGAAGACTGGGATACAGGGGAAGGTTGCTGAGCCACAGCAACGCGTGGCCGGGTACAGCTCGTATAGTACTATATACTGCTAGTACAGATACATATATATATATATATATATATATATATATATATATATATATATATATATATATATATATATATATATATATATATATATATATGTGTGTGTGTGTGTGTGTGTGGTTCAGTAACGCCATAGATTCTTGTAGAGCGCAGAACCACTGCAGACGATACAAAACACGTTTATATGGATGTTCTCGAAGGGAAGCTTCCACAATACTCTCATGTGTTCACAGACTTGCCCAAGTCTCTGATGACTGCCCAGTATACATGGCCTATGTATATTAATGCAATATAAATGATCAAAAGATTTTTTCTGTATTTTTATTATATTTTACAAAGGAACAATATATGTAAATTTATTGTCTTAATTTACAACGCAGACATTTTAATTTACCTTAAAAACGTGGCGACCATTTTTGCAAAATATTGCCATTGCATTAATTGAGAAAATTCGAATTGTCACAAACCATGTTTTAATCAGCGAGTCAAAAACTGCATAACAACCAATTTTCATAAAACGATCCAAAGTGAGCGTTTTTGGAAGTCATCATTTCCAAATAATTACAAAGGCATTATCCTCTGACACAGTTTGTATATTACTGTCACTTGTGCGTTGAAACTATTTGTTTCTCGAGATGTTTAAGGACGTTAAACCTTTTGCTTTAGTATCCTGAATATTGCTGTTGTTCATTTAATATTATAGCGTAGGTATTGCTGCCTGCTGGCCCTCATTAACATTTCGAATTGCTGTTGAACGCGCCAATATACAAAACACAAATTATCAAATATTTATTGGAAATTAAAATGGAGAACATGGACTAAATATCTTTAATAACAAATATTGTCTGATGGAGGGGCCCTGTAGGGAGCGTTAGACAGTGAACCCAACGTGGCTCTGTAATGAGCGTAAAGACTTGACGACAGCGCTCGTGTCCCTATAGGGAACTTCAGAAGCCGAGGGCAGTGGCTAGGGTAACGTGGCCCTATAGCGAATGTCAATAGGCTGGGATAGCGGGAACCTGTAGGGAGCGCCAGGAGGGTTATGTAGCTCGCCCTAGAGCGAAGCGTCAGGAGGGCCCGAGACCAACGGCTGGCGTAGCAGTGCCCTACAGCAAGCGTCAGGAGGGCCCGAGACCAACGGCTGGCGTAGCAGTGCCCTACAGCAAGCGTCAGGAGGGCCCGAGACCAACGGCTGGCGTAGCAGTGCCCTACAGCAAGCGTCAGGAGGGCCCGAGACCAACGGCTGGCGCAGCAGTGCCCTACAGCAAGCGTCAGGAGGGCCCGAGACCAACGGCTGGCGTAGCAGTGCCCTACAGCAAGCGTCAGGAGGGCCCGATACCAACGGCTGGCGTAGCAGTGCCCTACAGCAAGCGTCAGGAGGGCCCGAGGCTAACGGCTGGCGTTGCAGTGTCCTACAGCAAGCGTCAGGAGGGCCCGAGACCAACGGCTGGCGTAGCAGTGCCCTATAGCCAGCGTCAGGAGGGCCCGAGGCCAACGGCTGGCGTAGCAGTGCCCTACAGCAAGCGTCAGGAGGGCCCGAGGCCAACGGCTGGCGTAGCAGTACCCTATAGCAAGCGTCAGGAGGGCCCGAGGCCAACGGCTGGCGTAGCAGTGCCCTATAGTAAGCGTTAGGAGGGCCCGAGGCCAACGGCTGGCGTAGCAGTGCCCTATAGTAAGCGTTAGGAGGGCCCGAGGCTAACGGCTGGCGTAGCAGTGCCCTATAGTAAGCATTAGGAGGGCCCGAGGCCAACGGCTGGCGTAGCAGTGCCCTATAGCAAGCGTCAGGAGGGCCCGAGGCCAACGGCTGGCGTAGCAGTGCCCTATAGTAAGCGTTAGGAGGGCCCGAGGCTAACGGCTGGCGTAGCAGTGCCCTATAGTAAGCGTTAGGAGGGCCCGAGGCCAACGGCTGGCGTAGCAGTGCCCTATAGTAAGCGTTAGGAGGGCCCGAGGCTAACGGCTGGCGTAGCAGTGCCCTATAGTAAGCATTAGGAGGGCCCGAGGCCAACGGCTGGCGTAGCAGTGCCCTACAGCAAGCGTCAGGAGGCGAGGACAGAGACTGGTGGTGGAGCTTTATCCTCGAGTTCTTCTAATTTGCATTACAGTTAAAACACGAGTTATTTGCTTTACACTCCGCTATAATGTCTTATTCCCATTGACACAACTCAGTGAAGTGAGTTGTTTCAATGGTGTGGGACTCGCTGAGGTGTGAGCAGTGAATAATTATGTAGACACATGTGAATAGACATGAATAAAATAGGATCATGCACACATACAAACATACATAATACATATATTCATAAGCACATGAATATATATGGATTTTTGGCTGTGTGCCGTGTCTGGGAGTAAGGAATCGACGACGACTATTGTATGCGCAAGCAATGACCTAGTACGTCTTTAAGAAGCAGTGATTTAGTACGTCTTCAAGAAGCAGTGACCTAGTACGTCTTCAAGAAGCAGTGACCTAGTACGTCTTCAAGAAGCAGTGACCTAGTACGTCTTTAAGAAGCAGTGATTTAGTACGTCTTTAAGAAGCAGTGATTTAGTACGTCTTCAAGAAGCAGTGACCTAGTACGTCTTCAAGAAGCAGTGACCTAGTACGTCTTCAAGAAGCAGTGACCTAGTACGTCTTCAAGAAGCAGTGACCTAGTACGTCTTCAAGAAGCAGTGACCTAGTACGTCTTCAAGAAGCAGTGACCTAGTACGTCTTCAAGAAGCAGTAACCTAGTACGTCTTCAAGAAGCAGTGACCTAGTACGTCTTCAAGAAGCAGTGACCTAGTACGTCTTCAAGAAGCAGTGACCTAGTACATCTTCAAGAAGCAGTGACCTAGTACGTCTTCAAGAAGCAGTGACCTAGTACGTCTTCAAGAAGCAGTGACCTAGTACGTCTTCAAGAAGCAGTGACCTAGTACGTCTTCAAGAAGCAATGACCTAGTACGTCTTTAAGAAGATTTGTCAAAAAATTTCAGCAAATTTCAAAGTTGTTGTGCACGCAGGTTTTGTCAACAGTAGGAGACCGTCTTGTCATACTGTGGCGGGGTAAGGGGGTCCTCTGAGTATGTGGCTGCCCCAAAATCTTACCTCCACGGAATCTTATGACATTCTGACAGTAATCCTGTTTTACAAGAGTCAGCGTTGCGACGCCCTATGAGGTCACGGACCGTTATCTTGAGGTTATCTTGAGATGATTTCGGGGCTTTAGTGTCCCCGCGGCCCGGTCCTTGACTAGGCCTCCACCCCCAGGAAGCAGCCCGTGACAGCTAACTATAACACCCAGGTACCTATTTTACTGTTAGGTAACAGGGGCATAGGGTGAAAGAAACTCTGCCCATTGTTTCTCGCCGGCGCCTGGGATCAAACCCAGGATCACAAGTCCAGTGTGCTGTCCGCTCGGCCGACCGGCTCCCCTGAGGAGGCTTCCCTAACCGTGTTCACAGTTAACAGTTAATACGTTTGGATTTCCCTGCTGCAGAAGAACAGTTTGTTGTTAGCATCCCTCCCCCCTAATTTTGTTAGAATCCCCAAATTTTGTTAGTTGTGGACTTATTACTATGGCACTAGGTGCAGAAATTCCTGCTCCCTCAACGACAAGAGTTTCAAGTGATTTGTTCCTGATCTGGTGAGTTTGTTGACGAGAGGTCCAATGACCGGACAGGGAGGAGGGGGTCATCCTCTGAACTTCCCCATCCTACTCCGCTCCCCTCACCGGGAATTTTGGTGAGTGGTTCCTCTGGGATTTTGACTGTAGTCCATCTATTTTCGTGATACCAAGAGCTGAGGCGTGCCGCCCCAGTGTGTGTGTGTGTGTGCAAAGAGATCGTTTAAATGAACAAATCCACAAGGGCCGTGACGAGGATTCGAACCTGCGTCTGAGAGCATCCCAGACAAAGGTTCGAATCCTCGTCACGGCCCTTGTGGATTTGTCCATTTGATGCATCACGTTAGTGTGATCTTTGTGTGTGTGCAAATAGATCGTTTATTTTCAGTCATCTTGTTTATCTCATAGTTTATTAATACGTGACCTTCAGACCAGAGCTGTTGTGACACAGCTTAATTGCTTGAGTGAATGATGAAGAATATTTTTTCATACTAACCAATTTGAATATTGGCATTTTCTCCGAAGCATTTTAGGATTTCATGTAATAAGTTAAGTGTTCCATATTTGTGAGAGACATTTCCAGATTTACATGAAATATAGTGTGCGCTGTGTAGAAAGGGGAACAGAATATCTGTAAGTTTGATACAGTTTGAAGAGTGTTCTTGGATTAAATTATGATTGATTGTGGTAGACGAAGAATTGTGTGCGCAATAAATCTGATAAGCGTGTGACTCTTTGCCATTAGTGAAGTATGTTAGTTGAAGTACACAGGTGAAGGTGTCTACAATATATGGTTAAGTATAGGTGTGTGTTGATGGGTATATGGTTTGGTATTGAAGGTGTGTGATGTTGGGTATGTGGCTAGGCATAGAAGGTGTGTGATGTTGCGTATGTGGTTATGTTTAGGCGTATGTTGAATATCTAGTTACGTATTTGTGCGTTGCGTATGACAGTTGTATCATACACAACACACGTAAATGTGTTTCGACAGTTCAACACACTTAACATTGAAAGTGAGTGCAGTATGACCTCATATACTTGTCAATAAATAAGCCTGAATAGTGAACATAACTTACACTCATCAGATTATGAATGCAAGTAAAATTAGCGAATTCCGATATATTTTAAAAATCAAATATATTTAATGATTATGGAGAGCGTTCGTGAATAATCATGATTCCAATACATTCAACATTGTATTTACATATGTAACTAGACACAAAAGTCATAAGGCGGAATCGCACATAACATTGTCGCCAAGAACGACATTCGGCTCATTTTCATAATATTTTAGCTAGTGGTCTCCATAATTAATATCATATAGCACACAGCTGACTGCAATTAATGACCCGCGATTGTTCAGGCATTTAATTAACTAGTGTACACCTGTCCCCCGACTGCATCAACGTGATAGACAAGTGACTAAAATTAATCCCTGGTTGTGGCTGTGTTCGTATTGTGATGCGTGGCAGTGGATGTGTTCGTATTGTGATGCGTGGCAGTGGATGTGTTCGTATTGTGATGCGTGGCAGTGGATGTGTTCGTATTGTGATGCGTGGTTGTGGATGTGTTCGTATTGTGATGCGTGGTTGTGGCTGTGTTCGTATTGTGATGCGTGGCAGTGGATGTGTTCATATTGTGATGCGTGGTTGTGGCTGTGTTAGTATTGTGATGCGTGGTTGTGGCTGTGTTCGTATTGTAATGCGTGGCAGTGGATGTGTTCGTATTGTAATGCGTGGCAGTGGCTGTGTTCGTATTGTAATGCGTGGCAGTGGCTGTGTTCGTATTGTAATGCGTGGCAGTGGATGTGTTCGTATTGTGATACGTGGCAGTGGATGTGTTCGTATTGTGATGCGTGACAGTGGCTGTGTTCGTACTGTAATGCGTGGCAGTGGCTGTGTTCGTATTGTAATGCGTGGCAGTGGCTGTGTTCGTATTGTAATGCGTGGCAGTGGCTGTATTCGAATTGTAATGCGTGGCAGTGGCTGTGTTCGAATTGTGATCAACAATACGACCAAAAGACCTCACCACAAATGACAAAAAAAACAATGGACACAATATTTATTTTCACACAACTACAACAAATCTAATTATTGTTGATTCTGATATCACTTTATCACAGAAAATGGATAATCCTCAAGCAAGCAGAGTTCACCCGAATATCCTTTGTTCGTACCTTTCGTATGCACTTCTCATCCTTGATGTATTAGTTGAGAAGTTAATCTGAATAAATTGCGATGCATTGAAGTGTTTGCGTATATAGGAGTATATTAAACGTTTGCAGCATATCCCAAAAAGCATTATTAACTAAGGTGCAACTCTCAGGGTGCATCGTTGTACACTTTGAATAACACCAACACCAACGGACTGTGCAACAGAACACACCAGGCTGTTATAATGAGACAGAAATAAAAGACCTGTGTTGACCAGACCACACACTAGAAATTGAAGGGACGACGACGTTTCGGTCCGTCCTGGACCATTCTCAAGTCGATTGTGAATGGTCCAGGACGGACCGAAACGTCGTCGTCCCTTCAATTTCTAGTGTGTGTGGTCTGGTCAACATACTTCAGCCACGTTATTGTGACTCATCGCCTGCAAAAAGACCTGTCTTTGTTGGTTTTACTAGATAAATAATTGGGTCAGAATCTTCAATGCATTCCCTCTACACAGCAAGACCCCCACACACACACACTATTCTCAAGAGCAGTATATCGTTAAAGAATCCGATTTTTAACAATTATATTGTTGAATATAACTAACTTTGTTTTGGACCATGATCTATAATCCAAGGTGCATGTAAATGGGAAGATAAATGGCATTCAACTGCTAGATACACTTTTATAAGCCATTCATTCTTTTAGGGGTTGGCGAGGACCTTGTCAAGCTCTGGAGGATTATTAATGTCGCCACATTAGTTTACTGACCAACCATCAAGTTTACAGTAGTCATGATAATAGTCCGGAACGAAAGTAAACTCTAAGTGTATATACAGAGATACATGGGGTACACCTCTCGATGTGTCTTTCTTATTTTCTTCTCCCTCTCTTATTCCCTTCTTCTCCCTCTCTTATTCCCTTCTTCTTCTCTTATTCCCTTCTCCTTCTCTTATTCCCTTCTTCTCCCTCTCTTATTCCCTTCTCCCTCTCTTATTCCGTTTCTTTGGTAATCAGAATCAGAATATGTATAACGTAATAGATATTATGGATTATCTAAGTTGAGTATCTAAGATTATCTAAGTTGAGTATCTAAGATTATCTAAGATTATCTAAGGATCATAAATTATCTAAGGATCGTGGATTATCTAAGGATCATGGATTATCTAAATTGAAATTAGTTCGCATTTTCCTAAATATTTTTATTATCAGTATTTATCTCATTATTTCAACGTTATGCTCTATATTTTAACAATGTGTCTCGTTACTAAGTATTCGCAGTTAGTATTTTCACGACTAAACACGTGTTTAGTCCAGCCACAGCAGTAACGACATTCATAAATCAACTACAAATGAAGCGAAATCATTCATGTTAATCAAATAACAACAAAGAATGTGGTACTGATTTCATAAATTATATGCTCTGAACTTCATTATTAATGTTTGATAGACCAGTGATAAAAAAATATATAATCTTTTATCATCGCGGGATAAGGAAAAAATATAGATGAACAAAAATGTGTTCATTTTTATTCATGCAAAAAAATTTTAATCATTTGTTTCATTTAATATGCAAACGTAAAAATGGTAAAAAATAGTGTTGTACAGTTTTATTTTTTGAACTTGATAGAAGGGGTGACATTGCTTATTCCTAATGAAGATATATTCAGATTTATATTTTTCGTCCATAAACAGAACACATTATCAAAACAGAAAATTATGTGACACATGCTTACAGTGAGTGGTGTAACCTGCTGCTTTGTACATACACTGAGTTTACTTTAATTCTGGGCTATGTTGAGGATTAGAGTGTCTTGCTGTTTGGTCAGTAGTCTATTGTCTTGGACTTGGTAACAATCCGGGGGTTTATAGGTATAAAGTCCAACACCAAACTTAACTGTATTGCATATGGCAAAATTCTTCATCACATTTCTTCACAAAACTCATATCTAAATTCCTGAAAACTGGAGAAAAACCTGGTTGCCTATTGTAATTCCATATTTATTATAATAAAACCTATATATCATTACTAACTTTTAATAGCAATTTCCGTTGTCAAGAATTTGGTTTAGTAATTGACAACCATATTTACCAAGTAATTTGTATTTGGAGTTCTTTAAAACAAAATAATTAGGTAGAATTTTTACCCCTAATATAGTGGGCTGCATAATTTTCAAATCTTTGTTAGTTTCGGCGGTTTTTTCAATCTAGTTAAGATACATTAGCTGTTTCATGTATTTAATCTGTTGACAATTTAAATATTTAGAAAAGAGGTTTCACAAAGCACATTTAACTTGTTTTTTTTTTTGATAAGATGATGAAAACAAATATGCTTTGCGAAAGGTAAGAAGAGTGATAATAAACTTTTGTCATAGCAAGAAGTGTTCCGCGTCCTCAGGTACTTGTCTGCGTTGTAATATCTTATGACATAAAATCTTAAATGTAATTTTATAAGACGTGGATGAAGAGTGGATTATCTCCAGGTACCTTAGTGGCTCTGCGAGGAAGGATCAAAGTCTCAGTTGCATAATTCTGAGATTCTCGTACTTTTAAGGCCCGTGTTTGAGTCTCAGATGATCCAAGTAAATGGAATGTGCTCAAAACTGTTGACACAAAATTTTATCTTCATGCTGCCAAAAATATTGTCTTGTCATTGTTAAATATGATATCACTCTCTCACGGAAATTGGATATATATATATATGTATATATATATATATTATATATATATATATTATATATATATATATATATATATATATATATATATATATATATATATATATATATATATATATATATATATATATATATGTCGTACCTAGTAGCCAGAACGCACTTCTCGGCCTACTATTCAAGGCCTGATTTGCCTAATAAGCCAAGTTTTCCTGAATTAATATATTTTCTCTATTTTTTTTCTTATGAAATGATAAAGCTACCCATTTCATGATGTATGAGGTCAATTTTTTTTTTATTGGAGTTAAAATTAACATAGATATATGACCGAACCTAACCAACCCTACCTAACCTAACCTAAGCTATCTTTATTGGTTAGGTTAGGTATGGTAGCCGAAAAAGTTAGGTTAGGTTAGGTTAGGTAGGTTAGGTAGTCGAAAAACAATTAATTCACGGAAACTTGGCTTATTAGGCAAATCGGGCCTTGCATAGTAGGCTGAGAAGCGCGTTCTGGCTACTAGGTACGACATATATATATATATATATATATATATATATATATATATATATATATATATATATATATATATATATATATATATATATATATATATATATATATATATATATATATATATATATATATATATATGGCACGAAAAAATATTTGTTTGTACTTTCTTCCTAGTGACAACTTTTTCCTCTACTCTTTCTATGAAGCTTTTTGTGTTGTGCCGGAAGCCATGTTGGAACATGGAGAAGACATGTGTCATGGAAAATAGAATCGCGATATGTGTTCCATCATTTCTGAATCATAAAAATATTTTTATATAGACATATAAAAGAGCATTGGTTTTCATTCAGCATTTCAAAAATGTATGCTAAAAATAACAGATAAAACAAATATTATATCTTGTAACATTCGTTCTTCTAAATCAATTTGAACGCAAGCATTAACAATTTCTGTTTTTACTACAAACTCTTGAAAATCTATATTTTCACATATGTCATCAGAACAAGAATGTTAATTGACTGTGTCATCTTAGGGTTTCCCCTCGCACCACTCTTATTTACTCAGTTACTTTCAGGTTATATCAATATTTCCTTGTAACCAGAGTGATGTCATTGACTTGTGATCCCGAATTCGCAAAAAAATCATTATGACTTTATTAGTTACAAGGAAATTTAATATAATTATTTATATATATGGACGGATACTCCGTCATCCCCAGGAGGCAGAATATCATTGATCTTAGAGTTCGATTCTCACTTAATTATTAGCAAGCTTTTTCACATATATCATTTGGAAAATTCCAGTTTTTTCCAGATTAGAATCCAGAAAGAGAATTCTAATCTCATTATTGATAGTGACTATTTATACGTATAGCACTTTTAACAGCTCAGCAAAATTTTTATTATATATTCAGTGAAACATTAAACTGTGAGCCTTGGTCACCCCTAAACCAAGGCGAACATTTCCTTTTTTACAATGTTTTTTTATTAATACATTAGGTACATCTGCATTTGTGCAGCTACCCTAGACTATATGAAGTTGAGTACAGTGTGTCAAAAAAGCTAACTAGGTGATGCTAAAAAAAAAATCCTTTTTAAAAGGGCCAAAACAATTTTGGTTAAAGTCTACGGATTTACTGTACCACATTTCACTTACTCTGTCCTAATGTGAGTTTTGATATCAATGTCCTAAATTTATCGTCTTTAATCCTCAGGAGCATAAAAAAAGTTAATGAAACCAAAATCTACAAAATTGGCAGAAAGAAGCTAAGTAGTATGAACAAAAGCAACCTTAGCAGCAGCAGTAACATCAGCAGCATATATAACATCAATACCGTCAGTAGCAAAAATGTAATATCAACGCTTCTAACATAAAAAACAAATCTTCATATAACCAGAACATCAGAGCAATCAATAACAAAATACAAGAGAGAACAACACGTTGCAAAACTTACAAAAAAAAACCGCTCCAGCAGCTATAAAAACAACAGCTGGCACGTTAGGGAAATTCAACAACTGAATCATCAGTAACAAATACAGAGGTAGATATTGCAGGAAAATAAAAGCTAATACATATAGACACAACGTCAACAAAATGAAACAGATACAAAGGACACCAGTTCAATGGGCTTTATAATTCACACGCCTTGCTGCGAGCAGCAGCGGCGTCCGACAGCCTGGTTGACCAGACTACTGGATAGAGACTCGGTCGCGAGAACATTGATCATTGGATCCAGCTCACGTGCGTCTGGACAGCACTTGCACAAGTTACAACACCAGTTACACATTTAGGGAAAAAACAGCATAGATGATAGTAACACCATGGCTAGGAGGGCCAACACTAAGGCTAGGAGGGCCAACACCAGGGCTAGGAGGGCCAACACCAGCTCTAGGAGGGCCAACACCAGGGCTAGGAGGGCCAACACCAGGGCTAAGAGGACCAATACCAGGGCTAGGAGGGCCCAACACCAGCGCTAGGAGGGCCAACACCAGGGCTAGGAGGGCCAACACCAGGGCTAGGAGAGCCAACACCAGGGCTAGGAGGGCCAACACCAGCGCTAGGAGGACCAACACCAGGGCTAGGAGGGCCAACACCAGGGCTAGGAGAGCCAACACTAGGGGCTAGGAAGGCCAACACCAGGGCTAGGAGGGCCAACACCAGGGCTAGGAGGGTCAACACCAGCGCTAGGAGGGCCAACACCAGGGGCTAGGAGGGCCAACACCAGGGCTAGGAGGGCCAACACCCGGGCTAGGAGGGCCAACACCAGGGCTAGGAGGGCCAACACCAGGGCTAGGAGGGCCAACACCAGCGCTAGGAGGGCCAACACCAGCGCTAGGAGGGCCAACACCAGCGCTAGGAGGGCCAACACCAGCGCTAGGAGGGCCAACACCAGCGCTAGGAGGGCCAACACCAGCGCTAGGAGGGCCAGCACCAGCGCTAGGAGGGCCAACACAAGCGCTAGGAGGGCCAACACCAGCGCTAGGAGGGCCAACACCAGCGCTAGGAGGGCCAACACCAGCGCTAGGAGGACCAACACCAGCGCTAGGAGGGCCAACACCAGCGCTAGGAGGGCCAACACCAGCGCTAGGAGGGCCAACACCAGCGCTAGGAGGGCCAACACCAGCGCTAGGAGGGCCAACACCAGCGCTAGGAGGGCCAACACCAGGGCTAGGAGGGCCAACACCAGCGCTAGGAGGGCCAACACCAGGGCTTAGGAGGGCCAACACCAGCGCTAGGAGGGCCAACACCAGGGCTAGGAGGGCCAACACCAGCGCTAGGAGGGCCAACACCAGCGCTAGGAGGGCCAACACCAGCGCTAGGAGGGCCAACACCAGGGCTAGGAGGGCCAACACCAGCGCTAGGAGGGCCAACACCAGCGCTAGGAGGGCCAAAACCAGCGCTAGGAGGGCCAACACCAGCGCTAGGAGGGCCAACACCAGCGCTAGGAGGGCCAACAGTAGCTGCGTGAGGCAGAATAAATTACAGATGATTCACGACCTGTCCGGTCCAGGTAATGGGAAATAAAATGAGAGTGATGGCCCCCTATATAGCATACGTTTAATAAGACACTAGAGAAACTGCACGAATTAAAAGTGTCATTAAAACGTGTCATTGAGCACAGTAGACGAACTTAAACGGTAGCTAATGACATCAAAACCTATTCGTATGATGCTACATACAACCCACGTGTCAGAGGATCTGTTGCACCAGACAGCCTGTGTGTATTGACTTTTATTTTTTAATGACAGGTTTTGAGGCAATACTTCAAAAGCTTTATTAAGCAGGAGTGATATTGCACTGGAGTCATGCATCACCAGGTATACCTTTAGTGATGATGAGTTGTGTCAGTACTTAATGCTCTAATTAGCTCATACATCAGCCTCCTGTTGTTATAGTGTCGGAGTGTGTGTGAAACACCACCCCGGTGTGCCGCGTAGAGTGCTGGTCCAGGATCCATCAAACCCTCGCGAAACCTGTACATCTTTCAACAATCATGGAGGGGTTTTGTTTACAATTATTAAACAGTTTATAATCTCAAACCACTACCAGGATCTTTAAAACAGTAATAACCTTCGATTGTTGTCTTTCGACGCTCGTAAACTCCTTTATTAAATGTAATTAAAGCCGTCATGACTGAAAGATGTGCAGGTTTCGTAAATGAATGCGTAAATGCTTGGTGATTCCTGGCAGTGGCTGATACGTCCAAAACGTCCTGTTGATTACTCTTGTGACCAGCATGAACTTGGAAAGAAATCAGGCGACATATTGCTGCCAGAATTGTCTCATGAAATTATTGTCAATAATTTAGTATTTATTCATATTATATTATATTATATTTTTTATTATTATATTATTATTATATTATAGTATTCATATTATATCAGTATTCTTACTATATAATAATTATATATTATTATAGTACTTACATAATATTATAGTACTCATATAATATTATAGTGTATTAATATTTCTTCGGTGAAAGCTGGTATGAATTGTTGGGCAGTGAGAGAAGAAAGAGGTAAGGAAATAGAGGAAGAGAGAAGAGGGGAGGGAAAAGAAAAACAGGAAGAAAAGTACGAATAAGCAGGAATCAAGGGAGGTGGAGGGATAACCAGAGAGAGTTAGGGAGGGGAACGGGGAAGCGAGAGGGAATATCGCAGTGGGAGTATTTGGCTGTAGTCGGTGCGGCCACAGCTCCTGATATGGCCAATTCATCGCTGGCCATCTATATGTAAACTAGCCCTCCCCCGTCACTGTTACTCCCCGCCTGGGCGTGCTGCTCAGCGTCCCTCCGCCACAACACCTTCCTGGGGCTTGCAAGCAGGTGCTCTCTCTCTCTCTGTTGCCTGCGGTGCTTTGAGCTGAGCTAGTGGGTGTTCTCTCTGTTGCGTGCGGTGCTCTTGAGAGGAGCAAGCAGGTGCTCTGAGAGAAGCAAGCAGGTGCTCTCTCTCTCTCTGTTGCCTGCGGTGCTTTGAGCTGAGCTAGTAGGTGTTCTCTCTGTTGCTTGCGGTGCTCTGAGAGAAGCAAGCTGGTACTCTCTCTCTCTGTTGCCTGCAGTGCTTTGAGAGAAGCAAGTAGGTGCTTTCTCTGTTGCCTGCGGAGTTCTGAGCTGAGCAGGCAGGTGCTTCCTCTGCTGGCCAATGAGGTGCTCTATGAGATGAACTCATTATGAGGTGAATTAGCTTCATGCAGGTTGGCGTTCAATCCCCCGACCGTCCAAGTGGTTGAGCACCGTTCCTTTTACCCAGTTCGTGCCAAATCCTTATCCAGACCTCTTCCCAGTGCTATATAGTCTTAATGGCTTAGCGCTCCCCAAATCTCTTATCTTCCCCTTCCCTTCATATGATAGGTCGTCTCTCTCTCTCTCTCTCTCTCTCTCTCTCTCTCTCTCTCTCTCTCTCTCTCTCTCTCTCTCTCTCTCTCTCTCTCTCTCTCTCTCTCTCTCTCTCTCTCTCTCTCTCTCTCTCTCTCTCTCTCTCTCTCTGTGTGTGTGTGTGTGTGTGTGTGTGTGTGTGCGTGTGTGTGCGTGTGTGTGTGTGTGTGTGTGTGTGTGTGTGTGTGTGTGTGTGTGTGTGTGTGTGTGTGTGTGTGTGCGTGTGTGTGTGTGTGTGCGTGTGTGTGTGTGTGTGTGTGTGTGTGTGTGTGTGTGTGTGTGTGTGTGTGTGTGTGTGTGTGTGCGTGTGTGTGTGTGTGTGTGTGTGTGTGTGTGTGTGTGTGTGTGTGTGTGTGTGTGTGTGTGTGTGTGTGTGTGTGTGTGTGTGTGTGCGTGTGTGTGTGTGTGTGTGTGTGTGTGTGTGTGTGTGTGTGTGTGTGTGTGTGTGTGTGTGTGTGTGTGTGTGTGTGTGTGTGTGTGTGTGTGTGTGCGTGTGTGTGTGTGCGCGCGTGTTCGTGCAAGCTCTGCTAATTGAACACAGTCCATCGGGGTCGAGCGGGATACAGAACTCCCTCTGGCTCTCTGTTCCTCGCCTTCACCCTCTCTCCTTCCCCTTCTCTTTTCCATCGTTTCTCAGAATCTTCTCTTCTTCAAATACCTTCTCTCCATCTTTTCTCGTAATTCCATCTAAGCTTCCTCTTCTAGTTCTTCCTTCTCCTCCTCCTCCTCCTCTTCTTCTTCCTTTTGTCTTATTTTTTTCTGCTAATTCTTCTCTTTCCTCCACCCAACACTCTCCCCCTTTTACTTTTTCCCCTAATTCTTGTTCATCTTTTCTTGTCTATCTTTCGTCCAATTTCCCTCCGGGTTCGAGGCAGAGAAGCTGTGATAGCCTGTGCATATACGATATTTTTCACTGCGTCACTGTCAACCCGTGTCCGTGTTGGCCTCGGTACGTATATGTGTCACTTTGAACCCGTGTCCGTGTTGGCGTCGGTACGTATATGTGTCACTTTCAACCCGTGGCCGTGTTGGCCTTTTTACGTACAAGTGTCACTACAGACAGACAGCTGCACACGGCAGACGTGCAGAGTGTGAGAGCGTCTTCCAGGACGGGAGGTGGTCCTCTGTTATTGAGAGGAAACTGTCCACGTGAGACCGTCTCAAGGAACACTTGTGTCTCACCGTCACTCACTATAACCCTCTGTCTAATTAATTTAAAACGTCAGATATCTTCAGATAAATAATTCATAATTGTGAGCCCTTCTCACTGGGATTAAAACTATCGAACGGCCTAATCTGGAGGAAAATGGAGAACCTGTGTGGATTTTTTTTAGGCATATAAATTTTGTGTTATTATTTCGAGATAACGTCAATATTTGGGTGCTTAATAATTTCAATAAAACACTGGAATTTTGACGTTGTAGTTGATAGGGTTAAAAGAATTTGTATTATTTGCGAGTACAGGTTGTACAGCTGGTACAACTGGTGCTGTGATTGGTTCTCTTGAGTCTTGAATCATTCCAGGACGATGTCTCAACAGGGCGACGAAGAACTAGATTAGCCAATTGACGCTTTAGTCAAATCAGTACTGTACTCGCTTCAACTTCCTCGTATGTTAAATTCCGGTTAATTATTAGTCTTTCCTTGGATATTTACTACAACATTAACGCACTTTTCTCTGCAACTATCTATGTGAACTGTCGAAGAAGTGTTAGAGAGTAAAGGCAAGGAGGGAGTTCCTTGGTTTAAGGTGTCCCGACAGTAATTATCAATATATGTTGTTGTTAAAGATTCGCTACCCTGGAACAAAAAGTTCCAAGTAACACGGGCTATGGTGAGTCCCGTATATCAATATAGTGTGTGGAGCTGGGATACATTCATGTGTCATACACCCACAATATCTTATCAATTTAGTGCTATGTTGTGTGTGTGTGTGTGTGTGTGTGTGCAGGCTGCCCCAACGTCAGCTATTAATAGTAAAGTGTGAGGGTTACCTCCACAACAACTATCAATGTAGAGTGTGGAGGCTACCTCCACAGTAACTATCAATGTAGAGTGTGGAGGCTACCTCCACAGCAACTATCACTGTAGAGTGTGGAGGCTACCTCCACACCAACTATCAATGTAGAGTGTGGAGGCTACCTCCACACCAACTATCAATGTAGAGTGTGGAGGCTACCTCCACAGCAACTATCTATGTAGAGTGTGGAGGCTACCTCCACAGCAACTATCTATGTAGAGTGTGGAGGCTACCTCCACAGCAACTATCTACTGTAGAGTGTGGAGGCTACCTCCACACCAACTATCAATGTAGAGTGTGGAGGCTACCTCCACAGCAACTATCAATGTAGAGTATGGAGGCTACCTCCACAGCAACTATCACAAGTGTCTCTTAAGTTAGCAGTAGCTCCCCTTAGGTCGTTCTCTCACGGTGGGACACGAGCCAGTTCATCCACTAGCAAGTAGGCAGTTTAAAATCCACTTCATTAAAGACAAGTACCATTTGCGACCCGAGTATTAAAAGATAAAACGTTTGCTTTGCAGACACTGGCAATTTTTGTTTCTCTTCAAACCCAGCTGGTACTTTTATGTTAACAAAGAAAACGGAATAAACGATCCGAAGCTCAACAAAATTAATTATTACGACCAATTTGGCAAAAACAAATAGAAATGGAAGATAATGAGAGCATTGTTTAATTAACAATTCCGCGTCCAGCCGGTTATTAAGAGTGATTTTACCTCATGTTGCTCATTTCCTTATTTTTCATAATGACTGGAGCGGCGCGCGTCTGCCTCGCTAATGGCTTCATGGATAAAACATTGACAATCACCATGTTTGTTTGGTCTTAATTTAGTGCGCTGGAGCCCATGTCAACACAGGCGCAGCTTCATCCAATGACAGGTTGGAAAATGCAATAGGACAAGGCTCTATGTTATTGTCTCAGGGACTTCCTTTCTGATTGCTGTACCTTCCTGGAAAATAAATGATTGGAGTTGAAGAGTGGTCGTATATTAGCTCTTGTTCAATCGCTGAGAGAGACCTGCCACCTCACACCTACTGCTCCTTTCAACATCCCCTGGTGTATATAATATCAAGCCTGCCAATAGGTGTTCACTTTCGCATTCTTGAAGACCGTGCTCCATAATATCTGAAATTGAACCTTGGTCTGGATGTTTCTAATAAGGAAAGTCTACGACAGTATCGAACTGCTGCTCAGACTCTATTTTTCAACTTTTCCTACCATGACGGAATTTGGTTGTTATTTACCCTTGAATCCTGACCTTTGTACCAGACCCTATATAACAGTATTTATGTCTTGATATATATATATATATATATATATATATATATATATATATATATATATATATATATATATATATATATATATATATATATATAGATATATGCGGAAAATCCACAGAGAAATATGAAATGAGGTGAACGTTTCGGCTTTGTTTATGCTATACCTGTTTTTGGTTAATTACACCTGACCAACCCTAGGGATGGGTTGGTCAGGTGTCGGCCTATATATCCTCCCCCTTCTCCCTTCTCCTTAGTCAGTCTGGTGTTGACAAAGGTTTTAACAAAGCCGAAACGTTCACCTCATTTCATATTTCTCTGTGGATTTTCCGCATAAAATGATCAGTGTTTTGTGATCGTCAATTGCATATATATATATATATATATATATATATATATATATATATATATATATATATATATATATATATATATATATATATATATATATATATATATATTCTATTTATTCGAGACGTTTAATTTCGTTGTCTTCTATAGTAAGAGATCTGCCATACTTCTATTTATATTAAAGGTATAATGTTTGTTAAATAGTAACAATTTTTTAGCAAAGTGCAAATCAAGTAACTTTAAAATACTTTCGTTCTACTCACGTTAATAATAGGCTTGTTGGGCTTTACAGCCAGCGACCTATGAAATCTCCGTTGGATAAAGCGCCCGTTTTGACTTAGAAATATAGTTATTTCAATTAATAAACCTGAAACCTAAGGAAAAGAATACAGTAAAGTAAGATTATGGCTCCCGAATTGTAAGAGAAAAAAGTGTACATGTTCAGTAGGTGTGGGTGTACATGTACAGTAGGTGTGTGTGTATATGTTCAGTAGGTGTGGGTGTACAGTACGTGTGGGTGTATAGTAGGTATGGGTGTACATGTACAGTAAGTGTTGGTGTACATGTACAGTAAGTGTTGGTGTACATGTACAGTAAGAATGGGTGTACATGGTGTGGGTGTACATGACAATGTACTGTACTGAGCTGTCCTTCCCTATTCACCTAGCAGCAAGGACAGCAGTCTCTGGCTCTTTATTGATGACTCGCATGTCTTTGTCTTATGGTCTAGTGTTTCTGTTAACATTTGTATATTAGTAGTAAAGTCCTTCAGTTATGTTTGTTGAGAAAACATGTTCCAGATGCGAATAGCGCGAGATGTGAGAAAAACTTGATCGCGTGATAACCTTGACAAGTTACAATCATTTCGAGGAGGCAAAAAGTTAACCTTCTTTTATTTCTACAACCTTCTTCCTGGTTGTCGACGGACCCTGACCATGTTGGAACCTTTGTGATAATACCCCTGGTAGTGGAAGGTTTCGTGAAATGATAGGCTGCCTCCCCTCTCGTCAACCTAAGAGATGCGTTCGAATTGGAGATGAGGTGTACAGGATTATCCAATAGTTTAGTGACTCCTGAGTATATGCTACAAGTGGCATTTCACTAAAGCAAGCTTAAAAGCTGCTTAAAGTGGCCCTTCGCTGTCCTCATTATACTCGCATTCAGATTTGGTGTGATATTAGGGGCCTATTAACATCTGGAGGATTACAGGATCTGTTGTTGCAACACAGTAATTAATAGTACCGTTCAGAACTCAATTAAACTCATTGTATATACACCGAGAAATGTGGTAAACCCCGGTGTATGTATATATGGTTGTATGTACTAATAGTTTGGAGTTGGGTTAAAGGCCAATCAACCGCTAGAGGATTATTTGAAACCACTGAAGTGCTTACTAACCAATCAACAAATATACTTTGTTCCTAAGCAGAGTCGATGATAAAAATAAACTCAGTGTATATTCACCGTGAGGTGGGGTACACCTCTCGGAATATATATCGTATATATAATTTGTTTGGTGTTGGGCTTCACCCCCACCAATCTACCAATTAGCAAGTAACTTAAATCAGGAGCATAGTCAACAACTGTAGCATTCTCAGTGAAAATGTACACGGAAAAGGGGGGTTATACTTCTTAGTGTATATATTCTATGTTGTTATGTTAATTGAAAACAGTGAAAAGATATTCAAGGTGACTAAAGACTGAAAAACAATAATTTATTAATTATATATTTTTGGCAAAAGAGCAAACTTGCCACAAAGCCGTGTGCTGGCAGGAATCGCCAAGCCGTGTAGTGGCAGGAGTCACCAAGCCATTTGGGAAAGTGTTCCCAAATTGACACCACACCATAGGTGGTGTGGTGTCGAGTGTCACCAAGCCCTGGGTGGCTGGGAGCAAAGATTACATCATTCAGGAAATTATAAACATATAATTTTATAGAAAAACCTAATTCCCAAGAAAACCATTCCATCAGGTGGGTCAACCCGGGTGCTTTACCTATTTTCTTCTTCGACTCTGACTCACTTCTTTTCCTTCCCCAGTTCGTCTCTTACTCCTTACGGGGTATTCTCTTTTTAAAGACTAAAAGCAAGGAAAACAGATGACATTACGTATAGCAAAGTGTATTATTAAAAGTACCTAAATACCAATCTATTTCATATTATACTGGATATAGTGCTAAAAGCGTGATTTTCTTCCATGGAACAATAATATTTGTTTTTACTCAGTAAATTTAAATACTATTTTCAGTAGGTTTTGTACTGTACATATAAATTAAAAAATAGAAAATTTTTAAAGTATAGTAGTTAAATAAAAAGGGCTGGTATATCATGGCTGATACAGGCTCACTAAGTTCTCTGCACGTATTCTTACGGCAATCTGTAATCCAAAATGGATAGCACATATAATGACGGGATGAAATGTACAATATATGTAAAGGTACATAAAAAAATATGTTTCGTACTATTAATTTATATGGACCCCAAGAAGGAAGCAAAAACTAAATCTAGCTTTTCTTTGGCCTTGAATGGAACATATATATACTAAATGAGGCCTAAGATTGTACATGTAAGGAGCTAGGATTGTATATTTAAGCCTAGGACAGCTTCATGGTTAGTGTGTTTAACTTTTTGTTATGTAAGCTTGAATTGCAATAGTATTCAACTCATTCCATCTATTGAAGCTAGAGGCACTATCATTTTCGGAGGATGCGTTGCATACATACACACTCACGTGCATACGCCACTAACGCATATATAGAGAGTATTTTCAGAACTTGTATTTGTAGCTATAAAAATGGCTGCTGTCGCTTGACTAAGCAGGTGTACAGCCGAAAATCTGACTAGTATTGAGACAAATGCTTGAAATACAAAATCTGACATTTTGAGACAATGGACAAGTGAGATTTGTCTCGATCATTTCCTCCAAACGCATCTTACCTCACCAAGTTCAGCATTTCGCATTTTATATACATCACCACCACATATTATAACTGCTACATATATGGTCTTTCGACCAAGTGTCAAGATAACCAAATTCATTAGAATAAAAATACATATTGGCGTAATATATTCTTGGCGACTGCCAGCTCCCCTGCTTCTTAGCTCTTTCAACAGTAAATGGCGGTAAGAAAGAACAGAAGACAGCTCTTTGTTTCTCTCAATTTCAAGAGAAAAATGTTCAGATTACTCAACAATATTACGAATCTAATGTTTACTTTGCTCAACTTTGGCAGAAACTTTAGAGGCAAGTATACACAGATGGAAAACAGGATTGTCATGGACTCGTACTAATGAATAATTTCCGTTATCAAGAAACTGCACAATTTTATAGAAATTTCAGTTTTGTGTTTCCATTAGAATTTATTATGATTTAAAAATATGTCTATGTAATGCATAGTTTATAACCTTAATAGATTACTAAAAGCATTTGAGGATAGATGTTTTCTTTATAATATATCATATTAGATCATTTTTAGGTAAAAAAATATAGGTAATGATCATTGATAATGGTAATATATATAATGGTAATGATCAATATAATAATCATTGTCATGCCAAATTAATTTTGTTGTTGTCTACTCTCAAATGTCCCAGTTAATTAAACAATATTTCTTCTAACAAAAATTTAAGTAAAATCATTTCATATCCGCTTACAAATTATTAGAGTTTTGAAGGTTCTTCGTTTTAGTTATTGGAAATATTTCAGGAAATCCACTGGAACAAGTAATGGGTGGTTCCTACTCCGTGTTTCTTGCGTCTTAGTTATGGAAAATATAAACACCTTTGGTAAAGACATGTTGACGAATTGTTTCAGTTTTGCTGTAAATGACAAAGTTATGAATCCTGCCATGTGAAATGTATTTTTTTTTATATCTATCATTTATGATCAAAAACAAATAATTAATTGTAAAATTTAATAGAAAATCCCATGTAACTACAATTTACCTAAGCAAGTGTAAGTCATGCGGAATAATAATATCATCCTCGACGTATACATCATGATACTATTTAGCAAAGTCTACCATAAGTTCAGCTATAACAACATTATGAATAATAATAATTGGCACTTCCTAGATCTGCCGGTTATCATGGATCAGCTTACATGTAAAAGTAAATGCCGTCACGTGTAAACATAAATATATATATTCGTTATATCCATTTTTTTTTTTTATATAGACAAGATTAGGTACCCGGCGGTGCCCAGATCGACCCCAAAAGATTAATTACACCATTCATGCGTTGAGAGCCCGGGTCGACCCGAGACTTGCGTAAACCTGTGTCAAGGTTTCGCGATCGGGGACCGACACTGAACCGAATATGACTGACTGTCCTTGCCCTATAATATATATTCCATAGGTGGCGTACAGTTAAGAAATGCTAGGAGCCCACGTTTCATATATGGAGATCATGTTCTTTGAGTGGACCATGCTTGCAATGGGGGGTTTTGTCTCTTCTCACTATTATTTTCCACCCCTTTTTGTCAAGCATGAATACGCCAACTTGACTTTTATCGCCATAAAACATCCAAAACGAGAATAAATTATTGGTAATGTCCATAACTGGACAGCAAATATATATCTCCTCTCCCCTCTGCAAGTGAACGGGTACTTTGTTATATTATCTAACCTCGTCATCACATAAATTCAATTTTGATATCGGCCCGAATGGTAAAAAAGGCGACTCCCAATCAGAAAACTTGTTTTATATCATATATCTGAAGGCACGTAATACTAGCAAAAGTGATTATGTATGCAAAAGGCAATAATCAATCAAAGAAATCGTTTTTTTAATTGCGCGGGTTCCAGATTGAAAGCCATCTCAATTCTGCTAAATGTAAAATAAAATGCATTTTGTCGATATTTCAGACCGTTAATGGCGCTGAATCGCATCTCATAATGGATACTTGGTAGGGCTAATAGCACTAAGTGGGCCCCAGAGCCCAAAATATGTGACACATTTAAAAGCTGTTGTTCCCCGCCCGGCAAATGGTATGGCGTCGCCCACGCTGTGTTATTTATATATATATATATATATATATATATATATATATATATATATATATATATATATATATATATATATATATATATATATATATATATATATATATATATATATATATATATATATATATATATATATATATATATATATATATATATATATATATATATATGTCGTACCTAATAGCCAGAACGCACTTCTCAGCCTACTATTCAAGGCCCGATTTGCCTAATAAGCCAAGTTTTCATGAATTAATGTTTTTTCGTCTACCTAACCTACCTAACCTAACCTAACCTAGCTTTTTTTGGCTACCTAACCTAACCTTACCTATAAATATAGGTTAGGTTAGGTTAGGTAGGGTTGGTTAGGTTCGGTCATATATCTACGTTAATTTTAACTCCAATAAAAAAAAATTGACCTCATACATAGAGAAAAGGGTTGCTTTATCATTTCATAAGAAAAAAATTATAGTAAATATATTAATTCAGGAAAACTTGGCTTATTAGGCAAATCGGGCCTTGAATAGTAGGCTGAGAAGTGAGTTCTGGCTACTAGGTACGACATATATATATATATATATATATATATATATATATATATATATATATATATATATATATATATATATATATATATATATATATATATATATATATATATATATATATATATATATATATATATATATATATATATATATATATATATATATATATATATATATATATATATCCTGTGGGAATCACCTACAGTGAATGATCTATTTATATTTTACTTACGAACTGTGGAATAACTCGCGCACCTAGACGAACAGTTGCATCACTGTGATAGGAAACTTGCCCAAATGCCTCGTCCAACCCGAGAACAATTAGCTATGAACCGACCGCGCTGAAACCTCCGTGTTACGTTATCCGCCAGACTAGACACTTTGACCCCAAGTCTGGTATTGCTTACTCCACAAGAAATACCAGAAAGAAAATATACTGTTTCTCATGAAATAATATTTCCCATTGTAACTGCTAAAGAAAATGTTTATGAAAGAGAACGGCGTTTGTTTACACACTCGTATTATTATTTAATATATAGTTGATGTTAATACATACAGACAACAGGGAATATATATGTACACCGAGAAATAAACCAAGCTTTTCGGTATACTGTGAGTTTACTGTAGCCTTGGACTACAGGGCTAGAATAAAGTACTAAAGAATAATATTTGTACTCGTCTGTACAAGTTCAGTACTAAAGAATACTTGTGATTGGTCAGTAAGCTATTGTAGTGGTTTTAATAATCTTCCAGAGGTTGATAAGCATTAAACGCAAATGAAGAAAATTTTCCATTATTTTTTTATGTAATGGATTTATATACTATTATTTCTTGAAAAAATATATATATAAAATATAATATTTTTAAACATTTTTGACAACTCAAATTTCATCTATGCATGACCATTAATTATGTAAGCTTTACATTAGAGATTATTCAAGTTATGTTCATATTAACAATTCAATTTTTAATATCAATTCACATTAATGAAGAGATAAGATTGTTTATGTAGTCAGAATTTGAAATTACAAATACTTTCCTGAAGTAAAAATGTTTGTACTCTGCTTTTTTAAGCGCATCAAATTGTTTATTCCCAAGTATAATTGAATTTTGCTCGAACATATTAACTAATTAACCGACGATTCGGTCCGTCGTGGACCTTTATCTAGTAGTGATGATTGATTGTTGCCGCCGGAGGCGGCTAGTTTATTGTGCACCCAATACTCACCCAGTGAGCGGTAGCGCAAAAAGGATTACAGAGGGGTACAAAACGTTTTTATCAGACCTCAACGGAGATCATTACAGTCACAGTTACATCTGTTCTGCACTCCTTATAGTTATAATGAAAGCTAGTTACAGAGTCGATGTTTCGGTCTGCCCCTGAACCCTTATCATTTTTAATTTACTTTGTATGGCTGTGTTGGGCTATTTGTTTCACTCGTATTAATGTGACCTGGTTTCTGGACAGTATCAAAAGTCAAAATAAAGCGCAGTATTACAACTTAAAAGAAATCAGAGTTAAACATTAAAATAAATCACAGGTTCAGTGGGAAAGTAGGTTGACAATGTAGACTTTTTAGCGTTAAACTTTATTTTCTATAAATAATTTGAACTGGAAATATCAGCCAAAGAGAGAACGTGAGGGGAATGCCGACCTAGGAGGACCCAGCCAGGAAGGTCCCAGCCAGGAAGTACTCAGCCAGGAAGGACCCAGCCAGGAAGGACCCAGCCAGGAAGGACCCAGCCAGGAAGGACCCAGCCAAGAAGGACCCAGCCAGGAAGGACCCCGCCAAGAAGGACCCAGCCAGGAAGGACCTGGCGAGGGTCTAGCACCATGGTGGAGTTGCCTGCTGGGCTTACCGTCGCCGTCAGGAGCCCATCGCATTACCGTGCGAGGGAGGAATCGAAACTTAAAGATTTTTTTTTATTTGTGGCACTCTGTGTTTGTGTGTGTACTCACCTAATTGTGCTTGCGGGGGTTGAACTTCGGCTCTGTGGTTCTAGCTTTAAGCAATATGTGTGTGTAACTGGGAAAATGGTCACAACTCCTCAAGAACAACAGCAAAAACACCATTAATCTTCGAAGCTCTTAGAGCAAAATAACAATTCATCCTAACCATAACAAAAACCCATTTATAACTCGACAGCATTCACAACAACACAAATACATCATCCCAAATCACCTGACACACAAAACTTGTGCCCATTCGCAAACATTAAACTGTAAAAAAATACGGAGATCAGCAACAACTCCACAAAAGACTCTTATCACGACACTGCCGACAACCACGCAATTTACAAAACCATTAAATTGTCGTTTTTGAAAAGTTGTAGAATTGAGGAGGTAAAAGTTTGTTGGCAACTTCCTTAATTCTTAATTGATGAAGGCCATACTTCACTACCTGGCCGGCTCATCTAAGCGAAAAGGACCCGGAGATGAAAATTTAATATATATGCCCGAGAATTTTATGATAAATTATCCATAGTAAAAAGATGAGGAGCAAAATATCTCTTTGAAGCTGACGCTCCACATGTCTCTTGTGAAGAGCGTTAACATGGGACACAGAGACTAACATAATCTCTACGCGTCTCCTGTGAAGCTGACACAATGTGTCTCGTATCAGAGGGAGGACTCATCCAAATATATATTAAGCCAGCAACTCCTGCAGGTGTGCTGACGTTAGGCGGTAGCACCCACCACCACCCCTCATACCCACTGTTTTGACTGCTCCATGTCATCCTTTATTACGTTGTATGTGCCTCTTTCGTTTCTTCCATTCCTTCCACTTCTTGTTACCACTCCTGCTCCTGTCTTCTTGCCTCCATGTCTATGTCTAATGTCTCCTTGTCTCCTGCTACTGCTTCCCCAAGAGGGAGCTACGCGACATGCACTCGACTGTCTCCTGAGACGAGCCGTCCGTGCTGGGTTGAATTTTGCATATGCAATGCTGGTTATCTGGTCCACGGTCGTCACCTGCTTCGTCACCCACCACCTCTACCCACCATCATCCACCAGTTCCCAGATGTTATGGAGCCTCTTCTCGTTCAGTATACCACTTAGGTCTGACTGAGGTTTACCTTCCATGTAGACCTCTCATAGACATATACATTGGTCGTATCAGGCTAGCGATAAGATGGTTCAGGTAATTTATATATCTTTATTTGTAATTCCCTTTGTTAACGTATGTTCAAGTAATATGGCAGCTGATAGAACATTCTAGAATGCTTCATCATGTTATCACGATTGACTCATCTAATCAGAGAAAGAGTAACAGCATTAACAGCATTTGATTAACTGTGATTATATGCATATAGATGCTAATCATATCAAAAGGGGAAGAGGCTATTTATCACTGCAGATGCGCTAAGCTTGATTCTGATGGTCCAAGAGTGGATAGTGTCACTAGGATGCTACAAGATCAAATTACATCAAGAGAAAACTGTCCAATCACGAGAGAGGAAGGAACTGGAAATGTGTCATTTTCCCCCACAGTGAAGGTGATTGAAAGTGTGAGAACTCTTCTAAAATACAAAAAGAAATTCCTCACCAACCGCAAATCTGTCGATGTGGCACTCTGGCGGCCATTTATATTGTCTCGGTCCGTCTGCAAGAACATGATAAACTGCCACTCTCGGACCGGGAGAGAACATCTTTTAGTAAGCGTATTTTTTGGAGGATTCATGGACTCGTATATCACCCAAAGGTCACAAGACCTTTGTAGTTAAATTGTGTTTAAAAATCTCAGTTTTCTTACTCCGGAGTCTAGCAGTAACATAAAGTCATTGGGGAGACGTTCTTGCCTCCTCCTGACCTTTATTCTTGGAATAATGTCATAAGTTCACCTTTTACTTGTGTTTTTCTTTATGTTTTATATAATTAAACAATTACGCTTTACTAAGACGTCATCTATTATTGATCTATGTTTATTTTCTTATGGTGGAGTTGTGAGTCATTGTATATTATTGTGTCTGTATTAAGTGACCAGTGCCAAAGTGGTGACCAGTGCCAGTCACAAGTGACCAGTGCCAAAGTGGTGACCAGTGCCAGTCACAAGTGACCAGTGCCAAAGTGGTGACCAGTGCCAGTCACAAGTGACCAGTGCCAAAGTGGTGACCAGTGCCAGTCACAAGTGACCAGTGCCAAAGTGGTGACCAGTGCCAGTCACAAGTAACCAGTGCCAGTTACTAGTGACCAGTGTCAAAGTGCTACTTACCAGTAATCAGACTTGCATTGTGTGTCAAAATTCGTCAGTATCCCCTACGTGTGTACTGTCCCACGTGTACTCACCTAGTTGTGTTTGCGGGGGTTGAGCTCTGGCTCTTTCGGCCCGCCTATCAACTGTCAATCAACTGTTTTACTAACTACTTTTTTTTTATCCACACCACACCACACACACACACACCAGGAAGCAGCCCGTGACAGCTGACTAACTCCCAGGTACCTATTTACTGCTAGGTAACAGGGGCATTCAGGGTGAAAGAAACTTTGCTCATTTGTCTCTGCCTGGTACGGGAATCGAACCCGCGCCACAGAATTACGAGTCCTGCGCGCTATCCACCAGGCTACCAGGCCCTTCCCCCGGTTGTGTGTGTGTGTGTGTGTGTGTGTGTATGTGTGTGTGTGTGTGTGTGTGTGTGTGTGTGTGTGTGTGTGTGTGTGTGTGTGTGTGTGTGTGTGTGTGTGTGTGTGTGTGTGTGTGTGTGTGTGTGTGTGTGTGTGTGTGTGTGTGTATGTGTGTGTGTGTGTGTTTTCTTGCTCGTATCCGCCATCTAACCAAAACAATTCGTGGCTTTCAATCCTCAATATTTTCTACCCTGTCAGCTGGTTAGAGATATGTTCCACCACTCGTTTTTTTCCCCGGTCTCGCTCTTTTTTATTAAACTTCCCGTGATTGATAAATCTGAAAGATATTCGCACCCGCACATATGAATTCGTGAACACAAAAGCCGTCACACATGGAGATACATAAACACCTTTGAACATGGCATATTTTAGTTACATGTCATTCGCCTACTTTATAACGTGGGTTTTAACAGCGATCCGCTGTAATCATCGAGAGATCGTCATTTAGACAGATTAGAAAAACACCTGGTGGCTCCTTTGGAACATAAACCTTATCTAACAGTATACAATCCTAACATTCCTCAACCTAGCCTAACTCAATTTACATGCAACGTATTCTAACATACCTAACTCTAACCTACACGTAACCTAACCTAATTTACTAGTAGCCTAACATACAGCTATAGGCTAACATTGCATGAGAGGAGAGGCTCTATTAAAGAATCTAGGAAGGACGCGAGCAGCTGTGCTATTGGACATTAGGATTTGTATTCCGTGGGAGACTGAAATTAATATAGCTGATCCCTTTTAACGTTTAATTTTTTTTATAGTTGAGAAAAATACTCCCGTGCGTTCAATTCCACACATATAGCCTCACATCAGACACACACACATGTACATGTGCACATGAGCACATGCAAACACACTCGTTTATACAATCACACACACAGAGAAGCGTGAACACCCTTGCATGCATCTGCCTGACTGATTCTTTGATGTTTCTGACACCACAGTTAAAAATCCTACCAAGTTGGGTTTTTCGCCTGTTGGTAACACGGCATGACCTTGACACTTGGTGTCTCTTGACACGTCATGCCTTGTCACAAGGTGTCCCTTGACACGTCATGCCCTGTCACAAGGTGTCCCTTGACACGTCATGCGCTGTCACATGGTGCCCCATGACACGGCATCTCATTCGCACCGCAGTGACGCTTAATTAACATGGTTTCTTTTTCAAGCCTCCACCACATCACTCCCTAATGCATTCCATTTGTTAACTATTCTGACTGAAACAAATCATTCTAATATCTCTGTAACTCATTTGAGCACTACGTTTCCACCTGTGTTCACTTGTTCATGTTCTACCCGTGTAAGAATGTGTGAGTACGGGTCGCTGGCAACAAACACACGCGCGTGTGTGTCTGTGTGCACGCGCGCGTGAGGGGCTAGAGCGTCACCGGTGACCGATGCAGGCATTTGAAGCTATTGATGACAGTTCTTGCTGGCGAGAGGCAGTGGATCCAATATCAGTGCTGGGGAGCCAAAGGAAGTGGAGTGCCACTTTACGGGTCGTGGTGAATATGTATGACTGCTGTGAGGGAGGCCAGGCGCTCTCCAGGCCCCCCCCCCCCCCCGGCACCTGCTGGCCAGGGGTTGACTGGGGCATTGGAGTATTATGCTGGCCAGGGGTGACTGGGGCAGGGGAGTATTATGCTGGCCAGGGGTGACTCGCTCTCTGGGGCAGGGGAGTATTATGCTGGCCAGGGGTGACTCACTCACTGGGGCAGGGGAGTATTATGCTGACCAGGGGTGACTGGGGCAGGGGAGTATTATGCTGGCCAGGGGTGACTCGCTCTCTGGGGCAGGGGAGTATTATGCTGGCCAGGGGTGACTAACTCACTGGGGCAGGGGAGTATTATGCTGGCCAGGGGTGACTCACTCACTGGGGCAGGGGAGTATTATGCTGGACAGGGGTGACTAACTCACTGGGGCAGGGGAGTATTATGCTGGCCAGGGGTGACTGGGGCAGGGGAGTATTATGCTGGCCAAGGGTGACTGGCTCACTGTGGCAGGGGAGTAATTAGGTGGCTGGCAGTCACTGGTTCCTGGAGCATTAATATCTCCCGAAGGTCTTGTACCCCGCCACACTTGCTCCTAAAACGGAGAATGGAAGTTAATTTCACTTTGTTTATCTCTCGCTCTGTGTACTATTACATTCTTCCAACAGGTTCATTTGTGTTCTCGACCTCTGCCTGTATTCTCCTCGTCCTATTCACATTAAATTTATATTATACTCTACTTTCATCTATTCAGTCGGTATCTTTTTACGTTGTGATCATATCTTCTTTGGTCCATCTCTTTCCTTCCATTGCTAAACTGAGGCTCCGTAACGTTTTCTTCATAGGTTAGTTTTTTATAACACTTTTCATACTGTAAAGAAGAGGAGGATTCCATTGCGGTGCTGCAGTTGTTCCTGACCTTAACTGTATATTTTGTTTTAAATAAGATATCTCTTCAAGATTTTAAAAGGCCTAAAATAGTACATTGTACAGTGTACATTCTACCTAGTACAGTGCTATACTGGGCCTAGGAGTATTTAAGTTTGGTTTTTAGCTTTAGTTTTTCCGGAGTTAATAAATAAAATAAGCGGCTTACTTTTCCGAGTTAATAAAGAACAGAAAGCGGCTTACTGGGGCTCCATTACTGTATATTGGCACCATCGACCACATAATTACAAAACGTACTATCAAAACAGGTGGATGGTTGGCAATTGCACATAAACGGTCATTGTAACATGAGTGTACTGGATTGATGAAGCTGATGTTCATCCAAATCTTTCTCTCTTTCTAACTCCTGAAACCTGTTCTGCTCTGTAGTGCCCTTCGTCAACTTTCTACTCTGGCATCCATTTGCCAAAAAGATAGCCAACGGATAGCTAAAGCAGCCAAAATATGAGCAAATGATAGACAAATAGATACACCAAAAATAGTTAAAAGTCAGCCAAAAAAAATAATCAAAAGATAAGCGAGAGATTGCACGTCTTTGGTCCTCACTTATTGATCAACAAATTGTAGAACATTTGCTCTGCTGCATCATTTTTGAACGTGTGATTAAAAATTTGTTTATCAGTATTTTACTCGTGGTTAATATATCGTATATTTTACAATTTACAATTCATAATTTTCTCAGGCGTTATGAATAAGTCTGCGCTATAAACGAGCAACAAATGGCTTGGATCCACTTAAACGAAGATTGAATTTCCTTAACTCAAAATAGACGAGGAGGGATATATTGACAGAGAAAATTTAGCAAGGGATTGGATGTGATTAGTCACAGTGATCAGAGAGGGCGATGACTCAAATATTTAGATCAGTTTCCCGTTTTTCAACTGTCATTCTCCGTCAACTTTGACGCGAAATATTTTTTTTCCTTGCGATGATGAAAATGCATTAATCCTGCTTCGGCATCACGTTGATCATGTGCACCCTTTTTGTATCATGTTGATATGGCCCCCTTGACACGAGCGCCCTTTTTGGGTCTAGTTGAAATGAGCATCGATTTTATATAGCGTTGATAGACGTCTCTGAGTATCTTTTATCATAAATACTTTTAACATTAGTTTTAATTTCATCGCCATTCTGGCCATGGTTTTGGTGTAGGATTTTAGGCTTATATATATCTGCAGGATCATTAAAGCCTCAATAACTGACCAATGTCCATCCAAGTGATTACATCAATTCTCAACATACTAATGTCCATCCAAATGTCCATTAATTCAAAACATATTAAAGAATTATACAATGGTTAAGTGTATATACATTGTGAAGTATATACAATTTTTTACATGTATATCGGCGATATGTATTATTTTCGAAATCAGAATGTGTATAATTTACTGCTGACTTTGCTTATATTATGAATTATTTCTGTAATTAAATAAAACTCAAGGTTTTTTACACAACTAGCAATTGTTTTTGAGGTAAAAGTTTAAAAAATATTTGTGTTGATAATAATATTGTCTCCCTACACTAATTGACTGCACCAGCAGGTGCTCAGTAGCGAATAGGAATCCCTTCCTGTAATAGTCTTGGGAATTTGGGTTTCATGCCTCACAGGGAAACCACTATTCCCTTTCGTCATGTGTAAAACATGTCGAATAAAATACAAGATGTCCAGTAAAGTTTCCGGTTACATTCCTTATTACAGTGAAGTTTAATTAGTGTTTTATTAAGTTTTAAGCATCACATCTCTTTCCTTTTGAAATGCCAGAGTCTCTTGCTTAACGAAGGGCGTGTGACTCCTGCTGGAGGCTGTGAGTGAGCCAGTAATCTCGGTCCGTAGAGCTGGTCGCTGCTGATATATTTGGCTCTCTGCGCTAAAGCCTGCGGCCCTGTGGTCATGCAGCTGCTACCACTGAAGTTACATATATACTCTGAAACTACCACTTAGGTATAATTTACTCCTGAGAATCTCAGTCACAAGTTACATATTATAGCCTCTGTTTCACGGTAACTAATCCAGACTTCATGATATTAAATTATACGAAATATGTCGAACCTGATTTTAATATGTATGGTAAATTCCACATAGCTGATCTCTTTTTGTTATGTCAATCATTTTTTTTCTTTTTTCTCCATTATGGAGGCTGATTAGTTGTCAACACGATAGTTGAGCAAATCATCAGCTGCAGAGTTGAGATTTGTCCTGGGAACAAAACAATTCATGGTTTGTGGTGTACTACTTGGAATTATTAATGATCCAAGTTATGATCCGGAAACCAGTTTACACCGAATTTCAAACCCTGACCTCAGCCTAATAATATAGATAATAACAAACCATGTTTGTTATTATCTATAGATACAATTTACCGAATTTTAATAGTACTGACCTAGCTACCCAACAGGCTTGAGTTATTTCAGGCTGAGGTCGGGTTTGAAATTCGGTGTAAACTGGTTTCAGGATCATAACAACATCCATCCAAACCGGCTTTATTGTTAAAACCCTGATTGATTGATTGTTTCCGCCAGCGACGGCTAGTTTGTTGTGCACCCCATACTCATCCTGTGAGCGGTGGCACAAAAAAAGGAGTACAGAGGGTCCAAAAGGTCTGAATGAATCAGACCTCAGCGAATATTGTACACTAAATTTTACAATTATATCTGCACAATTTATTATTAATTAATATAACAAGTAACTTGGTAACAAGTGGTTAGACACCATTCCTTCCCCCTCCCCCCCCCCCCCCCCCCGTTCTATCCCAAATCCTTATATTTTCCAAGTGCTATATAGTCGTAATGGCTTGGCGCTTTCCCCTTGATAGTTCCCTTCCACCTGCACGCAACATAAAATTGAATGATCTAGTGTGACCCTGTCTTGGTCCACATATGGCATCTCTATCCCCTTACAGACTTATGGACTCGAGATACGTGGAGACAAGTCGCACTCAAGGTGTGACAAAATCCGTTGCCACATCAACGTCAGACGGCACGTTTTATGGTAACGACAACGCTTCCCGCCTTCCCTGGAGCTGAATGGAGATATCGGTCAACGTATATGGCCTGACTGATGTTGTTTTCAGTTTCTAGAGTGTGCATGTATTCAGGGGCGTTTCATTTACCAGAGTATGAGGGTTGTGGATGAATGGTTTCTCCGTGGGATACGTAGGCGGCGTGATATCAAAAGGGTGGTAGGAATCGCTACACTTCTTCATCCTCACAACACCTCGTGGAATCCCAACAGTTTTATGAGTGGTTGTTCTTTAAATCCATCCGGAATCCCTAGTTCCATTGCATATGTGTTTTGCTAGTTTATTGATACGATGTTATTTTCGTTACCACGAAGAAGCAAATAAATTGGTTAACAAATATTCTATGTTATGGCTCCTGGACTTGAGTAAGCAACTTAATTGTTCTTGTTGGCAATTAGTGAAGACCGTTACAAAGCATTGATTCCATATTTTATCTCCGTAAAGCAAAAATGGGGAATATTATATCCAAATACGTTTTTGGAAAAAAAATGGTGTACTTCAAACGCCAATGTGTTTGTTTATATTATTGAACTCTTATTGCATGCAACCGTCACGCAAGAATGCAAGAACATTAGTGCAATACCGACTTTATTCTTGGAATAATATTCCAAGCGACCAACTGGTAAAAGCACTTAATGATCCGTTTTTCAAAGATGATAACAAGTGCTATCGTTTATGTGTATAATGTCCACCTGGCAGTGTATGCCATTCTGGCAATCATAACTAAGATCTATTGGATATACAGAATAAATTCTGAAAGTTTTTAGTACAACAGAAAGTGTGATATTTGAAGAACAAACGGTGATAAACATATTATCACGTGTTTGTTTCGCGAATCTTAGAAACAAAACAAAATTACAATTTCCAGTCTCTGTTTTAATGGAAAATCCACTACGTCTGGTCGGTACAGGGCGGTCTCTCTTTTTATAAGGTCATAGCTCGATCCCCGATGGTCCAAGTACTTAGGCAACGTTCCTTTAGTCCGTCTTCATATCCCTGATCTTAGTCTGTCCTCACATTACCTCCCAAGTGCTACATAATAATACCGGCTTAGCTCTTTCTCCTGATGATCACATTACCATACCTGTGCCCTGAAGAGCACCTCTGTGAGCCTCGCTGCTTCCCAAACTTGCTTGGCTTGTGTGCAATCTCTCTCAGTTTACCCTATTGCTTGTTTAATTAAGATAATCCCGTTTTTTATCATTTTTTTATTCAGATCGTCGAATCCAGGAAGTGACAGGTTATGAAATATTGTTTGAACATATTATTTAATTTCAAACTAGTGTTGTATTACAGCCTCTTTTTAATTTTTTGTGTACGCTAAGAAATAATAAGGTTATATTCTATACATTTAATGGAGTTCTAACTCATTCCTCTGTTAGTAGTGAATGGTCATTACTTTATAAGTTTGGCTCTTGTGCACTAGTGAATAATGATTTCCTGTGTGAGAATGCATATTGTAGTGGAATGTTAGTCACAGGTGTGAATATGCTATACTAAGCATTACGTTTTTTATTTTACAATGCTTAATCATTTAGTGTTTTACTATGAATTAAAGTTTCTTACTTTTACTTTGCATAATAATTTGTTACTTAGCGTTAAAGTTATGTACTTTGTAATATATTCAAGCATTTTGTATATCACTAACTCAAGCTTTATATTTAATCATGTATTCAACTACAGTAC
>NC_091188.1:11605017-11715017 GCF_040958095.1 Procambarus clarkii | reverse complement strand
TAATTGTTTTTCGACTACCTAACCTACCTAACCTAACCTAACCTAACTTTTTCGGCTACCTAACCTAACCTAACCTATAAAGATAGGTTAGGTTAGGTTAGGTAGGGTTGGTTAGGTTCGGTCATATATCTACGTTAATTTTAACTCCAATAAAAAAAATTGACCACATACATAATGAAATGGGTAGCTTTATCATTTCATAAGAAAAAAATAAGAGAAAATATATTAATTCAGGAAAACTTGGCTTATTAGGCAAATTAGGCCTTGCATAGTAGGCTGAGAAGTGCGTTCTGGCTACTAGGTACGACATATATATATATATATATATATATATATATATATATATATATATATATATATATATATATATATATATATATATATATATATATATATATATATATATATAAAGTTGCCTTTGTCCTGGTCTTTACTTGTGTTCTGGCGTTATGTGTGTTACGTACCCTTATAAGATACGTAAGTAAATATATTAATATGTACATTTATAATTGTATGTAAATTACAAGCATGTATATTGTTATACTTATATGTTCTATGCAAATGCACATTCATGTTACAGTGTTGGCGTTAGGCCCAGCGTATCGTGGGAATGATTGTTTATTTCTTTGTGTGATCAGTTTTCCTACGGGAACTAATGATTTATATGTGATCATAAGTGGGTAACAGAGTGAAATAATAATTGAGTGAACTGTATCTGGCAAATTGTCGTGGGATCGTCCGTTGCTGGGTGTGCATGCCATTATTTCCTTCTGTATGCATATTTTAATTACTATGTAAAGAATAATTACTTTAATTTGTGCATATCAATATGTATTAATTATTCATTAAGTTAGTTTAAGATTACTCTTGTCACAATGTATTGCTCCATTGTTGGAATCATAAATATTGTAACTTTGGCAAATTATTCGCGGGGCGAGGCAATCTGTTTTGATTCCCGCGTTATTTTGTTCAGTAGCTGGACGGGAACCAGGGAGACAACATCTTGGAGTTAAGTCATTCTTTTGTTCTGAAATAGCCATATATATATTAATATTGATTTAATGTCTGGAAGTTACAGTGATATTTTTAATGTGATATATTGTGACCATATAATCATCTGTTTGCTTTTGAGATTTATTTAATATAATTTTATATATATATACTTATTGTCTTTATTCTTCAGTCCTATGAAGATTCTATTTTTGTGCTCATTACTTATTAAGGGGTTATACTGGTGATTCGCTATTGAGAACAGCAGTTGTGTCGTATCCCTAGACTTATTAAAGTTTGGCTGCTGTAGGATCACGAGCCGTAACGTACGATAGGTAACAAAGAGTTATGGGGGCCTGTCCGGGATATATTGTCCCACTTTAACTTAACTATGCTAATCTAACCTTGCCTTCCTAGGTACCAGTGTGTCAAGTGTCTCTGTGTGTTTCTTAAGAACTATTCCATGTGCCAAGCAAGCCTTCCTGTGTGTCAAGTAACAACGTTTCACGATTTTGAGGTAAGTCATCCTATATATTTTGTTTGTGCAGTGAGGCCAAGCGAATTTTCAGTGTGGTGACAATTTTACAGTGAAGTGTAGTGCAGTGCCAGTGTGTTAATTATTTTTGTGAATCAAGTGCCAAGTGTTAGTAACGATGGAGGAGAAAGTTGCAGCGTTGGTGGCTCAACCAGACTTTGAAGGGATTCAGAACCTTAAAAAGACTGAGTTAATTCAAATGGCAAATCAGTTGGATTTGACCGCCAGCAATAGAATGGTTAAAGCCCAAATATTGAAAGTCATTGTGACGCATTTTGTTGAGAATGGGGAGTTAGAGGAAGAAATTCTAGAAGAGTTAAGAGAGGAGTCGAGTGATCAGATGACGTTAAAGCGTCTTGAGTTAGAAGCGCAAATAGCCAATGCTAAGCTTGAAGCTCAAAAGGAACAGAAAATATTAGAGGCTGAAGCTCGTCAAAGAGAGATTGAAGCTCAACAGCAACAGCAAATATTAGAGGCTGAAGCTCAGCAAAGGGAGCTAGAGACTAGGCGTTTAGAAATTGCGGCACAGTTGCAAATAGAAGCCACAAAAAAGCAACAATTAGAGATTCAACAACAAATGGCTAACACTAACTTCAGGCTTGAATCACAGCGTATGGCAGCTGGGCATGGAAATACTAGTAATGTTTCAACAAATAGTGATAATAATCCCATCAGGATGAATAAGTATATAGAGTTGCCCAAGTTCAATGAGGAGGATCCTGAGGTTTTCTTTGCACATTTTTATAAAATTGCCATCAGTATGAACTGGCCAAGGGATCAGTGGGTAGCCATTATGCAGTCTCAATTCAAGGGGTGTAGTCAGGAGGTTTTCACAACCCTACCTGACGCTCATAGTTTTGATTATGACTTTGTAAAGAAAAGCATCCTCAATGCATACCAGCTAAATCCAGAGGCACACAGGCAAAAGTTCAGGAACCTAAGCAGAATCAGGGATCAGACAATAGCAGATTTTACTCGTCAGAAGACGAAATTTTGCAACAGATGGTTAAAGTCACTTGCAGTCACTGATTTTGATGCTCTAAAGAATCTTCTTATAATGGAAGAAGTATTGTCATGTCTTCCAGACCAGTTGTCTACTTTTATGGCAGAACAAAAGAATGTAACAGATATTGATGAGCTGTCAAAGCTCGCGGATGAGCATGAGTTGCTGACTAAGGCCCCGTTTACGGCCACTTCACCTAAGTCTAGTCGTAGAGTAAATTTCAATGCTCACCGTACTCCTTATCAGTATAAGTCTCCTCCTGGTGCGACAGTTACTCCCGTGAACTCTTCTCTTACTAACCCTAAGATGGTTACTCCATTGCCAGGATCATCTAAGCCTAGTAATGCTAATTCTAAACCGGCAGTTGGTTCTACCAGTGTGTCCACTGTCAAACATTGTACCCATTGTAAGAGAAGGGGGCATGTGATTTCTTCATGTTTTAGTTTGCATCCTGAACTCCGACCAACTGGTCTTATTATGAGTAAAGGAGTGCAACCTATTAATTCTTCATGTATTACAGTCAGTCCCAATTGGATGGCTGAATTCAAACCCTATATTTCCACAGGTACCTTATTATGTAATAATGGTAGACATAAGACTGTTCAATTACTCCGTGATACTGGAGCTTCACAGTCTCTTATTACCCAGAAGGTACTTGATGATGTTGACACCCGAGATCTGGGTGAAGTTGTGCTTCTCCAAGGTATTGCCGGTAGTGTGCAACCAGTGTCCTTATTGCAAGTTAACCTTGATTCTAAATATACTTCAGGATGGTGTAATGTTGGTGTAAGTAAACAACTGCCCATTCCTGGGGTAGACATTATTCTAGGTAATGATTTTGGCAACCAAATGGTTGTAGGGCCCAAGTGTCCCATCATGTTAACTAAACCCCATAATGTATTAGCTCAACCAGTAGCAGATGATGATATTATTTACCCTGCTTGTGTTGTTACTAGATCAATGGGAAAAACAGGTGAGAGTAATCCTGTCTTCACTGAGGTTGCTGTTCCCAAGACCAGGACCCCTTCAGTAAAGGAGTGGGAGGTGGATCTTGAGGATTCTTTTATGACTCGACTGGATGATGAGAGTGAGGCCGTAGTAGAAGCCCCGCCGAACCTAAATCACAAGGAAAGTGAAGGTGAGGAGGCTGAACTATCTGTACCTTGCCCGCTTGTCTTCAGTGCGCCAGTTGTCGAGGGTGAGGCCGAAGTAGCTATGACTCCATTTTATTCTGATCAATCGGGAAAAGAGATCAAGCTACTAGGTTCTTGCCCGCTCGCTGCTGAGTCTGAGTCATTGCCCTTAAGTGTTGTACAGACTACTGATCCTAGTTTAAGTAAGTGTATTTCTGAGGCTCCTGATAATATTGATGCATTGGAGGAAGGGACGGGTTTCTTCTTCAAGGATCGACTTCTGATGAGAAGGTGGAGACCCAAGGGAACTCCCTCTTCAGAGGATTGTGAGATTAGAACCCAACTCGTTGTCCCCAATGATTATCGTAGGCAGGTCCTGCAGGCTGCACATGATGATCCCATGGGAGGTCATCAAGGTATCACGAATATGTACCATAAGATAAGTAAATATTTTTTCTGGCCAAAGTTAAAGAAAGACGTGGTCAGATATTGTCATAACTGTATACCCTGTCAAATTGTTGGTAAACCAAATCAATCTGTACCTAGAGCACCATTGCAACCTATTGTAGTTCCTGATGAACCATTTACTCATGTTGTAATTGATTGTGTGGGTCCATTACCTAAGACTAAATCGGGTAACATGTTTTTGTTCACTCTCATGTGTATGACTTCTAGATTTCCTGAAGCTTATGCTCTACGGAATACCAAGGCTCATAATCTCATCAAGTGTCTTGAAAGATTCTTTTCGTTGTTTGGAATGCCTAGAGTTATTCAGAGTGATAATGGGGGAAATTTTGTTTCTAAAGTTTTCAGAACTTTTTGCGAATCCCGAGGGATTCGGCACAAATTATCCAGTCCTTATCATCCACAAAGCCAAGGTGGACTTGAACGTTTCCACCAGACTTTGAAACAAATGCTGAAGACAACCGGAGAAACTCATCCACGTAATTGGGATGAGAATCTCCCCTTTGTGTTGTTTGCTGCTAGAGAAGGGCTACAAGAGTCATTGGGCTGTTCACCCTTTGAACTAGTGTTTGGTCACCAAGTAAGAGGTCCTCTTAAAATGCTACAAGAAAAGTTGTTGGGAGATGTCTCTGTTCATCAGAGCGGATTGTACTTGAGTGAGGTCAAGGCTAAGTTGTGTCGGGCTCGTGAGTTGGCGAAAGAACATCTGGGAAGGACTCAACAAGCCATGAAAGTACGATATGACAAGAAGTTCAAAGCTAAGCTAAGGTCGTTTGATGTCGGAGATTTGGTGTTGGTGTTGAAACCTCGTATGGGGACTTCCATGTCCCATAAGTTCGCAGGACCCTACCAAGTGGTAGACAAGGTGGGAGACCTAACTTATAAACTAATTAACCCTAATCTTTCAGAACCCCAAATGACTGTGCACATTAACAGATTAAAAGCTTATGTTGGACCTGGTGTAGTAGCTTGTTTTAGTCGGGAAGAGTTACCACCTGAGGATAATTGTAGTGAGGGACATGTTGTTAATATCCCACTTCTCAGTTCCAGTTCCAATGGCAGGGAGATGCTATGTCATTTACAGGAGGAACAACGTGATGAGTTCCAGGTTCTGCTGGACAACCATACATCTCTGTTTGGGGAGGTTCCTACCCAGACCCACCTCATCACACACGACATTCAGCTCCTGGACAGCACCCCCATTCGACAACATCCGTACCGAGTGAATCCCGAAAAGAGGAAAATTATGCAAGCAGAAGTGGAATATCTGCTCCAGCATGATTTCATTCGGCCAAGTCAAAGTACTTGGAGCTCTCCGTGTTTGTTAGTGCCAAAACCAGATGGAACCTGGAGATTGTGCGTGGATTACAGGAAACTGAACAAGAACACTACAGTGGACGTTTTTCCTTTACCCTTGTTGGAAGAATGTATAGAGTCCATAGGTCATGCCGAATATGTAAGTAAGCTTGATTTGTCAAAAGGGTATTATCAAATTCCATTAACAGAGTATGCTAGAGAGGTTACTGCTTTTGTTACACCTGATGGTGCGTATGAATTTAATGTCATGCCATTCGGTTTGAGAAATGCACCTGCTACTTTTCAAAGATTCATGAATTTCTTACTCAAGGATGTGCCAGATTGTAGGGCCTACCTTGATGACATTGTTTTGTACAGTAAGAATTGGGCAGATCATCTCTTAGGCCTTAAGAACTTGTTTACAGTGTTGGAAAACGCAAAGTTAACCATAAATATGATGAAAGTCAAGAACCAACGAATTCTGCGCTGGTCATTGTTTTTGCAGGAATTTAATGTAGAAATCAAACATATTCCAGGCAGACAAAATGTTATTGCTGATGCTTTGTCAAGAAGTTTTGATGTACCATAAATGAAATGTTTCTTTTTACTTAACATTTTTACTTCGGAAAAAATGCCATTGATCTTCAATCCATTGCATTTTTTTTTCTTGGAGGTGGAAGTGTTACGTACCCTTATAAGATACGTAAGTAAATATATTAATATGTACATTTATAATTGTATGTAAATTACAAGCATGTATATTGTTATACTTATATGTTCTATGCAAATGCACATTCATGTTACAGTGTTGGCGTTAGGCCCAGCGTATCGTGGGAATGATTGTTTATTTCTTTGTGTGATCAGTTTTCCCACGGGAACTAATGATTTATATGTGATCATAAGTGGGTAACAGAGTGAAATAATAATTGAGTGAACTGTACCTGGCAAATTGTCGTGGGATCGTCCGTTGCTGGGTGTGCATGCCATTATTTCCTTCTGTATGCATATTTTAATTACTATGTAAAGAATAATTACTTTAATTTGTGCATATCAATATGTATTAATTATTCATTAAGTTAGTTTAAGATTACTCTTGTCACAATGTATTGCTCCATTGTTGGAATCATAAATATTGTAACTTTGGCAAATTATTCGCGGGGCGAGGCAATCTGTTTTGATTCCCGCGTTATTTTGTTCAGTAGCTGGACGGGAACCAGGGAGATAACATCTTGGAGTTAAGTCATTCTTTTGTTCTGAAATAGCCATATATATATTAATATTGATTTAATGTCTGGAAGTTACAGTGATATTTTTAATGTGATATATTGTGACCATATAATCATCTGTTTGCTTTTGAGATTTATTTAATATAATTTTATATATATATACTTATTGTCTTTATTCTTCAGTCCTATGAAGATTCTATTTTTGTGCTCATTACTTATTAAGGGGTTATACTGGTGATTCGCTATTGAGAACAGCAGCTGTGTCGTATCCCTAGACTTATTAAAGTTTGGCTGCTGTAGGATCACGAGCCGTAACGTACGATAGGTAACAATGTGCTGCTTTACTCAACACAGTTGTACTGTATGTTCTCGTATTCTTTTTCAGATTTACTTAATGCAGTTAAAACTGTGTTCTCGTGGTCTGTAAAGTCTAGGTAAACATTACCAGATTTATATATATCCAGATAGATTCGCCATTATATAAATGTACATGCATTTTGCAACACTTTTTTTAGCCTATGAATTACATATATCATTAAACATGAAATGTGAATATTAAGATAAATATTGTTAAAATATAGATAGTTTTAAAAATGAATTATTAATCTAACATAAAATATATTTATGCAAGAGATTAAATGAGCGCAGATGTATAAAAAGTGATAGCTTAGATTTATTGCATAAGTACATTACAAGTTCACCTCGGCCCGTGCTATTGAATCATTTGTTCAGAGTAGCTGAATCTGAAACATCGTTTATTGTCAGTTGAGGGGCGACGTAACACTATTTCTTCGTTATTTACATATACACAGAGATATACCCTGCTAATTAGTGAACGTAAATTCCAGGGGTTACTATAGTTTGGGCAGCCCGTCCTCCAAAATTAGGGAGGTAAATGCAACAGTGCAATTATGTACTATTCATGTCAGTCAGGAATTGTACTTATTTTCACTTAGTATTAAATCGTAGTCAAATATATTGTGAATATTTGAGTTTACTGAAAACCTGAATAGAAAACCACCACCTCACCTAACCGTCTTAGTGTTTGAAGATAAGCTATTTATTGCTTCTTAATTACAATTAGTACTTAATCTATAGTTATATTGGTATTACAGTTTTATAAAACTAATAAAACAAAACTAAAATACATCAATAAATTGTAAAGTAACTCAAGATATTTTCAAATGTTGTATAAAATCTCTATTATTTAATAAAACTGAAAAAGAAATTTCTGATATTTAAAACTTGCACATAAAAATTATATATGCATTATATGCCAAAATTTTTAGTACCTTACAGAAAACATAGAGAATAAATATAGTTATATGTAACTGCCACATAAATGCAGTTATGTACTTATTACACATAGCATTAAAACGTACTGTCAATTCGGAGAATGGGTTGAGTTTGGTCTATGTTAAGGATAAAGTTAACTTGTAGGTTAGTTAGTAAACTAATGTGTTACCTAAATAACCTTATAGAGGTTGATAGGCCATAAGCCCATTCTAAACATCACCCCCCAACCCTCTTCTCTTCCCCACTATAGGACTATGTTCGAGACTAGAGGTTAGTGCAGAAGCTGTTGTGGTGGCTTCAGGAAACCAATCGGAGTATGACTGGCCTAAAACCCTACACTAAGCCTAGATCAAACGAGGATCTGACTTCGATGAGATTTGAATTGCCTGACAGCAAGATTAATATAAGTTTTGTCATGAAATATAATTAAATATTACTATTTTTATTTTCAGAGGTCAGCAATCATTTAAATTTCTCGTTGCTGTCAAATAAAGATAATCGGAGTTTGGTTATTTTCGTGCCAAAATTCCCATTTAAGAGGTTATTTGTAATGTTAAAATAACAAATCGGCCTAGTAATGATAATTTATTTCTAAAGATCGAGAGAATGTTGGTGAGGGGTCAATAGAGCCACGTGCATTGTTAAAGGTTCCTGCATATATGTGATTTCTATTAAAAACGAATATTTTGATAAGCGTGCTCTTCTTGTTTGAAACCAATAAATTTATTGCTCCTCAGTAAGCTTCAATGTAAATTTTATGGAGCAGATGAATTAAGATGTAAAACAAATGATACAAATTTTTAAGGCATATTGCTAAATATATATTATAGTATTTATATATATATGTGTAATGTTACATATATGAATGCATCTATTCAGTTTTTCAGGTAAACTCAAATATTGACAATATATTTGACAGTACGATTTAATACTAAGTGAAAATAAGTACAATTCCTAACTGCTATGAATAGTACATAATTGCACTTATTTGTCTCCTTACATTTACCACCCCATTTTTGGAGGACGGGCTGACGAATGCATGTACACATGCTTCTTAAGTCGACCAATTTTTGCACTAATAGGTGAGACGCATACACCCATCACGCACTTACACGAGTTCTCACGCAACTAACTGCCTGACACTGAAGCTCTACAAACATGGCTATTTCATCGGGCTTCGTTAACTTTAATAACATGTAAATTCTAAAGATATAAAGGAAGCTATTTTGTCAGTAACACAACGAAATCACAATAACGTGATATCTATGAGAAAGTCTTTGGAGTAGGCTGTTGGAATCGAACCCGTGTCCTACAACACTCCAGACGTACTCATTACCGACTGGACCACGAAGTGCTAAGTAGTCCGCCCAAACTTACAAGGAGTCTGGAGACTACGAACTGGTAAACTCAGTGCAATGCGTGCATTTTGAGTGGCTTAAGGACGTGGGTTCGTATCCACCACCATGCTTCACAGATTTTTTCTAACATCGGATCGAGGGTATCCTCTTGAGATGCGCTTCCTTTTTCTCAGTAAACCTACTTGAACTTGAACTAACATCGGAAATTTTAAATAGTATATTTGTTTATTTGTATTACTTGATCTGTATTATCAGTGTGTAACATTAGAAGCTTAAGTATTTGTAAAATTAGAAGCTTAAATATTTATAATATTTGAAGCCTAAATATTTGTAATACTAGAAGCTTAAGTATTTGTAACATTGAATCTATCATCATAACCCTTTCAGCGAACCTACGCGTGAAGAAAATACCTGTTAGTCTTCTATATATTAAAATAAAATAGAAAAACTATTAAATTAGGATTTTAGCCATTATAATTGATACACTAAATCATTTATAAATTTGTTACGGGTGAAGATTCTAATTCTACGCTTCCAACCTGTTGGTATAACTTGTTTCTGTGTTCAAAGTTGATAAGTTTTTTTTAACTCTTTATTTTGTTTCTTTTATATGTGACATGCTTCTGTATGAGACGAATCCATTCTGTGATGCATTGTTAGGTTGGCACAGCAGTGGCCCCGCTTCTTGCAGGGTCAGCGTTCGATTCCCGATGGACCAAATAGTTAAGAACCCTTTCACCTCACCCTCATATTCCCCACCAGTTACATGTAGTTATATTGGCTAAGAGCTTCCCTCTAATAACTACCTTAAATTATTTTACCTTCGGTAGCAAATTAGGTGATTATGTGCGACTCTTCAGAGGAAAGATGTTAAACCAGCACCTAATGTTTGGATGGACTCTCACACCGCCGTGTCTGAGACTCGGATATAGAACTCACAAAGTCAAGATTTTCCTATACAGGAGTAGCCGGCATTCGCAATTTTGTCTTGTTGACGAGAAGGAATTGTTGAAAAATATATTTCTTCCAGCACGCGACTTTCATTGTTTAATATTTTGTCGTTGTTTCCCGTTCTGCAGCTTGAGTTGAAAGCTCCCTCCCGCCACCACAAGTTTCCTCTTTTCCCAGTGTTTTAAGCTGAGCCAACAGCCAGCTTAAAAGGAAACGTGTGCTTGTTTGTTGGTTGGATAAAAATTATCGAGAATTATTAATATATATTTTTTTTGTTTTCATAAGATATCAGGGATAATCAACGCCATTAACACATGTTTTAAAATCTACCACACTATTGTCGTCTGAATGTTGGTGACGTTGCCAGCACAACCCTTATTGTTTACTGCACAGTAAACTTTCGTAGTTTCACTGCACCGTAGACATTCATGGTTTCACTGCTCACTAGCTTTTTATAGTTTCTCTGCTCAGAAGCAGATCCTTGTTGTGTTCAGCTTTCATGTACAAATTTATAATGCAGGAAACATCACATTAATCTTGTCCTGTTTAAAAAAAGGAAGAATTTATGGCAAGTATTCTCTCCTTAGGAAGCTCCAGAAAGCTTAAAAAAAACGCCTTGTTACAATTATTCTTTTAATTGAAACCTTCGTGTTCGGTCCCGGAAGATCTGATGTAGCCGACCGCCGCACGACCTCGCTATGCACCTCGCCCTTTGCGTGTTGTGCCACAACGTACAGCATAAGGGGTACCAAAACGCACAAACCCAAGCGACCCACAAACCAACACCAACCACTCAAGCGACCACTAACCTAACAAACATACGCATACAAAACGTGGATGTCTGTGAGGCCGCTACTTTTCATAGTGCCCCATAGTCCATATATTAGGGACCATAGCGTACAAAATGGGAAGTTCTAGTTGAGAGCACGGGTGACCAGTCAAGCCTTCGAAAACGACAGAACATGTACTATAGTGTCTATGGATGCAGTATACATAATATGGATTCTAGTAACCTAGACTGGATTTAAAGACTTATTCCGGGTAGCCTATGTCAGTCCCATAGCCTATGTCAGTCCCATAGCCTATGTCAGTCCCATAGCCTATGTCAGTCCCATAGCCTAGTTCATTCCCCCCGACAAATTTGTGCGAGGTTAGCCCTAAGCGTCTGAAGCCCACTCAACCTCTGGAGGGGGTATTAAGTCCACTATATTACCTTATTAGTCAACCAGCAAGTATACTTTAGTCTTGAACATAGTTCAGGATTTGAGTAAACTCACATAGACACCGAGACGTTAAATGAATTCTTCGATGTTTGCCTTGATCGAGACTGGGTTTGGTGTTTTAGGTCTATCAGCCTCTGAAGGGCTATTATGGCAGCCCAGCTTCCTAATATGATGGTTCTTTTAGCAACTATTTAGTCGACCGTACCAATATGTACTGTTGAAGCTCAAAAGTATAAAGTTTTGCACTAATAATTTTGTAGAGGCAAAAAACAGGTAAAATCCAAACCTGAACATACCTAGGCCTAGTATAGCATATTATATATACAATATTAGGCCTATGATTGATCCGGACATGTTAGGTCAGGCTCTTCAGTTACATTTCCACCTGTCTAATATGCCATTTGGGTTAATTCAGCAATATATAACATAAACAGTACATTTTGACCAATTAGTTACTATAGGTACTATTATTTAAGTAAGATTAGCTGTACCAAGGTCACTGCAATTGCTTACTGATCAACCAGCAAACATACTCTAGTTCTGTAAATGCCCGAAAATAATATAAACTATGTGAATGTGTATAAAAAGAAGCGACATACATATCCAGAATTACTGCGGATGTAGAGGCATCTAACTTTTTTGTGAAAAGATTGTATATTATTAAGAGGTCAAGTGTATTATTTGCATCTATTTATGTTAATTAACTAGATAACCAGCCAACCACACAACCAGATAGAAAACTAGCTGGAAAAGCCATTTAGCCAGCTAGCCAAACAGCCAGTTACCGAGCTAGTCAGACAGCCAACCATACTTAACCTGCTGGTTGGCTTTTTGCCCGGCAGTTTTAGCCAATCAGCAAGCAAGCCCTAGCCATGAACCCTTACCTGATCATAAAGCCAGGTTAATTCAACCAACTCTATCCTATCAACCAGGTGGGCCCAACCAGCCATGCAGTACTTTGCCAACGACCCTCAACCATGTTCTCCCGAAGGAATATAGCCAATCAGCCAGTCTTCGGCAACCAACCTACACTAAGCACGTAGATAACCATGTCTAGAAATCCTATCCTTGACAGCCTGACCTAGTTAACTGGTCATCTCTAATCAGAGAGATGATGAACACTAGAACTAGTGTTCTAGTTCTAATCTCCGTCAGAACTAGAACACTAGCAACTAGTCAAAACTAGCCAGTCACTCGCCCCAGGCAGCCAGCCAGCAATAACCAACCAGCAGGTTCCAGTCAATAAACCAGTTAAAACAATCTGCCAGCAATGGCCAGCCTACAGCCTCGTCCATTCAACCAGACCTAGCCACCCAACCTTCCATACAGGAGCGTCCACCCTCGCCAGCTGGCCAAATAGCCCTAACTAGATAGTCCTATCCGGACAGCCCGACCCTACCAGTCAATCATTTTCGGACAGTCATCCAACAATAGTCTGTTAGCCAGCCAGCCAGCAATACAACTAGCCAGCTATACAGTCAGCCATGTATACAGCCAGGCAGCCAGTCAGCCAGCCAACAGGCCAGCCAGCCAGCCAGCCAACCAGCCAGCCAGCCAGCTATACAGCCAGCCAATCATTGAGGTAAGAGCCAAATATATTACCCTGAAGCCCAAAATAAGGCTGCCCGGGGAAATTCTCCAAGAGAAGCACCAGACCAATTTCTTGCTTAAAAGGTTCATCTTCCGCACACAAAATAGGTGAGAAGGGGTCGAGCAAAATGTTGTCCCCCTAATACCACCGGCCCACACCAGAGCCTTTATCACTCCTGGACCCCATTTACCACCTATCCCCTACCCCCCATCCTCCCTCTCTCCCTCTCTCTCTCTCCTTCCCTTTCCCTCTCCTTGCATACTTCCTCCCTTCCTCTCTAACAACTTTATCCTGTTTCAATGTATAATTCTCTCATTTCCATATCCTCGAAATTTCCTCGCTCCCTCCATCAACACTTTTCACTGTCCATCCTTATTCTCGCTTTTATGGTTCTATCCCTCTATCCATCCTCCCTTTAACTCTCCCCCATCCATCAACAGCTTCCTCCCCCCCTCCTCCCCCTACCCCAACCCCTCAGCATCTCTGCTGATTGCCTGTATTAGTGCAAGAGAATGTTTTCTTCAACAGTTTGTCGTCTGAGCTCTGGTGTGGGGGACTGGAGGGTTGAGGGAGGTGTTAATGGGAAGGATGAGGCTGAGATTGGAGGGATGTGTTGATGGGAAAGGTGAGGGGGGGGCCGTTAAGAGGGATGTGTTGATGGGAAGGGTGAGGGGGAGGGAAATAAGAGGAATGTGTTGATGGGAAAGGTGCATAGTCGCACTTTCACAGATCTCCAGTAACAGCTATTGATACTGGTAATGGCTCCAAAGGGCCACCACTTACGGGCTATCCATGCCCGTGCCACCTTTTGGGTGGCTTAATCTTCATCAATCAATCAATCAGGGAAAGGTGTCAGTATACTAGCGAGTCCAAAAGTGCCGGTTCAACCCGATGAAACTGATGGTCAAGCCATAGAATTCCTCTCAATTAACAACCGCGTCTCTCCTGTGTGACGCTCCGGTTCGCTGTGCCTCACAATCGAGCGTCCGGCCCTCGTCCTCAAGCTCAAATCAACAACCCATTGTGTCAATTCTTTTAATTCGTGTCTTTTACACCTGTAGTCTTTTGTCGAAGCCCCGCCTACTCCTGCCGCCAGCCGATGGCATCCCAGTTAGCAAACTGGGTCACCCTCTGTCCTTTTCCTTTGGTGACTGAGGCGGCGCTGGAGTTCACACACCAGACTGATCCGTCTGGCAGTCATCTGGAACGAAGAATACAAGAGCATCTCTGAATATATTTTATTAGTTCCTTTCTCGTTGCTCTCCTTTGGATCGTTCCTCTACGGATGTTATTTTCATTCTTTGATGGACGGCTTTATATACAATAGTTTATATATATATATATATATATATATATATATATATATATATATATATATATATATATATATATATATATATATATATATATATATATATATATATATATATATATATAAACACATATATGTACACATATATATATGTGTACACTTATGTACACATATATATATATATATATATATATATATATATATATATATATTGCTTTATTATATGTTTAAAGGTTACAAGATATACATTGGTTGATACAAAGAGTGCTTAAAGGTTATGGATCTCTTGAAGCTCCTCCGCTTTCGGGCAGGAACCGAGGATGCAGCAGGCGTTTTCCCTCTGGATCGCCACACACTGAGGCGCTGAAACAAAAAACTGGCAGCTCTTGGGGTCTCTGGTGACGTCAATGAGCTTGGAGCCCAATTCCTTGAGAAATCCCAAGGCACTCTTGCTCCAGGGGCCATGCGTCTCAGACGCTACGGGAACAAAGCTGTATCGACCTTCCAATCGCCTGTATTTGACTGATTTTGCTATTTCCCTGTGGTTGGCCGCCCCACCTGCTTGATCAGCACCGAAGTGTACATAAGTGTCAGCCAGGGTGAATATATATATATATATATATATATATATATATATATATATATATATATATATATATATATATATATATATATATATATATATATATAGTTATGCCTTTCTCATGATTGGCGGCTTTCTCTTCTGTGGGTCGTATAACACAATGCGTGTTGTATCTAAAGTCGACGAGCGTAATTAATGCAGGCTTCAGTTTGGCCTCAAATTATAAGCAAAATTACAAAGTGTTGATTAATGAGAAGGCGCGGAAGTAATTAATTAAACCTCATATTATCGTTAATCGAAAAGTATTGATTATATATATATATATATATATATATATATATATATATATATATATATATAAAATGCATTCTCTCACTCACACACTCACTCTCTCTCCCCCTCAGCCACATCCTCCCTACTCCCTCTCTCTCTCACTGGCTCTCGGCAAGTGAGTGTTCGAGAGCCCGGGATTTTCCTAAAGTTAACACGGGTTGCTTCAAATGTAGTGTGACAGAGGGGTGTCCCCTGCCAAATACAACTCCGGTCCACTTTCCCGGACCAGCCTAACTCAACTAGTGTAGAACAATAGCGACTATCAGCATATCTATATCCATTACGGCACAGCGCTGGAAGCCAGGCAAAATGTCATTACCAAATTCCCCATCCCCACTTACCGTACCCTGCACACCGCTACTGTGTACGCACCTGGTTGTCTATACAAGGGTGGAACAGCGGCTACAGAGGGGCTACTGTGACACCCTTGCAGCTCCTGGTCGGTTAATGCAATCAATCTTTCCTTCTGTGTCTTATCGTATTTTCCTCTCAAGCTGTTCATTGAATTTGCCTCGACGGCCACGTTCTGTTTACTGGTGACTCTTGCTCTGAATTTTTCCTGACGTGTCTCCAGTTCATCTGCGTCTCCAAAGGGCACAGTTTGTGCCCTTGTGTCCTTTGTGCCCTCTCCAAAGGGCACAGTTTGTGCCCTTTGGTCCTCCTGTCGGTTCTCACTCTGAACATTTCCTTTATGTGTACCCTGCCAATTCCCCCTTAATATCTTATACGTTGCTGTCATTTCCCCCACTCATTCTCCTTTCCTCCAGAGTAAGTTTGAGCTCTCAGTTTTTTCCACTTTAGGTTAATTCCTTCAGTTCTGGGACAAGTCTAATCGCATATCTCTGTACATTTTCTGTTTTCAATTTACGGGTTTTAAAATGTGGTTCCTGAAGGCTATCCTGATATGCCAGTTTGGTATATGTTGCTGACGTTACTTGGTCACTGTGTTCTTCACGGGTATATATAATCCCAGGTCCTTCCCTTTCACAGATTCTGGGAGCTGCCTCGCTTTCTGCCCGCGTGTGTGTGTGTACTCACCTAGGTGTTCTTGCGGGGGTTGAGCTCTGTCTTTTTGGCTCCGCCTCTCAACTGTCAATCAACTGTTTACTAACTACTTTTTTTTCCACACCACACACACACACACACACACACACACACACACACACACACACACACACACACACACACACACACACACACACACACACACACACACCAGGAAGCAGCCCGTGACAGCTGACTAACTCCCAGGTACCTATTTACTGCTAGGTAACAGGGGCATTCAGGGTGAAAGAAATCTCTCTCTCTCTCTCTCTCTCTCTCTCTCTCTCTCTCTCTCTCTCTCTCTCTCTCTCTCTCTCTCTCTCTCTCTCTCTCTCTCTCTCTCTCTCTCTCTCTCTCTCTCTCTCTCTCTCTCTCTCTCTCTCACTCTCTCACCGCTGGCCAATCTCGCGCTGATAAACACTCCACATTCGATAATAATTAGCCGATGAGGATAATCTGATGAAGAACCCTTTCCGGAAAGTCCGACAGGATATAAGATGTTTGGTAGGCAGCCAATCACACTTGAGGGAATCCAACATGTTGCATTATAATTGGCCCAGGAAGCTATGCGTTTACCTCCACAGTATGGTTTCTGATACTTTTCGAATGCCAGAGGAGTCTTGGAGTCCATTGCTTCATCAGATGAGAGACATCCTTGTAGACGATTTTATGTGGTTGTTAAGCGATAGTCACCATCATGAACTACAGTTGACAAGGCTAACACGAAGCGGTAGTACAAATTGGATCTTACCACCACGTCACGGACAGTCTGCGTGGCGTAGTGGTAAGACGCTCGCCTGGCGTTCCGCAAACGCTTTGTCCAGGGTTCGTATCCTGGCCGGGGAAGATTTACTGGGTGCAAATCCTTATCTGTAGCCTCTGTTTAACTCAACAGTAAAATGGGTACCTGGTTGTTAAAACGATTCTTCGCGGGGGTCGTTAAGTACCTGCCCGAAACGCTGCGCGTACTAGTGTCTGTACAAGAATATAACAACTCTTGTATATATATAAATAAAATAAAAAAATAAATAAAAATCCCCTTCCTGAAATGTTGAATATAATTAAATACGATTAAGAAACAAGTACGCCCAGTTAAAACTGCTTTGATATATATTTGAAAGCCTAATTTGTAAGTGATTTATATAAACCATTACAGTAGTGGCTGTACTGTGTAACAGCTGCTCAGTAATTACAGTGGGTTATTACAGTGCCCGGAACTATCCTCATTGCTGTAGAAACTCGCAAGCCTACTGTGACGAGAGAATTCGCTGTATAGGCTCGCAAGCCCACTCTATTGAGAAAATGCTCGTAAGTCCACTGTAACGAGGAAACTAGCTCGTAAGTCCACTGTAACGAGAAAACTAGCTCGTAAGTCTGCTGTAACGAGAAAACTAGCTCGTAAGTCTGCTGTAACGAAAAAATTAGCTCGTAAGTCCACTGTAACGAGAAAAGTAGCTCGTAAATCCACTGTAACGAGAAAACTAGCTCGTAAGTCCACTGTAACGAGAAAACTAGCTCGTATGTCCACTGTAACGAGAAAACTAGCTCGTAAGTCCACTGTAACGAGAAAACTAGCTCGTATGTCCACTGTAACGTGAAAACTCGCTCGTAATGAACAGAGAAAAATCTTGTCGTGTTTATTGGACCAATTAATCTTGTTGAAAAACTACCTGTTCGTCTGTACATTCGGTAATGTTTTCACCCTGACTCGCTGGACAAATTCACGGCAAAATTGTCCCTCAACCCAATTTAGGAATTGGAATAATAAACACGTCGGCTTAGAGCGTTGTCTGTCTGTTGTATTGGTTGATAGATACACTAGCTCTACCCTGGGAATTTCCATGATGATTCTCAAATATTTGTGTTCGCATGGCATTTTTTATTAATAAAACAAAACAAAATATGTTCTTAATTAAATACCTTGCTTTTTTTCAGTGTTTGAGAGAGCCTAGTTTGTCTAAAATCATTACAAGCCTCGTATTTTCATCTCTCACTATGTTAGAAAATGCTTAATCTTGGTAAATTAAATATATTCCACTTGCGTTTTACAGAGATGTGGGCATCAGGCTCCGGCGGCACATATATAACTTCTGAGACGCAGTAGGAGGGTCTAAACTCTTTAATTAGGTGCTTGGTTTGGTCTTGGGATATAAGCCTTAGAACCGCAAGAGGGTTCTAAGGCAGCCTCAGCAGCTTACTGACCAACCAGCAATTGCTTAACTTTAGCCCTGAACGTAGACCGCGATTAAAGTAATCTTTCCGTGTATATAAACCGAGAGGCGCTGTGCTTCTCTCAGTATATATATTCTTGATGAAACTTGCGGTTTCCTGTCCTCTTAAAAATAACGTCGCTTTTCGCCGTTTACCAGTATGGCCGAAAGTGGACGTAATTTGAAAATGAAAAAAATGAAAATAAATTTGGGATTTTTTTTTTCCAACAACAGTAAGTTAAGGGTCCTCTGATAGGTTAGGTAGGCAGGAAATTCTCATAAAGTTTCAAAACGTTATGAAAAACGTTAATTGAAAGTTTCCTCTCCTAACTTTACTGAGTAAGCCGGACGACTCAAACAGAAAATAGGACAGTACGTAACTTTTGTGAGTCGATTTCATTTCAAATTAGGTCCAAATTTGGCCATAGCACGCATACGAGCGAAAAGCGACGTTATTTTTAAGAGGACGGGTTGAATTTATAACCTCTGGAGGGCTTTTAATGCCACCACAACAGTTTACTGACTAACTAGCAAGTATAATTTAGTCCTGAAGATAATCATCGACTACATTAATCTCTCGTTATATAAACCTAGATTTGGTATATATTACATTTTAGAAGTCTTAAATGAAGTAAACAAGATGACTACGCCGACTGATGACTTAGCGACACATTACAAGACCACGTTATAAATAACTAGATATTTTAAAGTCAATGATATAAAATGAGCTTGTACGAATATATACGAAAAGGTAGAGGAGTTCAGGCGGGATCAGGAAATAGTTAAGATGGCTGCAGACCCTAATGGTACACTACAAAAAAACAAGGGAAACCTAATCTTAAAATCTTACTAACAAGGTTAAGGAATGTTTGAAATATAAACACATACTGTAGTATAAACTGGAACAGTAGGAAAGCTTCGTGCGATGTCCGGCCCGACGGGTCAGTACAAGTAAAGTACACACTATTAATTAAATGGTTACGAGACACGGTAAGAAAGTAGTGAGTCACTGGCAGACATGTTGGAAACTGATTGAGGTAATAAAGAGATTTACTGGAGATGGACGGAAGTGACTGCGGTGGTGACGTAGGCAGACTAAACTAAAGATGTCGGCGGGAAGTGACTATAGGAGGGAGTAATGAAGAACAAAAAGTGGTATGAACTTCTTCACCCAGTCTTCAAATTAATATAAACTTATATCAAATAGTTCACCAAAAGGCATAGATCAAGCAAAATGTAAGTTTATGAATGCATAAATATAATGTCAGAAGTTTTAAAATTATGTACCTCATATATATCAGATTTTTTGTTTTTTTGTATTAACAATCTTAGGTATACACAGCAACGTGCTGCTGCCCTATTTTATATGAAAGATCACAGAGTGTAGATAAAAAAAATAGCTATAAGTTCATCTAATACTCCCATCTCACAGGATGGTTAGTCATACATGGAATCAGGAGAGAAAATACCTGCCTCAATAAAAAAAAATTGACTAAATAATAACCTTATGGTTTTCAAAAGAGCTAAGCACTGAATAATGAAAATATTATATTATAATTATTGTATTAGTTTCTTTAAGATTCCTTTCATATAATGTCTTTTTTTTTAACAGGCTTAGATATACACAGTAATGTGCTGCTTCCCTATTCTGTATGAAAGATTACAGTGTAGATCAAAAACCAGCTACAAGCTCATCCAACATCCCCACCTCACAGGATGGTTAGTCATACATGGAATCAGGAGAGAACATGAAATGTAAGGTTGATCTATTAGTCTGCACTAGTAAAGTTTGGGTGGAGCACAAGAATATCTTCCAATATTCCTGAGTGCAAGAAGTAATTACAGAGCTCAAAGTACCTCATACCATTTCGTCTGAAATCACTGATAACAGGGCAATCACAGATATTGCTGCACCGCTGCTGACTTTGGAGCCTAATCGAATGCATGGAGGGCTTGAAAAAACGGTAAGCGAAGCCATGAGGAAGGAGTTTAACATTTCGGCGATTGTTGATCATGATTCAGAAACTGATGCTGTAATTGGTGTAAAAATACTTAGACTAGCTCATCTCAACCCTTAAACAAAAGTCCTCCAGACCTTCTTTATTGAAGATCATTTTTAGAATAAATTACTAAAACTATATCTGAATTCAGAGTATATCGTATTAACAATTTGTACCAAGAGAGACAACAACGGCATTTCCCTCCACCGTGGGAGAGTACCCGCTTCCAAAGAATAATCCTTCAATACCCTTCGAAAATTAAAATTAAAGATCAGCTCAAGCTTTGCCTTGTAGTAAAGTACAACTATTGAGACTAGAGTGACGCTCTTCTCAGTGGTGTTGCTGAAAGTTCAGTTGTCGTGACAGTATGTGATGGCTCATATTTTGAATGATGAGTCCGTATGAACAACTGAGCCCGTATCTTTCAGACAGAACTTTTTTCGTACTCATTTTATTCAAATGTGTACATGACTCCAGAATCTAAACAATACTTGCAAGTGAGTATTTATCATCCTCAATTGCGCCCGACTCTTTAAGACACGTCATCATTCTACCAGGGCAAAAAGTTTTACATTTCTACAGCCCGCTCTCAGGGTAAAGTGATTAGATCAAGATACCAACCCAGCTCTAGCTCTTACATCACCTGGATAGTGATATAGATATTTGTGACGGTCTGAAAGGTTATTACGGTTGCCATAATAGTCTACTTGTAAAACAGCACGTGAGCCATTGTCCTAAACACAGAATATTCTCAAATTATAACTGTATTGCATGATAAATCATTAGTTTTAAATATATATAACTGATTTTAGGATTGCCGGATTCTCTCAAGCCTAAGTCAAACAAAAATAATTAGGTGGTTCCCAAGCAATGGGCCGCGATACCCATGGGGCCTTTTGCTAGTCTTTTGTGTATTAGAAAACTAGAAGGGCTACCCGGCCGTACCTGGGAAAGTATTTCTCTTCCCCACCCAACCTCCTTCACCCCCCCCCCCCTCTTCTTTCTCCCCTCTCCCACTTCCTCCATCTTCCCTCCTTCTCCTCAGTTTCCCCCCTCTTCCCTTTCTTGCCCCCACACCCCTCTCATCTTACTATCGCCTTTTACAGTTTCATTGGATTCTTACGATCTCATGTTCAGGTAGCCTAGTGTCACTGGTGGTGTTACGACCTCCGCTTCTGTCAGAAGGGCCAGTCAGTGACCAGACGGAGGGTGACGTTGGCCCTCGGACACACCTGATAAAACCGAGGGTGACTAAACGTTGATCCTCGGACTCACATCCAACGTAACATATATTGAGTCCGTCCTCAGACCAAATCCATTACCATGAAAAATCACACCCACCCTCAAACCACTTGGATAGTTATCTAGATATTTGTGATGGTTTGAAAACATTTTACGATGCCAGTAATAGTCTACATGTAAATTGGTAAATGAACCTTTGTCGTAAGCAGAGATTATTTTCAAGTTATAACGTTATTGTAATGTAAATCGTTGCTTTAAAATATAAAAAATGTATGTTGAAAAACGTCTCCTTTGAAGAATTTGGTTTTCTGTAAACGGAATTCGCGGGCACACACTAATAGTTTTCGAATTCAATATTTCACATTAGCGTCAATAATACACCGTATTAACATTACCTAACGTAATGGAACCCAACTTAACCTATCCAAATATTAACCTAAAATAACCTTAGCCTAACCTAACCATAGATGGAGAGTAGATAATAGCACTAATTCGTTCCCAATCCATTCGGATCTCCTCCCAGATGATAGGTTTCATCTATTCTAGAACCGTCTGTTACAAAGAGGTATGAAATCATATGGAAATCTTATTAAAATTTTCATATTCTAGCAAATAATTTCATCTAATATCGAGAGAATAATTACGAATCAGGTATTTTTAGACAGCCACTTTTGTTTTTTATGAGGAACTATTTTCGTACTGAATATTAATTTTGAGATTCTAATTGAAATATTTACTTTCTAGCACGAATCAAATACTTTGGGAATTTACGCCTCTAGTGCGTTAGTTTGAATGTATGTTAATCTGTGTATGTTATAGTTTGTGTATGTTATAATCTTTGTATGTTAGTTTGTGGGTATGCTAGTCTGTGTGTATGTTATTCTGTGCATGTTAAAGTCTGTATATGTTAGTTTGTGTGTATGTTAGTGTGCCTCCCCTGCGCCTGGCCTCACCCCCCCCCCCCCAACCCTCAACCTGGCACATCCTGGGACAGACATTCCATTCAAAGGACAAATACAGCCTTTGACAAGACAATAATGACTCCGCTAGACTTATTTTGCGGCGCACCAAAATACTCAGCCCTATCCACACAACATTAAAAAATATATATATATATTGTCCTACCCTGTATTTTTTTTATTTATTTTTCTCCCAGTACGCTGCAGTCCGAATGCTTCAAATACAGACAATTGTGGTGGAAATCTGTGTATCTCCTTTGTTGGTATGTGAGACGAACAACGCTTGGCGCTAACTTTTGTCAGCTAACTTTCCAGGATTATCGGCGACATTGCACGAGAACAGAGGGGGAGAAGTTCTCCGCAGACATTTTCAGTCAGTATTTCTACCACTGAACGCGTCCTTCCCACACATCTGAAGCAACTGAATGTGTCATTCTGATACATCTGAAGCATATGAACGCATTCTTCCAGCACATTTGAAGCATATGAATGTGTCCTTGCAGCACATCTGAACCAACTGAACGCGTTCTTCCAGCACATTTGAAGCAACTGAACGCGTATTTCCAGAACATATGAAACAATTAAATAACGCGCGCACAGTTACTGGTGGCCAAACGCACCAGGGGAACAGGAGAGGACTGTGTGTGTTCGTGAATAGAACATTCGCCCAACACCCACCAGGCGATAGAACCAGGAACATCCACCAAACATTAACAAGGTGACAGAACCAGGCACATTCACGAAGCATCAACCAGGAAATAGAAGGAAGGCCATCCGCCAACACCCGCCAGGAGATGGGATATCCTGATACAGAAAACACTCCACTGAATTAGTTTTACTCCAGACGAGGCAGTGATCCCCACAAATAGATTCTGCTTTGCCATGTCCTCTCGGCATTCAGAGATCATGTACGCAGCACCATATTGGAAATACAGGAATGTAATTATCAGAAATCTTTGATTTTCAACGTTTCTAAAAATTAATACAAATTTAAACTTACGCTCGGTCAAAATATTTAATTCCTATTTATTTAATTCCTCACACACACACACACACACACACACACACACACACACACACACACACACACACACACACACACACACACACACACACACACACACACACACACACACACACACACACACAGGGGTCTGGTAGCTGAGTGGAGAGCGCGCGGGACTCGTAATCCTGTGGCCCGGGTTTGATTCCCGGACTAGGCAGAGACAAATGGGCAGAGTTTCTTCCATCCTGATGCCCCTGTTACCCAGCAGTAAATAGGTACCTGGGAGTTAGACAGCTGTTACGGGCTGCTTCCTGTGTGTGTGAAAAAAAAATTAACTAGTAGTTTCTTGAGATTATCTTGAGATTATCTTGAGATGATTTCGGGGCTTTAGTGTCCCCGCGGCCCGGTCTTCGACCAGGCCACCACCCCCAGGAAGCAGCCCGTGACAGCTGACTAACACCCAGGTACCTATTTACTGCTAGGTAACAGGGGCATAGGGTGAAAGAAACTCTGCCCAATGTTTCTCGCCGGCGCCTGGGATCGAACCCAGGATCACAAGTCCCGCGTGCTGTCCGCTCGGCCGACCGGCTCCGTTAATTAACAGTTAATAACAGTTGTTTGATTGACAGTTGAGAGGCGGGCCGAACGAGCAGAGCTCAACCCCCGAAAGCACAACTAGGTGAACGCACACACACACACACACACACACACACACACACACACACACACACACACACACACACACACACACACACACACACACACACACACACACACACACACACACACACACACACACACACAACTATCTGCTGCTTGTCCATAATTTTAGAAAATTTATGGTCGTCGAGCAATACCAGCGACATGACTGACGATAACAAATTTTTAACCCGTGACAGATAATTACTTTTTAGAAGCGACCCGTCTTGACAATTTCTCACGTCATGGAGTGACAAGAAAGTGGAAGAGAAGCCGAAGGACAGGAAATGCGAATATGTAACAATGGAAGTGGAAACGGGACAGAGACGGTATTAGGAAAGGAGTGTAGATTAACAAAGAGTGGAGAAGAGGAAAATTAACAGGTGAGAGAAGACAGGAAAGAGAGAGAAATAAATAGGTAAGTAAAGAAAACAGGAGTATAGTACAGGAAGAGCAGGGAGAGAGGAGTGAGAATAACGAGGAACAAATGTATAGAGAGTGAGAAAGTAGAGATAAGAATGAGAAAATCCTAGCGAGATGAGAACATTAGGAGGCTCTGAGGCAATCACGTCGAATGGAGCTTAATGGCATCTCTTCGGACGATGAGATGCCATTAGCCGCCACTAGACGTGATTACTCTTACCTTTTTCACGTTTTAACTTATTTTATTTCTTCATTACTTCCTTCATCACTGCCTCTCGAACCCTCCATCTCCCTCGTCCCTCCTGCGTCATTCTCCACCCTACATCTCCTAGATTTTATCTAACAGCATCTTTCTAAAATTGTATCTTATTATTCTCAATTTCCGTCTTCAGACATGCGGGAAAAAGTCTCTCTCTTATTGGCTTGCTAAACAAGAACTTTAATTAATGGCGGCTTATATCTTAACTTTTCTTTGTTATTGTTCTTAAAAGCGAAATCGCAATGGGAACCAATATCCTATATCTCAATTGTGTAGGAAGTGAATATTTTGGTGTATTAAAGATTGTATCGAGAGGAAGAGAAACGGTATTATATAACGCTGCTGTGGACGTTAATAACTGGTTATCAAGACCACAACCAAACTGGTTATCAAGACCACAACCAAACTGGTTATCAAGACCATAACCAAATTAGTTATTAAGACTACAACCAAACTAGTTATCAAGACCACAACCAAACTGATCAACAAGACTACAATCGATCACTGGTCGTCGTAGCCAAGCCTATCCTGGTGGCCAAGTAATTACAGCACAAATCGCTACCCTCCCGTACGTCGCCAGAGTGGCGATGTGTACGTCGTTATGTACGTCGTACAAAGCGTCGTGCGACCATATCGTGTCGTTGTACATATTGTACGACGATATATATATTTCTGCCAGAGTTGTTGATAGTTCGTAAGCATTGTTGTTGTTCGAGACTCTTGACGACAGTGGATGGCAACAGCCACTGTGCAGCCCGTCCTCGCATATATCCAAGATCGTTAATATAACGATCAAGATCGTTAATCAGATCCAAGCTCGTTAATCCAGCTGCCAAACCCCCCTGTTTATGAATAAAAAGCGGTTAACGCACGACTCATAACTGATGACGTCCGAACACTTCCCGAACAAGTGCTTCGCTCACGTCCTCTGTTCGAACCACAATTCTATAAATGCTTCACCCACGTACTTCAAATACAAATACTCGCCAACAGAACCTAAACACCTAACGTACGCCTAACTATGCATACCATTTTTATGTATCATAATATTAATTTATATATGAGAACAAACCAATTTTCAATACACAGTATGTTAAAAATTTATGGAAGCGTCTGGGTAAGACGGCCGCTGCTTTAACCAGCCTAGTGTAAGGACGGGTTGCATTGTGTCAAAACTGGGAGTGGTGGGGGGATAACCGGCTATACCCGGGTCTGTCTGTCTCTCATCCATCTATATATTTATATATACATTTATCTATCTTTCTATCCATTCGTATAGCCATCTGTCCATGCATCCATCTATCCATGCATTCATCTACGCATCTATCTATCCATCTGTTCATCTATCTATCCATCTACTTATCCAACTCTCTATCAATCTATCAATCCATGTACCAATCTATCCATCCATCTAATTTCTCTCTCTCTCTCTCTCTCTCTCTCTCTCTCTCTCTCTCTCTCTCTCTCTCTCTCTCTCTCTCTCTCTCTCTCTCTCTCTCTCTCTCTCTCTCTCTCTCTCTCTCTCCCTCTCTCTCTCTCTCTCTCTCTCTCTCTCTCTCTCTCTCTCTCTCTCTCTCTCTCTCTCTCTCTCATAAAAAATACATTTGCCCAATTTGTAACTAAAAAATAAAATAGTTACCGCCTTACGCTGAGAAAGAGACGTGGCTTGAAAATCTTTTGAAGCTGTTTGAGACTCATTTATTTTATGTGGGCACAGTCAAATTATCGACAGCAGGAAATTTATGTTAATTTTCCAGATATCAATAAATAATGGTGTATATTACTGTAAGAGAAAATTGGGGGGGTACAAATATAAATTCGGGGGGTCAAAATCAAAATATTTAACTGTGTAACTGGCGGGCAGTGGCTAAAATCGTCGTTGGGGTCTGAATATGATCCTGGCACGTTGTTCCCTCTTGAATTCTGACGATTCTGACCAGCCTATGTTCAACCCGTACCTCAGACCATTCCCTCGTCCAATTTGGGTGAGGTTAACCCCTAGAGTGTCGGGCTCCAACTTTGGGCAGACAGACATTCTCTCTACACACCTCCACTACAGTGAATGGACATTAATTCACTTTAACACACACTCACAAGGATGACAGTTAATATTCGGAATTAGAAACCTTGCTTATGAAAAAAGATATTAAAACATGGAAATATTTAAATATTGAACTAAAGGATTATTGATAACCAGATATTTTCTATTTGTCTAGAAAGAGAAATAATAAGAAGTGAGATGGATGAACAGAAACAAAACAGGATATTAATAAGGAATTAAATATATCTACGCAAATAGAACACGAAACAATGTATATAAATTAGATACGTTTAGATTCGGGAAAGACCTGGGCCAGTACTGGTTTGGGAACAGGACTGAGGATTTCTGGAACAAATTACCCGGTAACATTATAGACGTAGGGATGGGTGGATTGTTTCAAGCGTAGGTTAGACATGCATATGAATGAATTTGGGTGGACATATATAAGAGCCGCGTGTAAGGGCCAGTGTGGCTTCTGCAGTTTTCTTAATCTTTGTGTTGTTATTCGTGGCTGGCTTCGCCCACAACGTCGACGTCAAACTTCTCACACTCGTGCCGCCTCAGACCGTCGACTTTATACTCTACCCACTCTGCTTAACTCTGACTCTATACATTTTAACTCAGACTCTATCCAGTCTGCTTCACATTCTATTCAATTGAAGCTGTCGACTCTGACGGTTGTGATGCGGCTCTACTCTCACCACATCAGGCTCTATAGCGACTCTGTAAGTCACTGGGGCTGCCGCTGGACGAACTAATTTCTATTCCACAAAAGTAAGACTTTTCACATTCTGAGGCAAGTACATTAATACGAATTGCAACAACATAAAATTTCGTTAAACTAGTTAGGGCGCACACTGAACCACGGCGCTTCCCAGAGGACCGTCCTGTCCTCAACTGATTCCCCGGTACCAGGCGATCGACCACTGCGTCAAAATCTCGATGTTTCAGTGAAAGTAAAACTACAGCAATATTGACGCTAACCCGGACTAATCAGTCCAAGGCTACCTCAGACTCGATAAGTTAGGGAGGTTGGTTGCAGAGTATATAAGAACGTATACTATAAGAAAGAATGTATATCTGCCAGTCCAAAGTTGGAGGCCAGATACTTATGGCTAGTCTCACCTAAATTTGCAGGGAGGATGGTCTGAGGTACGGGACGGACATATGCTGGTTGGGGGTAGGCGTAATTTAAATGTTTAAAGACATATTCCCAATTACAGGCATCCCTAATGCGATTTTCATGGATTTAAGTGTGAAATATTTGGTGTGATTTCCCTGGAGTTTTTAGTGACCGTAATAATATATTTTCTGAGAGACTCATATAGTTGTTTCAGTGCTTCTTAATAATAAATTTTCTGAGAGGAGGGGGAAGGGGAGGACGAGGGGAAGGAGTCAAGGGGGGGCCAGGGGAGGACGAGGGGAAGGAGTCAAGGGGGGGGCCAGGGGGGGGGTTTGGGAATGAAGAGAAAAGGGGGGAAGATCGGGTGAAGAGTAAGGAAGAGAGGGAAAGGGTGGAAAGAAGTTGAGGAAGAAACCCAGGTGCAACCGGGTATCCCTTCTGCAAAGTGTAAATATTTGTCTGTACGAAGTTGTAGGGGAGGGGAGGGAGATGGGGATAAATGGGGGAGATGAGATGAAAGAAGGGTAGAGGAGAAGATGAAGTAGGAAGGGAAGGGGCGGAAAAAGAGGAGAGGAGGAAGATAGGAACGAGGGGAGGGGAATAAAAGAGGGGTGGAATAGAGGGTGGGAAGGTAAGATAATTATGAGAAGAAACCGCTAAGCCACTGTGACTATATAACACTTGGAAGGCATTTGAGGATTAGAATCTTGGGATTAGACAGACAAAAGGAATGGAGCCCAGCCACTTGGACCACCAAGGAGGATCGAACACCGACCTGCAAGAAGCTAGATCCTCGCTGTACCGACCAGTCCAAATGGTTGGGTGGGGGGAGGGGGGGAGACAGACTGTCCCGGGCACCGCCGGGTAGCCCTCCTAGTAAGATATGAGGTGGCCAGCATACCTGTCAATGAGTTTTAATTAACATGAGCTAATTCGATAAATCTTTTTCCTTGTCAAACTTTTATTTCCAAGCTTTGCACTCCTGAATTAATAATTCATGGGACTCTTGCAAAATGGTTCGTCAACGTTCAAGGGAACTATAACCTCATTTTTATTTTTGTTATTTTTTATTTTTGTATCTGTTTTTACCTTAGGAGGGAATGGCGTTTGCTCTCAGAATATTATTTTGCTAGTTATCACTCAAAATATAACATAAATACACAAAATAAAATCATTTTGATCACCTTAGATAATCATTAGTTTAGCCTAAGTAATAACTCCTGTATAATAATTGTTTTTTAGTATGGGGTGGAGTTCTGCCCGAAACGCTGCGCGTACTAGTGGCTTTACAAGATTGTAATTACTATTCTATGTATCCTCACAATCCCAATGTACCTTCTTGTATATATATAAATAAATAAATAAATAAAAGTTGTGTAGTGATGGTGTCAACATCCCTTAAAATAGACTATTCTCTCTGATAATTTGGCTGAGCCTAACCCTATATGACATTTCATGACCTTTGAACAGATAATCATAAAGATAATATTTTTTATAGTATAGATTTACAAAAACTATGTAAATATTAATCTTTTAGGACACTATTACACAATTAGTAGAGAAATAATACAATTCAAATTAACATGCAAATATTATATATAAGAAAGAATCTCTTAAGCTGGAACGTCTCTTCAGACAACGCAATTATATCAACTTCTTTTTCACTAAGTTTCAACCCGAGAGAAAAGTTCGCGCGTGATAAAAGGAGAAGATTGAGACAGTTGTCTCTCATAAAGCGTGAAACATTTTTTTATAATTCCCATTCGACGTCAGAAAAAAAGTTAAATGATATTAGGAAGCATGTATTTCTCAGCTGTCCTCAGCTCTTGAAGACCGTGGCTCAGTGGTCCTCGGGACCTAGACCTTGTCCCAGTGGTCCTCGGGACCTAGATCTTGTCCCAGTGGTCCTCGGGACCTAGATCTTGTCCCAGTGGTCCTCGGGACCTAGATCTTGTCCCAGTGGTCCTCGGGACCTAGATCTTGTCCCAGTGGTCCTCGGGACCTAGATCTTGTCCCAGTGGTCCTCGGGACCATATCTTGTCCCAGTGGTCCTCGGAACCTAGACCTTGTTCCAGTGGTCCTCGGGACCTAGATCTTGTCCCAGTGGTCCTCGGGACCTAGATCTTGTCCCAGTGGTCCTCGGGACCCAGACCTTGTCCCAGTAGTCCTCGGGACCCAGACCTTGTCCCAGTGGTCCTCAGGACCTAGATCCTGTCCCAGTGGTCCGCGGGACCTAGATCTTGCCCCAGTGGTCCTCGGGACCTAGACCTTGTCCCAGTGGTCCTCGGGACCTAGACCTTACCCCAGTGGTCCTCAGCTCCTGTAAGATCATGTCTCAGTTCTCAACACAGGAGAGAGGGGGAGCAGGTGCTTAAGACACTTATAATAAATTCTCAGTGAAAATCCAACTTTAAGACACATGATGCTCGCTGCCGTTTCTCTCTTTCCTTCTCCCTCCCTCTCTTATATTTTGTTTTAACTAAGACTACCGTTCATTAGGGCTGTCGATTGAGGTACCTGGTGAAACTGCAATCAAGAGCTGTTATTCTACCTCAGCTCATTTAAAGTTTGTTCCTAGAGACTCATTTATTTTGTGAGCATGTTCTTTTTAACTTAACTATCACACAAGGAACATGTACCTGGTGAAACTGCAAGCAAGAGCTGCAATCCTACCTCAGTTCAGTTGAAACCTGCTCCTAGAGACCCATTTATTGAGATCATTATATGCTTCATTAGGAACAAACTTTATTTAACTCAAAGTAGCAATCATATACGGAACAGCATGAGCCTGCAGCCAACTGTGTTCCGGAACCTTTGTGGATCAGTTGACCTGGTCTTCCATATATCAACCGACTGAGCAAACAAGTTCCAGATGCGAGGGGAGCCTGGGAATGAATGTTCGTTGATGGAATGATGTTCTTGAAAAAGGCACTTCCAGCATGAGACTTTTTTTTTTTTTGAGATATATACAAGAGTTGTTACATTCTTGTACAGCCACTAGTACGCGTAGCGTTTCGGGCAAGTCCTTAATCCTATGGTCCCTGGAATACGATCCCCTGCCGCGAAGAATCGTTTTTTCATCCAAGTACACATTTTACTGTTGCGTTAAACAGAGGCTACAGTTAAGGAATTGCGCCCAGTAAATCCTCCCCGGCCAGGATACGAACCCATGACATAGCGCTCGCGGAACGCCAGGCGAGTGTCTTACCACTACACCACGGAGACTGCTAAAGCTCCGTGACTCCGAGACTTGAAGGTTAAGACTTGAAGGTTGAGGGCTAGAGGGCTAGAGGGCTCCGAGACTTGAAGGTTGAGAGCTAGTGTTATGGGTGCCAACTACTTGTCGTCCACGAAGTTAGGCCAGGTGTGGAAATTTGAGAATGTTGGCCTTGTACATGACAGTAAGTTTATATATGTAACAGTGTTGTAGGCTCTGATGTTCAGAGCATTCTCACTAAACTTGATAAAGATTAAAGATGGGCCTTCTGGCACAGGTCTCCATTTTGTCCAAAAGTCTGGTGAATGATGGAGGGGCAGGCACTCCAGGAGAGGGGTGCATACTCAAAATGGAAGCAAACTTGAGCTTCGTATATAGTTTTGCAGGCCCCCCTACCCTCTGCTGTCAAGATGAGATATGCGCAATAGAGCTGTAGGTTTCCTAGCTGCTTTTTGGGCTAGGCTAATCACGTGGCTCTCTGTCATTGAAAATTTAACTTCATTTGCAAAATGTTAAATTCATCCGTGTGCTTTAGGTTTTTGCCACCCATTTGCAAGCCTGTCCGATTTGGAATGTGCAATCTAATTCGTTCGTTCGCGCGAGCGTGCGCTCTCCCCCCCCCCCCCCCCCAAAGCCCCACCAAGCTTAGCAACTCTGCCCTCAGTGGTGAGACATTTACCGTGTGGCCTTTTATTATCTAATAATGGCTGTTTTGTCTTTAATTGGTTTCATTTGGTGATGAGCTTAGACCAGCTCAGTAGCTTGCTGGCTAACCAGCATGTGTACTTCAGTCCTGAACCCAGTTCAGAAGATGTGGAGAAGGATAATGAGAACTGATAGTATACTATTTATTCAGGATTATACAAGTGGCAGTGGAATGGATGTTTGGCATAAAAATAAGGGAAAGAAAAAGAACTTCATTCCAGGTTAAAAAGACAGTGATGCTATGATAATCATTATAAGGGTGAGGTGATGTTAAAAAGGCATAACCATGGAGGTGACCAGAGCAAGCACCAGGCATTGGTTCCTAGAGATAAATACAATGGAGAAAATGAGATACAAAAATTAAAGTACTTAGACAATTAAATTTACTCAAGTCAATACAAGGTTAAATGACCCAAAATGGGAAGCCTAGTGTGTGTATCTTTCTCAGAATATCTTGTACCTTAGGATAATGTCGTCCCTAGATCTCTCCTAGCATTGAGCTACCTTAGCCTGGTTTCCTAATTTACATCCATGTTTCTTCCACCAGTCTTCTAACAAATCTTTAGGCTTTCTCAACCTTCTCCTTCACAATGCAGATGTTCAGTGGCAGCACATCATACCCTTTTATTAGACAATAAGACCTGAGCATTGTACTTTGATGTTTCCTTATAAAGGCTTGTCATAAAGGCCATCCAAATACTTGCCAGATTTGTAAATGGTCTATAGAGTATTATCCTGTTTGAGCATACTTAAAGACCTCATGTGATGTGTATTACGAGAGCCTCCTCCAATTCCTGTACAGTATCTGCACCCCTCCAATGCAGTATTGTCCTTCAGGACTTATTATTCTCCATTCATCAATTCTGCAGCCCAACAACTTCGACTGGACAGTACAGTGACAATCTCACTTCATGCAGGTCGGCATTCAATCTGCGACCATCCAAGTGATTGTCTACTATTCCTTCTCATCCCACCCCAAATCCTTGTCCTAACCCCTACCAAGTGCTATATAGTTGTAATGGCTTGTCACCTTCCCTTCCCCCAATACTGCAGCTAGTTTAGGCTCTGTACTGTAGGAGCCTAGAGCCTTCAAATCTCCTTTTTGGGATATTTGACAAAAACGTGAATACTCAACAGTGGATATTTTTGTACATTAAGAGTTAGATATCTTTAATCCATCCATTCTATCACACTGCAGGTTATATTAAAAATTATGTATGAAAATTATAGGCAAATTAGTAGTTATCAAAAGATAGACTTTGCAAGCATGTGAGAATGCAGGAAGAGGGTGCTTTGTACTCTTAATACTTTTTCATAATATTCCCTAATTTGTTAACAAAATTTAGCTTAGAAAATGTTTTCTTTACTAAATGATTCCCTTCTTTAGCGTGTCTTTACATTTAAACCACTTTCAGACGATAAGACTATTGAAAACGTACATGGAACATTTGCTAAGAATTTTGCTGCTCAGTGTCTACTGGTGTATGACATGATCAACTACAATCTTAATTTTCTTTTAAATGTTAAAACACTAGACAGAATGATCACTGATAATCACTGAAAAGAAACAACACAAATTCCAATTTAATCTTTTTCTATCCATTGTACTGTAATTTTATTTATGCATTATACTTGAGCCTCAACCCATCTTGCTTTGCCTACTTGCAGTATACAGTGCACAATACATAAGAGCAGGAACTGTCCCAAAGTTTACAGGCATGATATGAACTGCAAAATCTGATTAAATATTTAAATATTGAAATAAGGATTATTAATAACCAACTATGTTCAATTCCTTTTTATTTAATTACTATAATATTAGCTTGTTTCTCCATATTTTATCACAAACCTAACACTGCAGTTTCATGAATTATATTTACAAGTATTTTAAAAACTATATTTTAATACTTTTCCCCATCTATTATTCAACAACAAAATGAAAGTCATAGCCTTACATTTCACATATAATTTATTGGTATACTGTACTAGTTTATCATTGTCTTGCTAAGGAATCCTACTAGGCTTATCAAGTGGACCCTAACGCATCCAGTTACTGACCAAACCCAACAGTTTCTAACTTGACTGACCAATAATTATTCATTCTTTTCGTGTATACTAATATCATGTGCACTCTCTAGCATCCCAAGCAGGATGTCACAGACAGGCCCTAAAACTTCTGCACATTGGCTAAACACATCTATGAAGCAAGCAACATATGCTTGCATTATATAATCAGAATGTGCAAAGATATTAAGAATTGCTTAAGGTATTAAAACCTATTCAGAAATTAAACAAAAAATGGGGGGTGAGGTTATCATAGATACTGTGTTAATAGTCTATCACCATTAATTTTTTCACTCTTAATATTCCATATCCGTAAAAGGAGCCGTAACTTCAAGATCAATATTGTAAATTCCGTAGTTGCCACCCCACAGGCATGCCAAAGCATGTATTAAAATAAAATAAAAATATGATATTTTCCAAGAATGACTTATGTGAGATGTCCTTTATTCTGTAAATGAAGCAATTCCTGTTTCCAAAGAAACTTTAATAATTTATGGCATGAAAAAAAACTATTTCAATCTGAACTTCATTATCAGTCAACATGAGCAATTTACAATAAATCATGTGCAAAACATTATTCCTTGCATACAATGCCTGGTGAACACAGCACCCAAGCATATTTCATAAGAAGGGAGCACACACACACACACACACACACACACACATATACAGTATACATGAGCAAGACAAAAGCAAAAGGCATGATTCAATTGCACTTCAGATGAGAGATGAAATCTTGTTGTTGTAACCATTTTTGCTATAGACATCAATATTCTGTTAATACTAAAGTGCAATAAATACACTTAAGTATTTATTAAGTATTAAGTAAGCAGAAATCTTAAGAATGACATTCTAAATTTTTTTACAAAATACTGCATTTAAATGTACTAATATGAAGCCCAGATAAGGAAAACATGGAAATTAACTACAAACTTTTAAACCTTATTGACTCAAATTTTTGCAGTACATTTGCCTTGCAAATTGGTTTGGCAAATCTTCATGTAAACCTCAAGATATATGTATATCTACTAACAAACTCAGTATACTGCCAAATGTAATTTAATGTAAATATATTTATTTATATAAAATAAGGTACTGTATAATGCATGACAGAACTCGCAGTGAATGACTGGAACACGTTATGAATGCAAGATGTGAAGTGAAAGCTAATGTGTACATAAAGAGCTTGCATGGACAAGAGTCTTTGCCGAAGACTCGCAAATTTATCAAGCATGTAGTTTATGGCTGTAGTAAGGCAAGAATGTTTAGTTTCTCCGATCTTTTATTTACTGTACATTATAGTAGGAAACATCAAAGTATAGAATTAATATATAATTTATGGAAATAAAGTAAAGTTTGTTGCGATAATTTTGGTATAATAATGACATACAAAGGATGAAGACTAGACCACACATCAGAAAATGAAGAAACGACAACATTTAGGTCTGTCCTGGACCATTATCAGGTTGGACGATTACACAACTTGATAATACTCCAGGACGGACCGAAACGTTGTCTTGTCTTAATTTTCTGATGTGTGGTTTGGTCATCATATCTTCAGCCACGTTATTGTGACTCGTCGTCTGCACATACAAAGAATACTTTTTAATTGATGACAAACCAAAATCTGAGTACGTACTGTACTGTACCAATATAAAGAAAGTGGATCATATTTGTAAAAAATATTGTTGAGTGAACCTTACATACTTAATAAATTCTTAAATAATAAACATTTGGGGGGGGAAGAAAATTCTGCAAGAAAAATACCCAGATTTAAACTAAAGTATATTATAGTACCAGAGTAATGAAGAGCTAAGCCACTAGCTAGTTAACCAAGATATCCACATCAACACTAATTTCCAAATGAAACACGAGTCTAACACTCGAACACTGCATCTATATCGTATGCACAAGCTAAGGCTTTTTTTTTTTCAAGTGGGGACATTTTGATAGACAACGTTATTAGGAAGCCAAGAAACAAATGATACTGTATTAAGAAGGGAGCTGAAACTAAAGTACAGACCATAAAGGGAATTATTAAATTTGTACAGTATGGTATATCCAAGTAAAGTTAATCTAATTCATATTGAGAAGGACTAGTAAACAGAAATTAGAATAAAGAACATATGGGTGAATGAAGTGTTTCAAAGGTACTCGCAGGGCTGTTTAGTTTGTATCGAGAAGGTACTAACCACGCCACCCTGCTGAACACACAGCAAGTCCTGACTATAGATTATTTCTGGCATGTCTGTCAACGAAGAGTGCATTTCTCTGTACATTTAAAAAGTAGAACTTGGAATCATTGCACATCATATATTAATGGATTGTTCCATGGTTACTGTCAGTTTAAATGTCATTACTGTTTCTCACTTTGAATAAAAATGATGAAGCCTATACAGCAACTGACCAAAGGTCCACCCGTGTTACAGATATACTTCTGTGGTAATACAAATGGAAAATTAAGTGTAAATTGCAACCATACATGTTATAATGAGAGCACCTTACAATGACTTAACATATAAGGCTACATCCTACAGTAACTTGTGTTGTGTGAACCATCATTTCTCTCTGGTCACTTATTGCCATAAGGTAGAAATGTACCAGAGTATTGTACTTAAAATATGAATATGGCAAAATTTACAGAATGATAGCCCAAATATTCAACTTTCATCAAAAAATACTTGAGAAAGTGTGCCTCCAAAGCCTTCTATATACAAAGGGGCATATTATGTACATTACAGAGTACTGTATTTGCAATAATATTGTACCTGTATATACATTAAAACTTATACTTTTATGACTCGATAAGAAACAAGTGAAGTATGTGAAATTAGACAAATGCCAAAGCATGGAGAAAGTGCTTCACCAATAACTGATGAGTAAAGTAAATGTCAAGGATAACATTTGTGACCCATGCCACTCTGTCAAATCTGATGGCATATGACAAGTCATCACTAGAGTCAGCCTCCCCTTGACTTTTCTGAAAAGCTCTGGGGACGAGGCCAACCTACTCCGTCAGTCAGGTCGTAGTATATCTTTTTTGGGAATAACTTCTATCACCAGAACCTGAATTGGGGTATTGGACAACATTAGAACAATTTCACATGAGGATTATCAGAAATAGTATATACATTTTAAACTAAACTGTAATTCACTTTAGCATAAAATGGCAAGAAACATCCAATATTGAACTGTGACCGTAACATTAAACCTACTTTTTTCATTAAAACATCTTTGTTGACCAACAGCCTACTTCACAATATATGAACCCCAGCCTTTAATTATATTATATTATATATATATATATATATATATATATATATATAATATATATATATATATTATATATTATATATATATTATATTATATATATATTATATTATATATATATATAATATATATTTATTAACTTATTTATTTATTTTCTGCGCGCACACACACACACACACACACACACACACACACCTATACATATATTATACACACTTGGTTAGAACAAGTTCGGTGAGAAGGTAGTGGAGGCCAAACCCATGTAATTTTAAAGCGTTACATGACAGTGCTGGGAAGACGGGACACCACAAGCGTAGCTCTCGTCCTGTAACTACACTTAGTTAGGCAATTACTTCTCGCGGTCCTGTTGCATCTAGATGCTACACCTGTGGTATCTATGATAATCACTTAATTCTCAGAATTAAATACAACTTAGGATTCTGCCCACCTGCAAGAACTCTTGACAAATCTGGGTACTGTAGTAACTTTGCCCAAGAACTTAGATAATGTGTTCTAGTTAATGACCAATGACATACTGTATGTCTCTTATACTTCACGTCCTTAGCTGGAAAGATTTACAAAGGCACAGAAGCCTGCCTTAGCCAGCCAGCTCCAGCCTTTGTCTCTAAGGTTAGGCAGTCAGCAATTGGCTATTCAGTGGCTTTTATGCATGTTGGTACATCGTAGACCCAACTATGGGCACATGGAGTTGTGACATGGCTAAATCACCAATTCCAGAGTCAAGTATGGTGGGTAGTCTCGCCTCTAAATCTCTTTCATACTGCCCGAGGCAGGTGTCCATAGCCAGCAGCTCCTGAGATGCCAGCAGCTGTCTGGTGCTCACTTCTACATGGAAATGTTGCACCCTACTGTCTAAACCAAAGACAGCCTTGTAGCATCATCATGCTGCTCAAACTATGAGCTCTCATTAGCGATCAAACAAGCTAGGTCTCAGTGAAGGGAAATAGGTTTCGTACACTCTGCCTGTGTGTCGTGGTCACCTAGGGGTAATTTCCAGATTCTCATGCACATGCAGAAGCTCTGCATTATGCCACAAAGTCAACAGAAGGAGACAAAAGACCGCTCGCACATGGCACTTCTTTTCATTGCACCAACCTCTTTCCTTCCCTCGATTGATATTACACTAAACTTCATTGCACAAATTCTTCTTATCAATCACACATTTAAGGTACAGTATTTAAACTGATCAGCCACTTTCAACATTCAAACGTTTATATTTATTTAGCACATTTTATTTTCTCCACCATCACAACTTGGCTTTTTCAACATTCCTTTTAATAATATTTTCTCACTTCGATACAATTTCAACTAGCCTAAATAACTTTTTTTCTCTCTTTTCAAAAAGAACTTTCATCAGCCTACTTCAAATTAGGGTTACACTTCTAACAATCTCCCTCAAGACTTCATCGAAGAATATACAGAAAAGCAAAGCTTACATCATACACTCCTGGCATACTCCTACATTAACCCTCAACGTGTGGCTATTGAAATAGTCATATTCTCCACTACATTCAACGATTTCTGCATTTACTGCACTTCAACAGCACCTGCAGCATTCCCAAATTTCAACTTAATTGAAGTTTGTCCACAGATACTACATAGCCAGGTGGAAAACTATCTTGCACCCTTCTCACACCAAAGTCAATTAAATTCCCATTAGCACCTCTTTCATCGTTTCAAAATATTACGCTTTCAAAGTACATTTTTATCTCCACCCATTTCTAATCTCCCCTTTACCAGTCAACATTATCCCGTATCATACATTCTTATTTACCTAACCACAAGTCTCCAGGTTGCACTTCTTTCTTTCCAAAACCAGATTTACGTTTTCCGAATAATTTTTCACTACTGTTTTCCTAATTCACGCTATATCTTTACTGCATATTACATACCCTCTACTTTCATCATATGAAGAGTTGCTATCACTATTATTAAATTGGTTTTCTTCTGGCCATTTCCTTCCTACCCAATGCAAGTGGGCATTGGGGTAATGATAATAAAGCTATAACTGTACTGTATTGATTAAATAGCTTTTAAAAATTCGGTATTTATGAAACTAAAATTATAACCTGGAAATTAGATAGGTGGTTTCAGTTGGCAATGCCATTGCAAATATTTATTGTTGCATAATAATGCAAATATTTTGATTACAAATTGCATTTTGTGTGCTTTGTCATTTAATATAATTTACTTTATAAATATTGACTGCAGTAAATAAAAAAAAACTCAATCCTGGAGGAGAAACCCAGTTTTGGAAAAACAGTCCTCAAAATTTAATAAGAGCCATATTGTTAGGCAATAAAGAAGACTTTCCACAATCAGGGAGCCCCGAACTGGAAATAATAGTTTTACTAATGGCAAATGAATAGATTACAATGAAAATTGGCATAAGAAAAAAACAGAGGCTCAAACTGTTCAAGGCATGAGACGCACACAAATTTCAAATGATTGTATGTTTTATGATAATTATTGATGACAATTACAACAAACTTTGTATAATTCTGCATTCAATTTTAAATTGTAAGTAAGTAAATTTTATTCAGGAAAGTACATACATAGTTGTTTTACAAATATAATGTTGGATTTATAGATAGAGCTAGTACATACAATACCTAAAGCCACTAGTACACATAGCATTTCGGGCACGTACAGTACAGTAATGGTATTCAGAAAAAAACAGTTAAACTATACAAGTTGTATTTATAAGATTACATTTACTAATAAATGTGATCACTTTGCAACAATTTTGTATTTGGAATGATAAAAATTAATTTTGCTGAATTTATAAAATGATGTTTTCCAAGGAAATGAAGTTGACTGTTTTACTATATACAGTACTGTACAATAATACAAACACATCTAATGCAATAGTGTACTTACATACTCCATGAGTGAAGAATTATCACATCGTTGTCTTGCAAGTCGCCAGTGTAAGCCGAGTTTGTGATACAGGTTAGTATTTTCTGCTTCTAAAGTTTTTTCTATTGCATTTCTTGTCTGAAATACAAATTATAATGAGAAACATTTGATGGCCAACAATAATATAAACTATGCAACACTATCACCAAGATGTCAGAGGTAAAATAAATAAAAAATGGATAAATATGGCTACAAACTATGAAAGGTCAACTTAAAAAAAAATGCCTCGGGGTGTTAAAGCTCAGCTATAGCTTTGCTCTACAATAAATCAAACTGTATCTTCCCTGATGTTCTTAAAAAGGCTAGCGTGGTGATCTCATTGAAATAACACATTTTTAGACTATTGTAATATCAGTCCTACCCACCTTGTTCAAAATATTTGTGAAAAACTTAAAGTACAAACAGCTTTACTCCTACCTAGCTAAACATAACATACGGTAACTAGCTCCTGCCAACGTGACTTCGGACCATAAAATAGCACGATGCTTTATTATGCTCAGTGTGATACATGCAGCTTTTGACAAAAATGATTGCCCCTCATAGCTCTATTTGTTGACCTGCTCTATGTGAGGTTTCTATCCCTGACCTTATAGACACCTGCATTATCATTTGACGGATGTACTGCCCCAGTCAAATTTCCCACCCAATAATGTCATCAGAGCAGATTGTTAACCAGAATAACCTTCTCAAACTAAAATACTATGGAAGCAGAATTCACTCTTGTCAATACCTTCAATCTTATCTCAATGATGTGCATCAGTATATTACTGTGAATGATGCTACTTCTCCCACACTACCAATTAACATTGGTGTTCCACAGGGTACTTGGTCGTCCACTCATTCTAATTCACATTCTACCAAATACAACTTAATACCTGAAGTCAATTATATTTGCTAATGACAACTTCCATTTTCTTAAAATAGTAACCCACTAATCCTAAATACACTGTAATACAGTGAACACATTACTAAAATAATGTCGATTTGTGGCAGTTAAATTTGCACTTAATACATTTTTCAGTGTTGTCTGGAAATAAGCCCACCAATGGAATTGAACTAAGAATTAAGACTACTCAAATTGAGAGAGTAAATGGAAAATTCCTTGGTGTTCATATCGACAACAAACAATTTCAACTGCCACATACAAAATATAACCAAAAAAGTTTCTAAAACAGTAGGTATTCTCTTAAATCCAATTACTTGTCTATCCATAAATCACCTATGGCATCTATGCTTAGGGATCTACAACTCCTTAAAAGACTCTTTGACCCTTAATTACTAAACATAAATCAGTAATTAGAACAATAACAAACTAATCCTATACAGTATTCAGTACCATTCCTGAAATCCATGAGTATGCTAAATATCACATCACTTCATACAGTCCCAAGTGTGCTCAATATCTATAAAATTCTGAATTGCAATATTAATCATGACCTTAAACACTTTCTAGAGGGCTGTAACAGAATAGATAGGCACCATACAAGAAATAAACTTCTATTTGATATTCCAAGAGTACAACTTAATTTGCAAGACAGTTCAGCTTCTGTTAAAAGGTCCTTAATTAAACTGAAAATGTCCTCTCAAATTAAATTAAGAACTGTACTTCTCTCAATCAGTTTAAGAAAGAAACTAAATAATATCTAACATTATGTAAGCAATTTTACTCATTTCCTCACCCAACATGTTAATCTGTATTTTGCTGGTATTGTAAACAATACTATATTTGAACTGTTGCTAAAAACCAGTTTCTAAATATCACAAATTTTAAATCATTTGCCAAATCTCTTAAAAATGAAATCATATTCACTTACTCCTTGTTTAGTATTAAGTGCTACCCCATTAAATTTATAAATAAATTGCCTAATTATGTTTACATTATACAGTACCTTAAACACTACACATTAGTGGCTTCATATAATTTAACTTTATTACCTGTTAATTCTCCACTATCATGTATCAAATGTATTTTTATATACTGCATAGACATTGTTATTTTTAATATTTTAATGGACAGACAAAACAGTGTCATGCAAGAGGTATATAGGGATGAGAAAAGAAAAAATTGTATCAAGACGAGACTAAAATACACGTCAAAGATTAGTTCAGAAGTGAAATGAGTGAATGAGGAGCTTGAAAGAAAAATTAACACATTTCAGAAGTTATTACCAAAAGCAGGCACCAAGCCTAATTTATTTCAGACACCTATATTATATATAGAAATGGAAGAAAGTTAACCGGTTAAGAAGAAATAAAGCTGGAGGAAGTACTGAAAAAGTGAGATGAATGGAATTGATAACAGTTCAAATTGTAAACATGATTGATTTTGCGGGAGTGAAAAAGAATATGCCTATGGAAAGAATATGCACATCAGCACAGATGCAATAATGTGGGGAAAGCCATAAGTATTGATGAAATATATTCAGAAAATTAAATGCAAATGAATATTTGAAAGACTTGACTGCACCTTTTCTTTTAAGAATTTATGCAAAAACAAAAATGTTTTGAGTAAAGAAAATCAGGTTTTTGGCTGGACAATGAAAGCCAGGGTTATAGGAGAATGAAATAGGAATAGATATAGATAATAGATGAAATCAGGAATGGCATGTTAAGTTACAAATCCTGGGAAGCACTCAAACTTTGTACAAAGTTTGTGATATTGCTGTAGTGGTTTTGTCAAGTGCAGCAGATTTTTCTTGCTCAAATTCCTTACTTTTTAAATGCACGAAATGACAAAAGGTGGTGCTCATAAGCCAATGCTACCTACCAATATGCCTTCAGCTAACCACTTCAATATTCGTAATAGTTCAGCCATCATTTAGTTTGCTATTTAAAGCATAAACATTCACTAATAGTGTTTTAATGTTCTACTAGCTGGGGATTGAAGTGAATCAAGGGGGGTACTTTTGAGCCCAATCTTTACCGTTTGCAGGAGGTCCATTAACTGAAAGGATTTGTGCATGTAGGTTCTGTCATGTAGGCAATGCATGTGCAAGTGTCAGCAATGCAGACAAATCTCTTGATAGTGCACCCACCATAAGGGGCCATGAAACTAAGCTTGCCATTAGTAAATCAGGGAAATACAAATACCTTCTGCAGGACAAATTATAAACTTTTGACTCTTACTACTGAAAATGTGCACTTGATAACACGTTTGTGCGACTTCAAAGCCATGGAACCCTAATACAGTAAATCAATCTCATCAGAACCAATAACCTTAAAACTGAAAAAGTAAACATCAGCCTCTACGTTTCTCACGTCCATGATGTGATGAGAAGCAATAGCACACCATGTCCATGATGCAGTGTTAAGCAGTAGTGTACCATGTCAATAGTGAGATGATGCAGGAATGTATTTTGCCCCGGTTATGTCATTAATTTTGATGTTACTTAATAGTGTTTGTAAATGAGAAAATCAGTAGGGTCCCACTGAGGAGAATTCAAACTGATGTGCTGGATACTGTACTCCCAGGAATACAAGGTAACTACAGATCAGTGTTTATAAAGCAACTGCATTAGCCAGAAAATTATTATCCATCACATACCCTTTTACTAAGGCATATTACTGGCCAAAGAGAACAACCACAGGTACACAAACAGAAGCAGCAGCCACAGAGAAGCCATCGAGCAGATACTGGTAGTGTCTTCCTGAGAACTGTGTTTACACGCCCTACTGAGCCTGTAAATTCTTCTGGAGCTAATCTGCCAGTCAATGCACTTGGGAAATCTCGACAAAAGCGGTTACTTAGGCCAAACCTGCAATGAAAATAAGCCACTGATTAAATACATCACATACTCCTCCAATACTCCTACATACTACAGCAAAAGTAAAATTTAAGTACAGTAGTTACAACTTTATGTACCCTTTATGTACCACTACCATTTTCAATTCTTAAAATGTATAAGATTTCACATTTCCATGCAGTTACAGAGTCCCTAATTTATGACCAATATGCATTCCTAATTTTCTATCGCATAGACTTCATATCGACTTGATAATGGTCCAGGGCAGACCAAAACATCATTGTTTCTCCATTTTCTGATGCGTGGTTTGGTAATGGTATCTTTAGCTACGTTATTGTGACTCATCGTCTGCATATTGAAGATGAACTGACTAGACTCTAAAGAGCTCTGCACTATTTGATTATGGGATAAGTTTTTATTTGTACTGTTCATACAAATCAGGTTAAAAAATTAATGAAGAGCCCACATATGTAAACTCAAATAGATGAACACCCAATGAGCTAGAAACCAGCATACATATACAGTATAGATTAGATAAAGATTTATCAAACAGCCAATTCTTAAATTATTTTTAAGAAAGTAATGGGCTTCCTTAAAAAAAAAAGATCATTGTAGTAAATTTTCAAACAATAGACAAGGACAAAATTTAGAGGCGGGAAAACGCTGTGGCTACTTACCTCGTTACCTTTAAAACAGCACAATGTAAAATAATTAATTCATACATCAATCTCTTTATAATTATTCTACATTATCAAATGTTTTTCACTTTATTAAATTTTTAAATTAGTTTATGTACTCTGCCTAGCTATTCAGAGCTTAAATATAGTACGTTTTTTTTTTTATATAGATTTACTGCAGCCTGGCTGAGCACCAGCCTTCCAGTGTATTGCCCAATTATTTTGTATTATTTTATATCCCTGTCGACTCTTATGGCAAAATTTAAACCAAGCAGTATATCACTCGTCACGTCAGTGCTGAACACACCTAATGAAACTCATGAACAAACTCTTTACCACAGAAAAATAAGCAGACATCGCTTCACCCCTGTACCGACATGTTTATATATAAATCTTAATGCTTTTGATATGAACAACTGTGCTTCTTATTTCTGCACAAACCATCCTAGTAGAATACAAAATAATTTAATACATGAACCAGCCACAGTACAGAAAAGTTTGAGAAGTGGATGTGATAAACTTTTCAAGTCTCAGGAAGTATGTGATATTCAAGCAAAGCACTAAACACTTCGTTAAAATGTTCTTGTTAGTTACATGTGCATAAGAGCCTCGTTAAATATTCCTTCCAGACCCATATGTGTTGCAGAAAGTCGCGAGGGCAAAGCTCCAGCTCCAGGCCCTATTGGGGAGACAATGACACCATACCAGATCCCACTGGCTGCCTTGCGAGTCTTAAATACTCCCTCACTTACACGGTAATGTTGCCTGCACCTCTAATGATGACAGGCTCAGGCGTCTGTGTGTAGGACTCTAGGGACGAGGAAGAATTATCCTCCTCATCCCTCTCGATGGTGTTGATGGCATCGAAATCTGCCATCTTTCTGTTTACACTAACACACGCAGAGGTCGCCGAGTATAAACTATTTCACAATCTCATCACCATAACGCGTCAAAAACTTTTAAAAATTGGCAAATAATAATAATTATAGCATTTCGAATAAATTATAAAGATAAGCGGCTGTCTCTACGGGTGACAACAGCGGACTGGAGACATAATGACTTGGTGGGTTAAGTAATAACCCGGTGGTGTGCTGGAGGACCAGACATCGCTGCCAACCACCAATCACAACATGAAAACAAGTGACGCAATTGACCCTTGTGACCAATCACGGGGCGATGTGACCGTGACGTCAGGCCCGCTCTGTTTACCAAGGCTATACCCAGCCACATGTTAATAGTTAGGTTTTACACAGTTCAATGTTATCGCACTGGTCAACGTTCACTTATCTCTCTATTATTCGTTCCCCCGGTGTTCCTCCTCGGCTGAAGACTTTATCCACCAATAGTGTGCTAAATATATAAACACGAAACAGTGGACACAAATTTAATAAGTTTAGAATAAAAAAAAAATTATTAACAAGCTTAAGTATACACAGTAATGTGCTGCTACCGTATTCTATACGAAGGATTACAGAGTGTAGATCAAAAACTAGCTATAAGTTTATATAATATCTACATCTCACAGGATGGTTAGTCATACATGGAATCAGGAGAGACCATGAAGTGTAAGGATGATCTATTAACCTGCACTAGCAAAGTCTGGGTACAGCACAAGAATATCTTCAAATATTCGTGTGTGTATGAAGTAGTAACAGAGCAGAGTAACATGAGGGACACAAAGTACCTCATACCCCTCAGGGTTGCCAGGTCCAAATTGCTGGAAGTAGCGAGCTGACGGTCTAAAAGTAGCGAATTTGTAATAAGAGTAGCCCAATTTTTTGTTTAGTGACTAATACGGGTTTCAAAGTAATATATTTTGATATATAGAGTACACTACACGATGTTAATTGATTTATTAATATTATTTCTGCACACACACACATATATAATATATTTACACATTATATTTATATAATTTTTTTAACCTAAAAGGGGTACCACCTCCGGTGCAAGTGTAGGGACCCATAGCCTCAGAGAAGAAAATAAAGAGTACCCAGAGAAGATCATGTGGATCCTCACTGAACACTTTGATATTTTCTTCTCCTACCACCCTTATTCTTTTAGTACGTGTGAATATATATCTAACTTTATTTTAAAATTTCACTACACAAAGAGCTAGGGTAATGCACAACCTGAAGCCCAAATGACAACCCCGGAGCCCAACCAGTTGTGTAACCGGAGACCGACCAGTTGTGTAAACGGACCCTGACCAGTTGTATAACCATAAGCCTAGCAAGTATACATCTCATCCAACTCCCACAAAGCTAAACAGTCCCAAAGCACAACCAAACTCCATTCCTAGCTCGACCAAACAAAAATCTCCTTAGCCCTACCTAAAACCCTCCACTTGCCCTAGACACCAACTCTTGAGCCATAGCAAACAATTGAACTATATACAAAAAAAAGAAACCCGGATTTCTAGCAAACATATAAACAGAGCCTTAGCAAACAAACCTGGAGCACTAGTACACAAACAACCATTGGAGCACAACCATGCACGAACCAGAGAACGACCATGCACAACCCAAAACCCAACAAGTCACACCCCTGGAGTAATGTAATCGTAACCCGACAGGTTGTGTAACCGGAGCCCGACCAGTTATTTAACCGGAGCCCGACCAGTTATTTAACCGGAGCCCGACCAGTTATTTAACCGGAGCCCGACCAGTTGTGTAACCGCACGCCTAGGTCTACTTAGACTGTAGATGGTGCGCCCCCACATGAATTATTACATCCAGGCATGGAGAGCTCATCTTCAGAAAGATATAGCTGCTCTGGAGCCATGTCTTACCAGAGCTATGGAGCTATGTCTTACGACAAAAATCATACCAGAGCTTAGTCATCTGTTGTATCAGGAACGGGCTATGGTGAGCCCGTAACTTACCTGGCACAGGAGCGGGGCAGGTAGCACACGGGCTATGGTGAGCCCGTAGGGGACTTACCTGGCACAGGAGCGGGGCTGTGTGGAATGTGATCTTCGGTCGTAAAAGGATATACTGCGTGCTGTGCTCGCATTTAAATTGTCAGTCTATGGCTGCTATCACGGGGTGCTTCTTTGTGTTGCATCTGACCATAAATAATCATCATTGAGTTGCTTAACATTAATAGCCCAAATTAGCCCAACTTGCTTTTAAATTAGCCCAAAAAGTAGCAAGTAGCGAAATTAAAAATTTGGGAGCGCGGGGCTCTCAAAAGTAGCCCAATTCGCTACTTGTAGCCCAATCTGTCAACCCTGTATTCACTTTATGCTTGCTTATATTCCGTGACTACACCTCAGCTTCCTCCACTAGGATAGGAGGATGGAAGAACTATTACCTGTAATTAGAGAAGAGAGTATAGCTTCTGCGATTAGTGCTAATTAGTTACGCCATTACCTTGAGGTTACCTTGAGGTTACCTTGAGGTGCTTCCGGGGCTTAGCGTCCCCGCGGCCCGGTCGTCGACCAGGCCTCCTGGTTGCCGGACTGATCAACCAGGCTGTTGGACGTGGCTGCTCGCAGCCTGACGTATGAGTCACAGCCTGGTTGATCAATTAAGCTCATTAAGCTTAATGAGAAGTATATATTGTTTATAAAACCAGTATATTGTTTGTACTCGCTACATAAATTGAAATTGAAATAAGTTTATTGAGGTAAAATAGGTGAAGTCACAGTGAGAGGTTGTGTTAACCGGAGCTCCTGAGTGTTGTTATATTATCATAGCAATATGGAAGTTGTAGTTAAGGACCTGGTGACTCTAGTGGGAGCCCTGAGGACAGAGTTGGACTCTCTGCGGGAGGAGGTGCGTCAGCTTAAAAAACAACGAGAAGTAACGAAGGAGGAGACCAGCAGTAAAGGGACCTCGTCTTGGAGAGTTGCGAAAGACAGGGGCCTTAAGAAGACTTTGATAAAGCCGCCTTCAAACGCCATAGCAACTTCTAATTCATTTGACGTTTTGGAGGACGAGTGCTGTGGTGAGACTGCGGATCGCGCAAAAGGGAAAGCAACGAAGAGAAAGGAAGCGCAGGCCCCTCAGAAAGTAAAGGAAGTACCTAAGCAAACATTAGTTGTGGGAGATTCCCAGATAAGGTATTTGGATAGAACGTTTTGTGCTAGAGATAGGGGGAACAGGTTAAGGGTTTGCTATCCCGGAGCTGGCATTGGTGATATTATAAACAACATGAATGATATTATGGCTGGTAATGGGAACAATCCCATTATTTGCATTAGCGTGGGAGGAAATGATGTTGGTCGAGTTAGGAGTGAGGAACTGATGCAGAGGTATAAAACAGCCATAGAGTTAGTTAGGAGCAAGGGAGGAATCCCGATCATATGTGGCATTCTTCCAAGAAAGGGAGTGGGAAATGAATGGATATCGAGGGCACTTGGTGTCAATTGCCGGCTGGAAAGATATTGCAAATCAAATGCAATATCTTTCATAGACAACTGGGAACACTTCTATGGAAGAAATGAAATGTATGCTCGTGATGGGGTGCATCTATCGAGAGCTGGGGTTGTTGCTGTTGCGAACTCGTTAGAAGAAGTGGTTAGAGGTGTTTGTTTGGGTTTAAACTGTTAGTAGATAGAGGTATGGGAATTGATTTGGAGGAAGGAGGTAATAAAAGTATGTGTTTGTGGGAGAAAGGAATTGGCAAAACGATCAGGGAAAGAGAAGGTCCGCAAAATAACAATTCACTTAGGGTATATTACACTAACAGTAGAAGTCTAAGAAATAAAATTAACGAATTAAATGCTCTTGTCTGCACAGAAAAAATAGATATTATTGCACTTACCGAAACGTGGATGAATGTAGAAAATAGAGAACTATTAGCTGAATATCAAATATATGGATTTAAACTATTTCACACAAATAGATATATTAGACGAGGAGGTGGAGTAGCCATATATGTTAGGGACAATTTGAAATGTAGTCTCAAAGAGGGAATCAAAACAGAGCCACACACAGAAACTATTTGGATAGAATTAAACGAAAAAGCTAATAATATTATAATAGGAGTAATATATAGGCCACCAAATTTAGACAGAATGGAAGCAAAGCATCTATGGGATGAAATATCTAGAGCATCTAGATCTAACAGTATTTATGTCATGGGTGACTTTAATTTTAGCGGAATAAACTGGTTGAACAAAACAGGGAATAGTGAAGCAGAAGATTTTCTAGAATTAATTGACGATTGCTTTCTTACGCAACACATTAAGGATCCAACACGGGAAAATAATATTTTAGATTTAGTGTTAACTAACAGGGAAACGCAAATTAATGACATCGAAATAGGGAGTGAGCTAGGGAGCAGTGATCACAAAGAAATCAGATTTAGCATAGAATGGAATAGACCAGTAGGAGAAAATTCTGTTAAAGTGCCAGATTTTCGAAAAGCTGATTTTAATAGCCTAAGAAATTTTTTGGGTCAAATTGATTGGAAACTCTTGGGTATGGGGTGTGGGCCGGTCTTGGAGCGAGACATGAACCCAGCGATAGGTGACTTAAATGGGGATTTCGATGTGGATTCAATATATAACTTATTTAAGAATATTCTAAACAGAGCACAGGAACGTAGTATACCATACAAATTGAATAGATCGAATACTAATGACCCAAAGTGGATAACAAAGAATTTGAAGAACCTTATAGGTAAAAAGAGAGCTTGGTACAAAAGGATTAAAAATGGGGAGGTCACTTTAGAACAGGAATTCGTACAACTGGTTAGAAATGTTAAAAAAGAGATAAGGAAAGCAAAAAGAAACTATGAAGTTCGCATAGCAGAGCAAGCAAAGACAAATCCTAAAGGGTTTTTTCAGTTATATCGTACCAAGACTAGGGAAAGGATAGGTCCATTAAAAACTGAGACAGGTCAAATAACAGATAGTGATGAAGAGATGAGTAGTATTTTTAATAAATATTTTGTATCTGTATTTACTAAAGAGGAACTTAACAATATGCCTTCAGCCGAACAAGTCTATGTGGGTGGGGACGAGGACAGGTTGACGAGTTTAGCAGTTACCAAGGAGGATGTTCTTAAACAAATAGTAAAACTCAAACCAAACAAATCCCCAGGGCCGGATGAAGTGTTTGCCAGGGTGCTTAAAGAATGCAAAGAGGAGCTTTGTGACCCACTGTCAATCATATTTAATAAATCAATAGAGTCAGGCAGAGTGCCAGAGTTTTGGAAAGTTGCTAATGTGATACCAGTTTTTAAGAAAGGAGATAGATCACTTGCGTCTAACTATCGACCAATTAGCCTAACGTCTATTGTGGGAAAGTTACTCGAATCTATAATAGCAAATAAAATTCGTCTTCATCTTGAAAAACATAAATTAATAATTGAGTCGCAACATGGTTTTATAAATGGCCGTTCATGTTTAACAAATTTGTTATCTTTTTATTCTAGCATTGTTGAGGCAGTTGATAGTGGTAAGGATTGCGATGTTGTATACCTTGACTTTAGCAAAGCTTTTGATACAGTGCCACATGAAAGACTGATTAAAAAGATAGAGTCTCATGGTATTGGGGGTGCTATATTAAGCTGGATTAGGGCATGGCTATACCAAAGGAAACAGAGAGTTAGTATAAATGGAATCAAGTCAGAGTGGGAAAATGTTGTAAGTGGAGTGCCTCAAGGCTCTGTCCTGGGACCTCTGTTGTTTATAATTTATATAAATGATTTAGATTCAGGTTTGAGTAGCAACATTTGCAAATTTGCCGATGATACGAAAATCGGTAGGGAAATTAATTCGGAGGAGGACTCACTATCACTTCAAGTTGATCTAGATAGGGTTTTGAAATGGTCAAAGGATTGGCAGATGCAGTTTAATGCTGATAAATGTAAAGTTCTGAGGTTAGGTAATGATGATAGAGTTACAAGATACGAGCTAGATGGTGTTGTGATTGCGAAGTCGGATTGCGAAAGGGATCTGGGAGTTATGATTAGTAAGAATTTAAAACAAAAGGATCAATGCATAAATGTTCGTAATAAGGCAAATCGGACACTTGGATTTATTAATCGCAGCGTTAGTAACAAGACACCTGGTGTGGTTCTCAAGCTATACCTTGCTCTAGTTAGGCCCCATTTAGATTATGCAGTTCAGTTTTGGTCGCCATATTATAGAATGGATATAAATTCACTTGAACGTGTCCAGCGTAGGATGACTAAGTTAATTCCCCAAATTAGAAATCTTTCATATGAAGAAAGATTAACAAAGCTTAAGTTGCATTCACTGGAAAGGCGAAGAGTTAGGGGTGACATGATAGAGGTTTACAAGTGGATGAATGGACATAACCGGGGGGATATTAGTAGGGTATTAAAAGTATCAACACAGGACAGAACACGAAACAATGGGTATAAATTGGATAAGTTTAGATTTAGGAAAGACTTGGGTAAATACTGGTTCAGTAACAGGGTTGTTGATTTGTGGAACCAATTGCCGCGTAACATTGTGGAGGTGGGGTCCCTCGATTGTTTCAAGCACGGGTTGGACAAGTATATGAGTGGGATTGGGTGGTTATAGAATAGGAGCTGCCTCGTATGGGCCAATAGGCCTTCTGCAGTTACCTTTGTTCTTATGTTCTTATGTAATACACACAAAGGGATGAGGTAGCTCAATCTATTCTCACCCCGTTCTTGCTACATATGTATTGTGAGCAGCACATACACCACTGAATTTGTTAATAATATTTAGTATTACCGTCTGTCTGACCGTAGTATCATCTATAAACTCAATATATTAGTACACTATATAAATAATTATTCAACACAAAGCTGCTATTAGGACAATATCCAACTCTGGCCCCAGACATCACTCGGTACCCCTACTCAAATCTCTGAATATGTTAGACATTAAGTCACTGCACATTCTCTCATGTGTATTATACATATATAAAACGCTAAACTGTAATGCCAATCCTGACCTCAAAAGCTTCATAGAAGGTTGTAACAGAACCCATGAGCACCACACCAGAAATAAATACAGTTTTGATATTCCTAGAGTACGACTTAATCAAACTAAAAATGCTCTACAAATCAAGGGACCCAGATTGTGGAATGACCTTCCCAACCATGTTAAAGACTGTACCTCTCTCAACCAGTTTAAGATAAAAACGAAGCTATACCTAATAAATTCCCTGTAACCTACCTTACCCCTCTAATGTCATCCAATGTCTGTTTTTTTTTTTTTAAAGAGCGCTGTTTGTCGACAGAATTGTATTTGTGCTGCTTTTTCAGCTATGTTTTCATTCCATGTTTTCATTTTACTCTTTATGCTCAATTAGTATTAAGCTTTAGTCATTTAAGTTTTTTATGCCCGAAACGCTTTGCGTAATAGTGGCTTTAGGCATTGTATGTACTAGCCCTAACTATAAATCCATCACTCTTTGTAAAATCTCTTTTATGTATGTACCTTACCTAAATAAACATTTTGATTTTGATTTTGAAATGGTAGCTGGTATGTCCACAACATTTTCTTAAATTCACATTACTAGCGACAGCTGTCATCATACACACTAATATAAAGCTATTTATCAACTATTTTATTTAATTAAAGAGTTCAGTGACAAGTTACATTTTTAATAAATAAAATAAATATTATGAAAGAAAGTAAAGTTTATAATATAACAACATTTCCATTTACATTATATACTTAATCCCTTTTTGTGTTCGAAAATATTAGCCAATTTACTAATAACTTTATTATAAAAGATGTTGTATATGGCAAATATGTTCAGGTAATATATTATAGTGTTATTTTTGAGTGTGAGTGCGTGTGTGAGGGGCGAGAGGAGGACGAGGCCCGCCAGCAGGAGGCGAGCGTCTGTTGTGGCTGCCATCAAATCTGTGAAGTCACTTCCATAGCAAGATGGGCTTCATCACATCTGCAGGTAGTGTGCCCTCTCCCTCTCCTTCCCCGGGGCCGTGTTGGGCGCCGGGGGCAGGCACAGGTCGGCCGGGAGCCAAGGAGACGAGTAGTGAGGTGTAATATGGAGGAGGAGGAGTAATAATATGTGTAGTGTAGGAACCGTGGGCCGCCAGACCTCTGGTGTCCAAGTACCTGTTTTGTCAACTCTCCTCTCTCTTCTTCCCTCTCTCTCTCCCTTTCTCTGTCTCTCCCTTTTTCTGTCTCTGTCTCTTTATCATGGACAGCTCTAAACACTGCAAGCTCTCTGTTTCATTCATCACAGCCGCTATAGCTAAAATTGTAAAGTTAATGGAGTGCTTCACTATTGGTGTGGAAGTTTGTCATGATAGACCAGGATCACTGACAGGGTTCACAAAGGCCGCCAGGATGTGTCGTGGTGTGTTATTGCTGCTCTTTGTAAACAACCCTAACTTAACCTAATGAAATAAAAAAAATTCTCGGATGGGGCAAATAGTTGGGTATGTTTCCTTTCTCCTAATGCTTCTTGTCACAGTAAATAGGTGTCTGGAAGGTAGGCGACTGTTGAGGGGTTGCACCCAGGGGGAGGGTCTGTAGTTTGACCTGGGGGAGGGGGGAGGGGCTGAATACCAGCCTAACGTATATATTTGCATACACCGGCTTCCTGTTCCGAAAAGCAAATTAAAATTGCTATTATATACGGCACACTGTGAGGTGCCTGTGACATCATCACCTTGCCTGCAGGAATCTTTTTAAGGTCCAACCACTTGGGTTGGACGGTAGAGCGAAGGTCTCGCTTCATGCAGGTCGGCGTTCAATCCCCGACTGTCCAAGTGGTTGGGCACCATTCCTTCCCCCCGTTCCATTCCATTCCAAATCTTTATGCTCACTCCCTTCCTAGTGCTATATAGTCATAATGGCTTGGCGCTTTCTCCCTGATAGTTCAATTCAATTAAGGTACTACTGTTTGCACACTTGCACACAAATCCTAATTTTTTAGCTGCTATATTTTGTATTTGATCAATTTTCTACACTTGCTCTACACACTTCTTTCACACACTGGACTGAAATTCTTAATTTGAATTTTTTTTTTTTAAGTGACCTGTGTCCACATGAAATGGGAAAATTTTAGATAGTACTGTATAATTATTTATTAGTGCAATATGTTCAGTAAATTCTTACCGGGATCTTACCTGGAGATGGTCTCGGGAGTTCTTCTACTCCCTGAGGTCAGATAGTTTATTCATTATATACCCTGTAATTGATTTTAACTGGTAGTAACCAATGGATAATTTACTGCTGGTGTTTGCATTTCTCCTTCAGTTTATTAGTTAAAATGTTATTGTATAAATTCAGTACAGTATTTAGTACATGCTCATTCACTTTGGTCTAGTTGGTGGAGGGACGTCTTTGCTTCTTAGAGTTGGCGTTTGATCCCTGATGGTCCAAGTGCCTGGGCACCATTTTTTATGTCTCTGTGTTCCTTCCAGATGCTATATAGTTATACAGTACTCGGAGAAAGTGGAGAAATATCTTATTAATGAACACTTACATAACCTAGGGATTGGGAGCATGTTGGTTACAGGCCCCAGGGGAAACTGTACTATTTAGGGACAGGATAAAATAAAATATAAATTTGCTGCTCATATATTTCGGTATACATACTGTAATACATGTATGTATCTGAATGGTGTATTGCTCTATATATTTGTATCCAGTGTATACTCAATCTTTAAGTTAACATTTTAGCTATGAAAATCAACACTTGTTGCCTAACATAATGCTGTGCATTTTAATATAAACTCTCAGAAATTTGGTCCAAGCCAAGTTAAAAAAATAGGTACACTCTCTCTCTCCCTATGCTCTATAGATGCATCTATAGAGGGAAACCTAGATCTACTCTGCATCTGCTGTACGTCAAGAAAGCTTGGTTATTCCCAATACAGTATAAAGTTTTTAAAATTATTCTAGGTGCTTAACATATCTCTGCCCAAAATGGTAACTTGAGATGTTCTCACACCAGAATAAATTGGCCTTTGTGTTGTATTGTTAATAAACCAAAAAAAAATTACAGAAGCAAATATCTACTTATTTGGGTTTTGTACTACTGTATTTAGTTTTGTACTGTACTATTTTAATTTCATTTCTATTTCGATCTTTGAGGTTTCAAAGATCGTGTCACCAGATGTTTCGTAATACAGTGCTTTATGCACTCGCTACCATTGCAGGAAATGATGTATGTTCATCTGTTTTGCCATCTCCTCTATTTTCTATGCTCAAATTACCTTTAATATCATTTTTTACCAGTTTAAAGAATAGGGAAATTTTGTTTCCAATTTTCTCAAATGTCTACAAAATATTCAGCATTTTTAAATGTTTTATTGGTAGCAAGAATAAATCATAATGCATACTAGTGTTTCAAATTTTGTCCTCACACAGCGGGCATCCTGGCCCTGCTGGATGAGAATGAAGACCAACTACGGGTGTTTGCACTGGAGAGACTTAATGAGATCACAGACACCTTTTGGCCAGAAATAGCAGACTCCATACAGAAAATGTGAGTTCCTGGTTTTTTGTTGTTGTCCTTTTACTTTATATTGTATATTGAAGCAAAGTTTATTTGTACTGGATGTGGAATAATTTGTTTATATACAATGTTTTGGGAAACTTATGAATTAAATAAAAGCTGGTCCATAAAATTATATCACAGGTTTGTAGAATCGGTACTTGATGAGATATTAACGAAAATACAGTATATTGATGGCTAAAGTTGTGGCCTGGCCCCCCCCCCCCCTAGAGATCAGCCATCTCAGCACCAGTTGTCAGCCAGATAATTATATTGCCCATTTTAACACTTTCGCGCTTTCCGCAAAGGTCACTCAGCCAACCGAATGTGCGCGCAGCGTTTTTATCGCTTAAGCGTAAAAACAAAAATGTGTATACTCTTTTTACTCTTCTGACCTTAGTTCTCATGCTACGTATTTCATTTTGGTACCAACGTGTTCGCAATAAAATTCTCTAGAAGAACATCAGTAAAAAAAGTCACGAAACGTATAGGGATACCAGCACCAAATAAATAACTACGAAGATGACTCGCCGTGAGCGCCCATCAGCAACAAAATGTTTTTACTCTTGGGATTGTAATCACCTCCACACTTATTCTACAGCGTTAATTTTGGTATCAATGGACTCGCAATGAAATTCCCAACACGGTGATATGAATATAAGCGTAGAATAATGATGCGGCCCGCCCGCAAGAGTGTGGGAAGTGGTGAAATTGTTACCCGGTATCGGTGACGGGACGACGCACGGCGCTTTGAAAGTTTATACTTATTTCACTCTCATGACATTAATTTTCTATGTACGTCATTCATTTTTGTGTCAATGTGTTCGCAATAGAATGTTCTATGTGCCCATAGGTAAAAAATATCAACAAAGCGTAAGTTAGAATAGCGCCAAATATAAAACAACGCTGGAACATATCAGTGAGCGTCAAACACACACGAAATGTTTTTACTTTTGTTATGTTTGTCAAGTTTATACTTGTTGCACACAGTTATTTTTGGTTGTATATTGATCGGAATAAAATTCCCTAAACAGACATATGCATATAATACATGATATGGGGGAAGCATTACCAGTATAAACGGCTAAAGTCACCCACCTGCAACCCGTTTGGGACAAAATACCATTTGATCGAAGTTATCCACACCTTTCATGAACTTATTGTACCATGCAGCCTAGTGGTGAGAAAGAGAGCCTCATAGCGCGCAGTTTGAAACAAACCCAAAGTAAATCGGATAAAAATTGAATTTTATACAAATATTTTAAAAGAGGACTCAACTTTATGTCCACTATGCGTTAGCGTTAGACGAAACGGGACGCGCCGGCGCGTCCAGATAGCGCGAAAGTGTTAATAGGAGTTTCACCAATATATACATGTGTGTGTGTCATATTTTTACTATACCCACTTTCCTCTATGCGTAGTGTCTTTTGCTCATGTGATTAATAATTAACCTGATCTCACACCTAACCTCAAGTGATTGGGCTCACAATAAAAATTGCTTCTGGTCTCCTTTCACGGTTTCTGCGGCTTCTGCGTTCAGAAAGTTGTTACAGTGGAACCTTGAGTGACGAGCGACTCCAGTTCCGAGCATTTCGAGTAACGAGCGAGCCAATCGCAGAAAATTTGTCTCAATTGACGAGCTTTCACTCACTTAATGAGCAAACCACATGGTGCTTCCTAGCGTTCCCGCTGCTTCTCGGACGCCTCCGACGACAGTGTTGTTTTTTCGCAAGACGAGCGTTTCACATTACGAGCTCGGTGTCGGAACGGATTAAATTTGTTAATCGAGGTACCACTGTAGTTGGTTTACCCCTCTTCTCTAATTATGGTCACCATTACATTGTAGGATCTCCACGTTGGTGTGTTCTGCTAATCCAACAAGTGTGGAGCTTTATTTTGAATTGTAACTGATTATAGTTTTCTTTTCCAGGGCTATGTGCTGTTGTGTGGCCATTCTTTGTTTTTGCATTGACTTGGAAAAACTTGTATGGCAATGATTATGTGTGGTTCTTCAGAAAGTTCCTGTAGATGATGTGTTTTGGAATTACTAAATATAAAATAAAAGTATTGTACATGCACTGTGTATATTTAAATCATAATACTGTACAGTAATTAGTTATCATTGGGGTAGCGATATTGCACCTATTGATTTTAACATAAAATTTTTTGGAGTGTCAATGTTTGAGTTATACAGTACTTATCTGGAGAATGTCTTCATGTATTGCACTGATATTTTCAGCACTATTGTGTGGTTGTGTAAGGATGGTCTTTATTGTTATTGGGTCATGTATATCTCGGTAGTTCATTTTTTTAGTCCTTTTTAACAAAGCTTGAGTAGAGATCTCAAGTGATATCTTAAAATTTAATACTGTTAACAGTAGCAGCACTGAAATCTATATACTCATGCTTTGGTGCCAGGATATAGAATCATGGTAAAACTAATATTTGTCTCATAATAGGGATATTTGATACAAGTTGAACCCAGTATAGAAATGTTACAAAGAAAATAAGCATTGCCTGTAGTAATTTATTTTTAATGATGTTCATTTTTTTCTTCCACAGTGAAAGACTTGAGGAAGATGGAGATTTTCCAAAGCAAGAGTTGGCTGCTCTGCTTGTGTCCAAAGTGTACTTCCACTTGGGGTCTTATTTGGACTCGCTCACATATGCTCTCCGATCTGGTCCTATGTTACACCAAGACCCCAATCAACTATACATTGACACTATCAAAGGTATTCATTTCTATATTATTATTTTCCTATAGAATAATGTGTGACGGTAACGCGTTGGTGTTCGGCTGTTCAAAGCTAAGGGTATGGCCTCGTCACATAGAATAAAAAAAAAATAGAAAATCTGGAACTTCGTCTGTGGTAAGGTAAGGAGAAGACACACAAAACACAAGTAAATTTTAACAATGGAATTTTAATTACGTTAGATAAGCAAAACATGAATAAAATGGACATACAAATTCGTATAATAAAATCAATCAATCAAAATAATAAGAATAATTAAATGAAAAAATGAAAAGTTACGTTAAGACAAGTGAGCAATAACAAGCTGTGCAATATACAAGAAAATGAGAGGTGCAGGAATATTGGCTTTAAGCTATCACCTCTCTTAGTACACGTAAGCCAAAGCTCCGTCTACTAGGAAGACGTGTTAACCGTATGAAAGCACTGAATATTCTGAGGACTGAGGTCGTGGCGGCCCCAGACATCAAGTAGTATAGTGGGTGGAGTGCAGTTGCAGCCAGACCGGCGGCCAATCAGCGAGGAACCGGCAACAAGACAGGTAGTTTGGCGGTTTGAGGTGAGGCAGGTGTTCCTGGCTGCATACGTTTTGCTCTCTGGCAAACGACATGTTGTTGTCGTTGGACATTTCTTCCATAGTAGTTTTATATAGATGCATCGCCGTATTTTTGGAGGGAAGAGCAGGCTCAATCTCTTGAAGGAGATTATCGTCACAAATGTAACTTCAGTACATTAGTACTGTATTTTATATGCAGTCCTTTTAGTTTTTAAGCACGAATAATTTGAAAGATTAGGCCATGGTAACAACTATTTGTTGCCTGAGGTCTACGCTTTTAAAGAACCGTATTATGGTCATTATGTATAGTTTTCCATTTGGTGATACTGTACCTTTGTACTTACATTGTGATGATTTTGGCGCGTACCCCCGGGCCCGGTCCTCGACCAGGCCTCCAAATGAATGATAACAAACATTCACTTGATAAAATATGTCGGAGCATCTATCACCTGTTCTTTAGATATTAAATGTGGATAAACACATACCACACTCAGTGCAAAGCTGATTCAGTAGCACACCAAATTATTTTTTGTTTAATTTAAAAGTTTTGCATCAATGTAAACAAAACATAATTGCACTGGATAGTAATACCTTGTTAAGCCATTATGGAAGCATAACAACAACTAACTTGTTACAGAGACAGCTGCTCTACTACCAGTTTATAGGTGTTTGAGTTTCCATCCTAGATGTTTTATGCTCTTAACATATTGTCTCCATTTGCCCATTACACAGCCATTATATAGAACTGTCCCCCTCTACCATTCCAAATTACCTTTCAGACACATAGTTATTATTTATTATATAGTCTTTTAGTTCTGGTTCTAAAAATATTAAATAGGCAACGTAGCCTTTGTTATAACCTACAGTATTCTAATCTTATAGCCTTTGCTACAGTCTATTCTAATATAAGATTATTATGCGAGCATTGAAATTTCTAATGTTCTGTTTTCTTCCACCAGTTCATGCCATTGATCATTACATCAAAATACGTGCTCAGAAGGATGCCAAGATGGATCCACGGTTAGAGACACTATTAAATAATATGTTTCAACGCTGCATCGAAGACCAACAATACCGTCACGCTATTGGAATAGCCCTTGAAACTCATCGAATGGATTGGTTCAAAGAAGCCATCATGACATCAGTAAGTAGAGTTAAGAGTACTGTACAGCCTAAAGAAAAGGGGGGAATAATATAGTATAATATAAGGTTATAGATTTATTGCAGGATGTGATTCCAAAGCTCAAATGTCAGAATTTACAAGGTATTATTATGCTGTGTTTTATTATAGATAATGAAAAGAAGAATGACGTATGCATTTCGTATTTTCCTACATTGCAGGATGACATTGTAGGTAGTCTTACTTACTCGTACAAGATAGCCATGCAGTACATAGAGCAACGGAAGTTTCGTGATGAGGTTTTGGAACAGCTGGTGTCATTGTATCAAGGCCTGGACACTCCAGACTATGTCAACATGTGTCAGTGTTTAATTCACTTGGACAAGCCCCATGAAGTAGCTTCAATTCTAGACAAGCTCATTAAGAATGACAGCCTCAAAAGTGAAGCAATGGTTAGTATTATATGTACTGTTTTTCTTTTCTTTATTGGTATGTATATTATATATAAGTACTTTTCAATTATTTATATTGTCAGTTTACATAAATTTGTTGCAACCCAAAATTTCAGCATGCTGTTCAGTTTATAACATTTACATTTATTTTAATTAGCTTTGTGTGATCTATATAGTCATGTGATTGTTTTAAAGTTAATGCAAATACTAAAATAAGTCTTCTGTAGTACATCCTAAATTTATTCTAACCTTTTTTTCACTTGCATAAATAACTGAAGTCATTAGTAAGTGTATGCTATCATTATTGGATGAACAAGACATAACTCCAAAATAATTATATATTTTTCTTTGCCTAATTTTATTCACACGCCCCCTGTTAACCATATTTTGTTGCTTGTAATCTAGCTTTAATAACAAAAATAAGGTACATCATGTTGCCTTTTAATTGGTTGATGCACTTCTTGGTAGGGATGTTTACAATCCTTCAATGCAGAACAACTATGGATTATGCAGCTTATGTTTGTGAACTTCTTTCTTAAGTTCATGGCATACATATTTCATTGGACAAAGGTCTGGTCATTGAAGCAATGCTTCCTTAACCCTTTGGTAGTAGGTTAGGTTGTGTGCTTTGAATCCTTATTCTGAGCTGCTTGGCTCACTTTTTCATTAAATACCTAGCTAGCCTTTTCTGTGCAAAACTTAGCACATGTATGCATGTCCAAAAGGGGTTATATTTTCATCCAATCACGAAACATCTTTATGATTTGGGATTTCTATAGGATACCTGGACTATAGTTCTTATGGGATTCCTGAACTATAGCTCAGTTACAAATGCTTCATTAATTAGGTATCCTCAATAGGAATACTGTACTTAATTCCTATATTTTTGTGTGTGATATTTGGAAAATGTCTTGGGCTATCGGAATGAAACTTTCAAGACACGAAAATTAAAATTCATAATAAGGTAATGGGCCAGGATTTGGGTAGAATATTTTGACAATTTGGTTAAAAAAAATTACCAACTTTTCTGTAAAAAAAAAAGTGGGATTGGGCTGTGTTCAAAAGATGTGAATAATGCTGCCAAGTGGTTGAATTAATATTTTAAAGTCACGGATACAAACAATGAAAAGATAATTACAGTATACTCATCTTTTGTAATGAGTGGAGCTGATGAAAGAGACTGGAAGAGAGGACTCATAAGGAGAAATTTGAGAAGCTGTGAATAGGCTAGAGGAAAAAGGCACCTGGTATAGATGGAATAACTGCAGATATGTTGAAGTGATGTTTTGAAATTGTTAAGGTATGGGGATGAGGTGATGGTACACACATTGTTGTGTTATGGGGGATGAGGTGATGGTACACACAATGTTGTGTTATGGAGGGTGAGGTGATGGTACACACACTGTTGTGTTATGGGGGTGAGGTGATGGTACACACACTGTTGTGTTATGGGGGGTGAGGTGATGGTACACACACTGTTGTGTTATGGGGGGTGAAGTGATGGTACACACACTGTTGAGGTATGAGGGGGGGGGGGTGAGGTGATGGTGTACACACTGTTGAGGGATGGGGATGAGGTGATGGTACACACACTGTTGAGGGATGGGGATGAGGTGATGGTACACACACTGTTGAGGGATGGGGATGAGGTGATGGTACACATACTGTTGTGTTATGGGGGGTGAGGTGATGGTACACACACTGTTGTGTTATGGGGGGTGAGGTGATGGTACACACACTGTTGAGGGATGGGGGTGAGGTGATGGTACACACACTGTTGAGGGATGGGGGTGAGGTGATGGTACACACACTGTTGTCTTATGCGGAGGGGGTCACAGTCAGAGAGGTGGTGTTGAGAGGGCTTATACATGTTGAAGTTTGCAGATGACATAAAGCTAATGAAGAAGGTAAAAACAGTGGAGAACTGTAGTGTGTTCAAGGAAAACTTTAAACCTCAAATTAGATAAATTAATATTAAATAGATTTTAACCCAAATATATAAGGCAATGTAGATGGATTACATGATATATGAATATAAATTCTGTTTACTGCTATCAGCTAAGAACAACAATTGTGAGAGTCAAGTAGTGAATTGTGACAGTAAGGGACTCCTTTTACAAGAGGTTTCTTGTTTAGTGCAAGTGGTTTACTATTATTACAAATATATTTGGTATTTGATTGTGGTGAATATTTTATTGTTTTGATTGTTTTATTACAGGACAATGAACTAATGGCCTATCAAATTGGCTTTGACTTGTACGAGAGTGCCACACAGGATCTATTGTCTCATGTACGGCAAGGTCTGCGTACCACTGCCCCGGTACCTTCTCTTTTAAAAGATGTTGATGCCCTTACTAGTACAAATTCTTCAACGACTGCAACACCTGCTGGAGGAACAAATAATGGTGCCACTGAAGATGAAGATAAGAATGGGACAACAGCAGCCACAGATGAAGGAGGAGATGTACCCATGAGTGAAGAAAAAACACTAGATGATTTGGTATATTGCACTTCATTGTTTTAGTGAATTATACTCTCTTTTATCACTAAATATAATTGAGTTTCTAGATAAGAGTCTGCCTACAAGCCTTAACACTTTTGCTGGTGTGGTGGGCGACCCACTGCACAAGGTCAGGTCGAGCATTGCCCGTGAGCTCACCACAACACCCCAATGTTTACACTTGTCAGCTTTCTCACCTCGATGTTCTTGCTACCTTGTTCAATTTGGTATCAAATTGTTTGCAATAGAATGCTGTAATGGGATATTTGCATATAAGTATATATAAATCTCACTTTTCTATACGTTCGATGAAAACTCAATCATTTTTCCTCATGCTACATGTTTCTTCCAATGCTTTTGTCATGGATTGACTCTGTTTTTGATCAGTATCCATCTGGAAGTCGATTTGCAGTGTATATAAAGCCAGTAACAACAAATACCCGAGAAAATAACCAGAATGGGGAACTTTTCGACTCGAAGGGAGGCTGAGGCTGTTACAAGCGAGGTCAGAGGAACAGTGAGCCAACGGTGTGGGTGGGTGCCGACATGGTGGGGTCAGAATGCCACATGGGCTATACAAAGAATGGAAAGATGTTGGCGCGCATTTTAAAACAAGTCCCATAGTATTTGGACAATATATTAAATTTTTACAAATTTGTTAATTAATGACGCCGTTTGCATCATCATGGGACTCCGAATTTTTGTTCCATGACGGAATATGCTTGATCGGGCCGCAAAAGTGTTAAGACTTTCATTGCCTAATGCCACATATTCCCCCGTAAAACCTAAATAGGAAGTACATGTATGCGTGATGATGCAAATGACATCAATAATTTAAAAATTGGTAAAAATTCTGTTTATTGTCCGAATACTATGGGACGTGTTTTAAAATGAGTGCCAACTTCTTCCCATTCTCTGTATACCTCATGTGGCATCCTGACCCCACCGTGTGGGTGCCCACCCACACTGGAGACTCGCTGTTCTCGTGACAGCCGCGGCCTTCCCTCGAGTTAAAAAAGTTCCCCCATTCCGGTTATTTTATCTCGGGTATTTGTTGTTACCGGCTTTATAAACACTGGAAATTGACTTCCAGATGGATACTGATCAAGAACAGAGCCAATCCGTGACGATAGCATTGAATGAAACACGTATGAGGGTTAATGAGTTTTCATTGAAAGTATAGAGAAGTGAGACTTATATGTTCTTATATATAAATACCCTTTTACAGCATTCTATTGTGAACTATTTGGTATCAAATTGAATGACGTAGCATGAAAATTAAGGTCATAAAGCTATAAACATTTGTTGGTGGTGGCGAGTTCACGTACACCCGTTAGGGCTACCTTGGGGTGGGTGGTGAGTCGCCTGCCGTGGCAACGAAGGTGTTAAGGATGAAGACTCGTTTCATTTTAGTTCATTACAAATATTTTTTACTTCATATCTTTAAATTTAACTTCTTTTGTTTTGTTTTGCTAAAACTTGGTACATAAAGCTTTTTTTCTTGCAGATTATCTCTGCCTTCTTTCATTGCTTTAACATTTCACATAGCCATATAAATCTTCCACTTTCTGGAGGATGGGCAGGTTCAACCCCAGATATAGGAATAATATTTTTTTATTTTATTGAAAGGAACTTTACTGATGATTATCATAATGTTGTTAATACTTTACTGATACTGTCATAAATTTGACTATTTTTTCTTATTCCAGACTGAGCTTGAAAAAACTCATCAGAATCGAGTTGAAAAGCTTGCTAGGATCCTTAGTGGTGAAATGACTATTGAGCAGCACCTTCAATTTCTCATCGCTAACAATCATACAGATATGTTAATCTTGCGGCATAGTAAAGAAGCAGTTCGTGCATCGGTGTGTCATACCGCAACTGTTATTGCTAATGCTTTTATGCATTGTGGTACAACATCTGATCAGTTCCTTAGGTAAGGCATTACTTTCTTTGCTGCTATTTTTACTAGTCTTTTTATTATTATTATTTATTTATTTTATTATTCTTAATCAGCAGTCACTTGAAAAGCTTTTGGTGTACTGTACTATACAGCTTGATAGCTTTATCAAGAAGAACTTCTTCAATGGCTCACTATATAGGACATATCAACAATAAAATTTATTTCTGTGCCAGGCTGTAGTATGAAATTCTTTTGAAGGTTGGTGGTGGTTGTTTATCCATGGTAATACACAATGTATTATCTTTCTCTTTACCCAGGTGGGTACAGGAATAAACAACTTCTGTCTCCTGCTATCAGGTTTATAGTGTTCTCCTCTCATAGGTCATGCTAAGCTTTACCCTTCTAGTTTTCCTTGGGATACAACCTGCCAATTAGTTTGCAACTAGATCCCCAATTACTGTTGGACTAATTGGGGGTGAACACTTGAAGCTTCCTGGCTCGAACCTAGATTAAACCACTAGTGAAGTGCAAGGCAAGGATGGCACTGCTGTGCCTTTCACAACACCAAAATGTTGTTTTCGTTTCAATAATGTGTAGATTTGGTCATTTGCTAGACATACTATAATGAACCAGGGAAGTGAAGAAACATACATTAAGTAGAATATTGAAACTGTAATTGTATGATTGTGATTTACAACATTAATGATAACATTCTTATGTTAAATTTAAAATGTGTATAATTGCCTAGTATTGTCAAGTCGATTCAGATTTTGTCATGGTTTTGAGAGATGAGCTTTCCTCTTCCAGACTGAAACATTTTTCAGATTGTCAATTCATTGTAAATTTTAAAGGTTTCCATTATATTAAAAATCCAGTTTTTGAGGATTTACTATGTAATAATCAGGCTTGAAGTTACTTATAATTTGTGCTTTCTTGCAGAGATAATTTGGAATGGTTGTCCCGGGCAACAAATTGGGCCAAGATGACTGCAACAGCTTCTCTAGGGGTGATCCATCGTGGTCATGAAAAAGAAGCACTCACATTAATGCAAGCATACTTGCCAAAGGAATCCAACAGTCCAGGATATGCTGAGAGTGGCTCACTGTATGCCTTGGGACTAATTCATGCGAATCACGGTGCCAATATAATTGAATACCTTCTTAATCAAACAAAAGATGCCACCAGTGATGTGAGTTCTCTGCTTTTCCTGTGAAATATTGTCTTATAATTAAGTATCCCCGGTAAGGGATACCACATGATTATCGTGTCTATTTGATTTAATTGTTGTTTTCTAATGAGTTTCCATTCAATGTTTTAAATGCCACCTCACATTTACTTTTAACTTGTGACAAGTTTGGGGCTGAGGCATGGCCTCAGCTTCTAAATTGCACAATATTGCTCCATATAAAAGAATTACATTTTAAGCCACAGCATATTAACATAAAACCTTCCAAACTATGTATGGTTAACATTAGTGGTCTGGCTTCTCCATGCGTTCCCGACTACAAATGTACCGCACTCCGCAGGGTGGTCACGGGCCACTCAGTGGTACGAAAAATGTTTACAATCATTTTGTTTTCTAGGCTTTTTGTTAGGTTATAACTATAAATTTGGTGTCAAAATGTTCACATGTGAATTGTCTACAGAACACGTGCAAAAACAAAAGTGTATATATAATGGATTTTGCTCCTCTCCTCATGTTCCCAAATGTAAACATAGTTGGCTTGACAGGTCCCGCTCAGTGATGCTTAAATGGTTTACAATTATTTTATATTTTCTCAGTTATTTGTTGGGTTATAGCCAAAAATATGGTGTCAAAATGTTTGCAAAGGCATTCCCTAAAGAACCAGAGCAACAACAATGTGTATTTTCAATAAATTATGCATGAAAGAAATGAATATTTAAATGTTTATGAATAATCTTTTAACTTAGCTAGAGAGTTTTATCTGTTTTCTAGAGAATGGACAAGTTTTGAGGTTTCAAACCCACAAAATCTGATTTATTATTGTAAACAAAATTACAAAATTAGTTTGCTATATTAAGCTGGATTAGGGCATGGCTATACCAAAGGAAACAGAGTTAGTATAAATGGAGTCAAGTCAGAGTGGGAAAATGTTGTAAGTGGGGTGCCTCAGGGCTCTGTCCTGGGACCTCTGTTGTTTATAATATATATAAATGATTTAGATTCAGGTTTGAGTAGCAACATTTGCAAATTTGCCGATGATACGAAAATCGGTAGGGAAATTAATTCGGAGGAGGACTCACTATCACTTCAAGTTGATCTAGATAGGGTTTTGAAATGGTCGAAGGATTGGCAGATGCAGTTTAATGCTGATAAATGTAAAGTTCTGAGGTTAGGTAATGATGATAGGGTTACAAGATACGAGCTAGATGGTGTTGAGATTGCGAAGTCGAATTGCGAAAGGGATCTGGGAGTTATGATTAGTAAGAATTTAAAACAAAAGGATCAATGCATAAATGTTCGTAATAAGACAAATCGGACACTTGGATTTATTAATCGCAGCGTTAGTAACAAGACACCTGGTGTGGTTCTCAAGCTATATCTTGCTCTAGTTAGGCCCCATTTAGATTATGCAGTTCAGTTTTGGTCGCCATATTATAGAATGGATATAAATTCACTTGAACGTGTCCAGCGTAGGATGATTAGGTTAATTCCCCAAATTAGAAATCTTTCATATGAAGAAAGATTAACAAAGCTTAAGTTGCATTCACTGGAAAGGCGAAGAGTTAGGGGTGACATGATAGAGGTTTACAAGTGGGTGAATGGACATAACAAAGGGGATATTAATAGGGTATTAAAAGTATCAACACAAGACAGAACACGAAACAATGGGTATAAATTGGATAAGTTTAGATTTAGGAAAGACTTGGGTAAATACTGGTTCAGTAACAGGGTTGTTGATTTGTGGAACCAATTGCCGCGTAACATTGTGGAGGTGGGGTCCCTCGATTGTTTCAAGCATGGGTTGGACATGTATATGAGTGGGATTGGGTGGTTATAAATAGGAGCTGCCTCGTATGGGCCAACAGGCCTTCTGCAGTTGCCTTTGTTCTTATGTTCTTAAACCATCACAAATCATAAGATAAATACACAATATCATTATAACATAACGAATCTATATAATTCACGAGCCACAAGTGAGGAAAGGTCATGTCATGGTTGGAAAACTGCTATTTTTTTGTAAAAAGTCGTACACTTTAAATCATTTTCAAAGAGTAATTTCGATACTACACTACATTTCCACATACAATTTATTCTTAAAACAAGTAAGCTTCAGATAAAAAAAAATCTTCAATAAATACAAGTAAACAATTCCCCCCCAAAAATAACAGCATATATTCAATCCAATAAATACTGTAAAAAGATTTTCCTGATCTATAAAAGAAAGTTCCGTTGAAATTGCATATCGGGAAAAATTGGGGTCTAACATTTACACCGAACACTTCAATGTACACCAATTAGGTGCCATAACATTCCATTACTGTTGACTATTGTTTTAAAATGTACCTAACCTATCCAAATTTACACAACTCATATAATTTTATTAATGTTAGACATATTTTTGTTGAGCATTTTGGAATTTTAGTGTAACTGTGTGTAGCTGAAGTAGGAGCATATGGTTGATAAACTACTTTCCCTACACTAAAGTGCTTGGGGGGTGATATGTAAAACTTGGACAGGCTTCAGTAGAAGCCTTCAGACTTCTTGTGGATTCAATGGAATCCCAGGTTGTATAACGCCAAGTCATCGTACAGGGGAGAAGGTGTGCAGCTAGGAGTTCCTTGATTGCCGGTTCGAGTCACCTCATTGCTCCAATTGATTTTCTCATTATGTATGCATAGTATGTATTCCTCTGTATTTTGTTGGAGTTTGGAATTCAAAGGGGGTTTCCCATTTAACCCTTAGACAGCCGCTATGAACCCTCCTGTGCACAAAAATACAAAAAATTATTTTTCATTATATAATTATTCATTTGTTTGCAAAATGTAAGTAAAACACGAAAATGAGTGAATATTTATCATTTTACTGGGTGGAGTCTAAACTGCATTGTCCCTCTTACAGTCATGCATATCCTTGTTGAATGTCCGGACTTCCAGGACGAACGTGTGTCTTGCTTTCCGACCGTCTCTCGTGGTCACTTGTCCCTTACCTTGAGGTGATTTTTTTTCTTGATAGAATTCTTGGCAATTCGGATACCTTCGATGTCGTTCACCTCGTGTGCTTTTGTTCTCATATTGGCATCCTTAGTGATATTTAGTGCCCTATGAATATCCCGCTTATTTGATGGTGCTACATAGCCTTCCCGGCTTGGTGCCTTCTTTTGATAATTAATTACTTCTTTTGATAATTACTGGGTGGAGGCACTCTGTGTGGCTGCATATCATATGTGTAAAACCCAGACAATAGTTCTTTAAATCTTTATATGAAGATGACCACAGCTTAAGGGTTAATACTGGATAAATCACATATTATTTTGTCTGAATTAATATGCCGATTATCAAAAAATGGATCCCAGCCCAAAATAAAATCTAGCCACTGGAAATAAAACAAAATTTTATACTGTATTTATCATGTTTTTATTAAAGCTTTAAATTTTATTTAGTTTTTCTTACTATTAATATAATCTTTTGTTTCAGATTGTTCGTCATGGTGGCTGCCTGGGTTTGGGTCTAGCAGCCATGGGTACGCAGCGCACAGATGTATATGAGCAATTAAAATATTCACTTTTCCAAGATGATGCTGTTACAGGAGAAGCAGCAGGATTGGCAATGGGCTTAGTTATGTTGGGATCTGCAAATGAACAAGCTGTGTCTGATATGGTTAATTATGCACGAGATACACAGCACGAGAAAATTCTACGAGGCTTAGCCCAGGGCATTGCTCTGAATATGTATGGCCAGCAAGATCAGGCCGATCGTCTCATCACAGAACTTAGTGAAGATAAGGATGCAATTTTAAGACGAGCTGCAATGTACACTGTGGCTATGGCTTATTGTGGCACTGCGTCAACTCCAGCTATGAAGAGATTGCTGCATGTAGCAGTTTCTGATGTGGATAATGATGTAAGACGGGCTGCTGTAGAAGCTTTGGGGTTCTTGCTGTTCAGATCACCTGAGCAAATGCCAAGCATGGTATCTCTCCTGTCTGAATCTTACAATCCTCATGTTCGGTACGGTGCTGCCATGGCTTTGGGTGTTGCATGTTCAGGCACTGGACAGAAGGAAGCCTTGGGTCTGCTAGAACCACTCACTAATGATCCTGTGAATTTTGTTCGCCAAGGAGCTCTCATTGCGTCTGCTCTTGTACTCATACAGCAAACAGAATCCACTTGTTCCAAAGTGAAAGATTTCCGACAGTTGTATTCGAAAGTCATTGGAGATAAACATGAAGATTCTATTGCAAAGTTTGGAGCTATTCTTGCTCAGGGAATTATTGATGCTGGTGGACGCAACATGACCATTTCCTTGCAATCTCGCACAGGGCATACCAGTATGACTTCAGTTGTTGGCATGTTTGTTTTCACTCAGTTCTGGTACTGGTTCCCATTGGCACATTTCTTGTCAATGGCTTTCACACCTACTTGCCTAATTGGTTTAAACTCTGAATTAAAAATGCCAAAGATGCAGTTTCTCTCAAATGCTAAACCCTCCACCTATGGATATCCAGCACCTCTAGAAGAGAAAAAGAAGGAAGTAGCAGAGAAGGTAACAGCAGTTCTCTCTATAACAGCAAAAGCAAAGAAGAAAGATGACGAAAGAAAGAAAAAGGAACAGAAAGATGAAAAGATGGACGTTGATGAAGAAAAGGAGAAAAAGGAAAAGGAAGAAAAAGAGAAGGAAAAGGAGAAAGAAGAAAAGAAAAAGGAAGAAGAGAAGAAGAAAGAGGAACCTGCTTTTGATTTGCTAAGTAATCCTGCACGAGTAATGAAAGGCCAGCTTAAAGTTGTACGCATGGCAGAGGGATCACGCTATGCCCCGGTGAAGGAACTCAGCATTGGCGGAATCATTTTGATGAGAGATACGAAACCTGAAGACAGTGAAGAATTGGTCCAGCCTGTTCCTGCTCTGGGTCCCAAAACTGAAGAAGAAACTGAGCCAGATCCTCCCGAGCCCTTCAGATATGTTGATGAAGATTAGATTTTAGCAATAACAAAATATCTTGAAAAACTATTTACTGTGTTTTAATAATTTTACAGTTGAAAATAACAATAATAAGACATTTTATGACTGAGAAGTATTTGGTGGCTTTTTCTTCAAAGATATTATCTGCAGTTTGGACAATTATTTTTCCATTACAAGTAATACTGTTAGTAAATGTTAATTTAATTTATTTTAATGTGGTAAGAAAGTTTATTTGTAAATTCTTAATTCTAAGAGCTAAGTCCTTAACATTCATCACTACTGTAATCTACAAGATAAAACTGATTTTAGTAGAATTAAGTTTCTATATGAACCCATCTTTGAAATAATAAAAGTTATTTGTTCACTATGATTTTATATCATCCCCCCCTCCCCAATATATTGGAGACAAAACCTCAGACCTAGCCATAATTTTGACTTAATATTAGAGTCCAATTCCTGAATCAATTATGACTATCCTTTACATCGCTCGGCCAGGGGAGTGATAGGACAGGTTATTGCCATGTAGATAAATATAAGTCGTGGATGGCATAATAACTGTGGAAGGAGCAGGTAATACTAGGTCTGTGCTGGGTGGAGACGGCTGTTTAGAGGTTTAGGATCCTTTGTTTTTTCAGGAGTGCAATGGAAGTTGAATGTAGGCAAGCAAGAGAAGGGACATTTAGTGCTTAATATGCTTGGAGCGGCCGCCATGGTGAATGACAAAATGTAGCTGAGGCCAGAGGAGAGGATCAGATAATTATAGACCTTCAATGGTGGAGAGGAGGCCTAAAGAAGGGAAATATTAGGGTGTTAGTCAGCTGTCACGGGCTGCTTCCTGGGGGTGGAGGCCTGGTCGAGGACCGGGCCGCGGGGACACTAAAGCCCCGAAATCATCTCAAGAAGAATGATTTATTAGTCTTTTGCGACCTTGGCCAAGGGATGGGTATAGGGTGCATAAGAATTTAACTATAAACTAAGCTCTTCATTAGGATGATATCTAATGTCAAGAAATTGTACTGCATCATCCAAATGGAGTCTCACAATGGTACCAGGATGAGGTAACAGATGTGTAAGTAAGCACTCAAGTGTGGAGAAGTTAAGATACCCAGCAGATACAATAACGCAAAGCTTCATCTGATCATTGGATGAAGAGCTTGCTCTCACTACCCGATAGTTACTCCTCAAGTTCAAGTATGTTTATTGAGACAAGAAAGAAATACATCTCAAAGGGAAAGAGTAGCTTAGGCTATTTCTACCCCGCTTAATTATTCCTAAGGCAGTACTGTAAGAAGCGCCGGCGACACTGTCATATTCTTTATGATACGAGCAATTTGCGTGATAAATTTTTCTATTGACCTCCTCACAAGTGGCACCTGTAGGGTAGCACGACACTGTTGACCGTTTGATAAACGATATTTCTGGAAGTTGTTGTGTTGATTTAGGGGCGACGACGATCGTGGATTTCTGAAAGTTAATTGCTGATGATACTACCCTCATCTATTCACACCCCAACCCACATACACTAAATAATGTTGTGAATAATGAATTTAAAAAAAAGTCTACGCTTGATTCGAGTAGTAGGCGGTGATGGATGTTGTTGTGATGGCGTCAGATCACGATGATGCCTGATGTTGATGTTGCAATGTTCTCGTTTTCTTTGGCCGGTAAAGTTAGCGTGATCTTGGCTGCATGTGCTTACATGTGACCCAGTTTCTTGGTGGATTGGAAGTGTTTAGCTATTTGCTGTTTTATGTGCAATGTGTAGTCTGCCCCTCATAATATATGGATGCTCAACGTTTCGAGTGTGATTAGTTCCTGTTTAAATTTAATTTTGGCACTGTGATGCCTGAAACAGCTAATGCGGGAAGAAATGTTCGTTTGACTCAGGATCTCAACAGTGGGTAAAGCTTTTATTGATGTCTGGCCCGTAATAACAGCTATGTGCTGCTAGTTTGGTGTTCGTGTCCTAATGTGGTCATTCCTATGTTGTTATAGATTCAGCTACTCGGAACAAGTTCCAAGTAGCACGGGCTATGGTGAGCCCGTAGCTTACCTGGCACAGGAGCGGGGCAAGTAGCACGGGCTATGGTGAGCCCGAATTGGACTTACCTGGCACAGGAGGAGCTCATCAAGATTGTAACTTGCTTAGCTAAATGAATTGTGGGGTTCAGTCCCTGAGCCCATTATGTGCCTCTGTAACCCTTTCCACTACCGCCCACAAGATGGGTATGGGGTGCATAATAAATGAACTAAACTAACTGTGTGACGGTCATTCCTAATGTATACATAAATATATATATTTGTGTTTTTGGACTTGAGATGTTACAAAGCTTCTCTGGTCATGGATTATTATTTGGTTTCATAGTATACTGCTTTCCATTTTGTCGTGAAGTTTTGGGTCATGATAAATTTTAAGGCACCATTCCGTGTTATATTGAGAATGGGTCAACATATCGTGGCGTGCATCGGTTTTGTTAACACGTCGACAATTTCCTCCTGGAGAATTAACGTTGTGCTAGTGTCCGTTGTTCAGAGGTATCCCTTAAAGTAAGGATTCTCAGTCATTCATATTTCATTCCCCCCTTTTCCAACCACGTTCTCGCCTGTGGACTCCCTACATTCCTACAACGGTCGACCTTCCACCTGTGGACACCTACAACAAACTAGATAGAGGTAGCAAAATCGACAGCAGCCATTACTTCGACAAGTATATACATTCGTGTGTCACAAGCCCTGCATTGTAATTCTCAGTCAAAACTGCTTGATTGATGAAGATTAAGCCACCCAAGAGGTGGCACGGGCATGAATAGCCCGTAAGTGGTGGCCCTTTCGAGCCATTACCAGTATCAAAAGATGATACTGGAGATCTGTGGAGGCGCAACTGCACCCTGCGTGACGGGAGATGTCTCCCGGACCAAGTGTGAAAAAAAAAAAAACTGCTTGTAAATGATACCAGGAGACATTTAACTCAACACATTTATAAGTAAATCTTATTTTATTACGAGTACAATACAATACATAATATTATTCAAATTCAAATTAAAAAATTCAAATGTTTATTCAGGTAAAGTACATACATACAAGGTGTGATACAAATATTGATGAATTTATAGATAGAGCTAGTACATACAATGCCTAAAGCCAATATTACGCAAAGCGTTTCGAGCAGAAACGGACCGAAACGGACATTCTCAAGGATCCCTTGAAATTGTGGCGACCATTGCACTCCCGGTTGGAAACTGCTGTTTTAAAGAGTTGCAACATTAGTCACAGACACCGCTCACGGAACAAATATTTCTCCGATGTTAATACTTAGGAGCTACAATAATTTTGCCCCTAGAGAATAACACTTATATGCTGTGCTTACTATACTAACTGGGGAATGTTAAATGGGATTCTTGTATTGTGATTTGTGTATCTGTACTCACTGAATTTGTGCGCCCCTTGAGGGACTTGAAGTAGATGAGGATAGAAATAGCCTAAGCTATTCTATCCCTTTCAGATGTATTTTTTTTCTTGTCTCAATAAACATACTTGAACTTGAATCTCCGATGTTTTCCAAGTCCGAAATAACCGAAGCAAAAATTGTATGCAAAAAAGGTTTCGAAATTGTGGAGCAGTCTGAAATACAATAAAATGCTGCACTACTTAAAAAAGAAACAAAAAAGTGCGCAATTTATATTTTTATAATCAATCTGAATCTACTACTCTCTATGGTTTGCTATTGTCGGGAGCAGGAAGTCTGGTTAAGGCTTATTGATTGATTGATTGATGAAGAGTGTCACCCAAGAGGTGGCACAGGCATGAATAGCCCGTAAAAGGCTTATCGAGGTCCTTCTATATAGAGAGGAGCCCTAGGCCAGTCACCACGCACCGCTCCTGTGCCAGGTAAGTCCACTACGGACTCACCATAGCCCGTGCTACTTGCCCCGCTCCTGTGCCAGGTAAGTTACGGACTCACCATAGCCCGTGCTACTTGGAACCTGTTCCGAGTAGCTGAATCTATAACAACATAGGCCAACGACTGATCTTTCCAAGGATGCATCCGACAACAGTTGCCTAACTCTCGGCTACCTATTTACTGCTCGGTGAACAGAGGCATCAGGTGTAAGGAAACGTGCATTATAGTCTGTAATCTTCGAAGGATTACAGAGTATAAATCAAGAGCTAGCTTCTTTTAACACGGAAAAAGACTCACTTCCAGTTGATCTAAATAGGGTTTTGAAATATTCAAAAGATTGGCAAATGCAGTTTAATGGTGATAAATGTAAAGTTTTGAGGCTAGGTAATGATGATAGAGTTACAAGATAGGAGCTAGATGGTGTTGAGATTGCGAAGTCGGATTACGAAAGGGATCTGGGAGTTATGATTAGTAAGAATTTAAAACCAGAGGATCAGTGCATGAATGTTCGTAATAAGGTAAATAGGACACTGGGATTTATTAATCGAAGCGTTAGTAACAAGACACCTGGTGTGGTTCTTCAGCTATATCTTGCTCTGGTTAGGCCCCATTTAGATTCCAGTTTGTGTAGTTCAGTTTTGGTCGCCGTACTATAGAATGGATATAAATTTACTTGAACGTGTCCAACGTAGGATGACAAAGTTAATTCCCCAAATAAGAAATCTTTCATATGAAGAAAGATTAAAAAAGCTTAAATTGCATTCACTGGAAAGGCGAAGAGTTTCGGGTAACATGATAGAGGTTTACAAGTGGATGAATGGACATAACAAAGGGGGACATTAATAGGGTATTAAAAGTATCAACACAAGACAGAACACGAAACAATGTGTATAAATTCGATAAGTTCAGGTTTAGGAAAGACTTGGGTAAATACTGGTTCGGTAACAGAGTTGTTGATTTGTGGAACCAATTATCGCGTACCGTGGTGGAGGTGGGGTCCCTCGATTGTTTCAAGTGTGGGTTGGACATGTATAGTATATGAGTGGGATTGGGTGGTTATAAATAGGAGCTGCCTCGTATGGGCCAATAGGCCTTCTGCAATTACCTTTGTTCTTATGATGAGCCCGTAATGAACCCCATTACGGGCTCACCAGAGCCCGTGCTACATGGACATTTCGTTCTAAGTAGCTAAATCTAAAACATGTGGTGTCTGCGAGTCCCGTTTCTGTCTCTGAGAAGCTTTGAAGTTGGGACTGGTAGTGTTCAGTACTCTACACTACATTGACCAGACCACACACTAGAAGGTGAAGGGACGACGACGTTTCGGTCCGTCCTGGACTATTCTCACAATCGACTTGAGAATGGTCCAGGACGGACCGAAACGTCGTCGTCGTCCCTTCACCTTCTAGTGTGTGGTCTGGTCAACATACTTTAGCCTCGTTATTGTGACTCATCGCCTGCACTCTACACTACAGTACTGAAGACAGCGACGCTCGAGAATATGCGTAGTTCTTTTACATTTAACATGATCAAGGATTTAAATACAGGTGCTGCATACCGTTTGGGGTTGGTGTTTGTTATTATGCTATTGCTGAATTGTCCTCCCTACATAAAAATAAAGTGTGATACATAAAGCATGTATCACTCAGGTAGTTTTGAGTCGTAGAACCTCAGGCGCAGATTTCGTAGGTAAGATACGGAGAGATATGAGTAATTTGTTCATGAGTAATATGTCTTATCACTGCAGATCTAGCTACGTAGATTCAAATGCTTTTGAGAGATTGGTCGTTGTGGCAATATACTCAGTTTAGAAAGGACACCGTTCGGTGGGACAGGTTACAAGAACATTTGCAAGAGGTGGGGGATATATGTATAATTAAAAAAAAACTGCTATAAGCAATGAGAACCAACTTAGTTAAAAGAAACTGAAGCTTTTGGGTTTGTGTAGTCTGTTTTACATAAGTACACATACGTAATTAAAAATTACATTAGCAACTCTAAATACGTGGAATTAATTAAATACTTAATTACGTGTTATTTTTCATCAAATGAATAGAGCAAACATAAGAACATAAGAACATAAGAACAAAGGTAACTGCAGAAGGCCTGTTGGCCCATACGAGGCAGCTCCTATTTATAACCACCCAATCCCACTCATATACTTGTCCAACCCGCGCTTGAAACAATCGAGGGACCCCACCTCCACAATGTTACGCGGCAATTGGTTCCACAAATCAACAACCCTGTTACTGAACCAGTATTTACCCAAGTCTTTCCTAAATCTAAACTTATCCAATTTATACCCATTGTTTCGTGTTCTGTCCTGTGTTGATACTTTTAATACCCTATTAATATCCCCCCGGTTATGTCCATTCATCCACTTGTAAACCTCTATCATGTCACCCCTAACTCTTCGCCTTTCCAGTGAATGCAACTTAAGCTTTGTTAATCTTTCTTCATATGAAAGATTTCTAATTTGGGGAATTAACTTAGTCATCCTACGCTGGACACGTTCAAGTGAATTTATATCCATTCTATAATATGGCGACCAAAACTGAACTGCATAATCTAAATGGGGCCTAACTAGAGCAAGATATAGCTTGAGAACCACACCAGGTGTCTTGTTACTAACGCTGCGATTAATAAATCCAAGTGTCCGATTTGCCTTATTACGAACATTTATGCATTGATCCTTTTGTTTTAAATTCTTACTAATCATAACTCCCAGATCCCTTTCGCAATCCGACTTCGCAATCACAACACCATCTAGCTCGTATCTTGTAACTCTATCATCATTACCTAACCTCAGAACTTTACATTTATCAGCATTAAACTGCATCTGCCAATCCTTTGACCATTTCAAAACCCTATCTAGATCAACTTGAAGTGATAGTGAGTCCTCCTCCGAATTAATTTCCCTACCGATTTTCGTATCATCGGCAAATTTGCAAATGTTGCTACTCAAACCTGAATCTAAATCATTTATATATATTATAAACAACAGAGGTCCCAGGACAGAGCCTTGAGGCACTCCACTTACAACATTTTCCCACTCTGACTTGATTCCATTTATACTAACTCTCTGTTTCCTTTGGTATAGCCATGCCCTAATCCAGCTTAATATAGCACCCCCAATACCATGAGACTCTATCTTTTTAATCAGTCTTTCATGTGGCACTGTATCAAAAGCTTTGCCAAAGTCAAGGCATACAACATCGCAATCCTTACCACTATCAACTGCCTCAACAATGCTAGAATAAAAAGATAACAAATTTGTTAAACATGAACGGCCATTTATAAAACCATGTTGCGACTCAATTATTAATTTATGTTTTTCAAGATGAAGACGAATTTTATTTGCTATTATAGATTCGAGTAACTTTCCCACAATAGACGTTAGGCTAATTGGTCGATAGTTAGACGCAAGTGATCTATCTCCTTTCTTAAAAACTGGTATCACATTAGCAACTTTCCAAAACTCTGGCACTCTGCCTGACTCTATTGATTTATTAAATATGGTTGACAGTGGGTCACAAAGCTCCTCTTTGCATTCTTTAAGCACCCTGGCAAACACTTCATCCGGCCCTGGGGATTTGTTTGGTTTGAGTTTTACTATTTGTTTAAGAACATCCTCCCTGGTAACTGCTAAACTCGTCAACCTGTCCTCGTCCCCACCCACATAGACTTGTTCGGCTGAAGGCATATTGTTAAGTTCCTCTTTAGTAAATACAGATACAAAATATTTATTAAAAATACTACTCATCTCTTCATCACTATCTGTTATTTGACCTGTCTCAGTTTTTAATGGACCTATCCTTTCCCTAGTCTTAGTACGATATAACTGAAAAAACCCTTTAGGATTTGTCTTTGCTTGCCCTGCTATGCGAACTTCATAGTTTCTTTTTGCTTTCCTTATCTCTTTTTTAACATTTCTAACCAGTTGTACGAATTCCTGTTCTAAAGTGACCTCCCCATTTTTAATCCTTTTGTACCAAGCTCTCTTTTTACCTATAAGGTTCTTCAAATTCTTTGTTATCCACTTTGGGTCATTAGTATTCGATCTATTCAATTTGTATGGTATACTACGTTCCTGTGCTTTGTTTAGAATATTCTTAAATAAGTTATATATTGAATCCACATCGAAATCCCCATTTAAGTCACCTATCGCTGGGTTCATGTCTCGCTCCAAGACCGGCCCACACCCCATACCCAAGACTTTCCAATCAATTTGACCCAAAAAATTTCTTAGGCTATTAAAATCAGCTTTTCGAAAATCTGGCACTTTAACAGAATTTTCTCCTACTGGTCTATTCCATTCTATGCTAAATCTGATTTCTTTGTGATCACTGCTCCCTAGCTCACTCCCTATTTCGATGTCATTAATTTGCGTTTCCCTGTTAGTTAACACTAAATCTAAAATATTATTTTCCCGTGTTGGTTCCTTAATGTGTTGCGTAAGAAAGCAATCGTCAATTAATTCTAGAAAATCTTCTGCTTCACTATTCCCTGTTTTGTTCAACCAGTTTATTCCGCTAAAATTAAAGTCACCCATGACATAAATACTGTTAGATCTAGATGCTCTAGATATTTCATCCCATAGATGCTTTGCTTCCATTCTGTCTAAATTTGGTGGCCTATATATTACTCCTATTATAATATTATTAGCTTTTTCGTTTAATTCAATCCAAATAGTTTCTGTGTGTGGCTCTGTTTTGATTCCCTCTTTGAGACTACATTTCAAATTGTCCCTAACATATATGGCTACTCCACCTCCTCGTCTAATATATCTATCTGTGTGAAATAGTTTAAATCCATATATTTGATATTCAGCTAATAGTTCTCTATTTTCTACATTCATCCACGTTTCGGTAAGTGCAATAATATCTATTTTTTCTGTGCAGACAAGAGCATTTAATTCGTTAATTTTATTTCTTAGACTTCTACTGTTAGTGTAATATACCCTAAGTGAATTGTTATTTTGCGGACCTTCTCTTTCCCTGATCGTTTTGCCAATTCCTTTCTCCCACAAACACATACTTTTATTACCTCCTTCCTCAAAATCAATTCCCATACCTCTATCTACTAACAGTTTAAACCCAAACAAACACCTCTAACCACTTCTTCTAACGAGTTCGCAACAGCAACAACCCCAGCTCTCGATAGATGCACCCCATCACGAGCATACATTTCATTTCTTCCATAGAAGTGTTCCCAGTTGTCTATGAAAGATATTGCATTTGATTTGCAATATCTTTCCAGCCGGCAATTGACACCAAGTGCCCTCGATATCCATTCATTTCCCACTCCCTTTCTTGGAAGAATGCCACATATGATCGGGATTCCTCCCTTGCTCCTAACTAACTCTATGGCTGTTTTATACCTCTGAATCAGTTCCTCACTCCTAACTCGACCAACATCATTTCCTCCCACGCTAATGCAAATAATGGGATTGTTCCCATTACCAGCCATAATATCATTCATGTTGTTTATAATATCACCAATGCCAGCTCCGGGATAGCAAACCCTTAACCTGTTCCCCCTTAAACAATCTGTATATTGAAAATGTTTTTAATATCTGGTTATACGATCTCTAGCAGCCTTTTCCAAGAAATTCTCTTACAGCCAAGAAAATGCTACTTGAAGAAAGTAATATGTAACAATGCCGAAGTTACGTTAATGTTTGTTTCACATATATTTTTACCACACCTGCCAGATGGGTGGGGGGGGGGGTAAAGGGAAGGAGAATGTGATGAAAATAGCAGCGTTCTCCCCCCATTGTGTTCCGTTTTCTATTGTCAAAGTCTCTATCTAAAGTAGCTACACTAGTCAACATTGGTTGTTTACCTATATTCTCTCTTTCTCCGTCTACTTATGAATTGAAGAATTCTCCAGATGGATTAAAAATAGGTGTGAAAGGCGGTATGGCACTAGGGAGTAATATGGTGTCAGCAGCTGGTGGCTCGGTGGTCACCCTACACTATCTTAGTAGTGCGGCCATATTTGTGTTCATAGGAGACCTGTGGCGGCTTTGACGTTTCTACCCGTTTGGTTCGCTTATCAATGCACTTGGGAACTTGAGGCCCTCAAATGGATATACACGTGAACGTGCCCGAAGCATATTGGAGCTGAAGCACCGCTTGATTGTCCTCAAATCCAGGTGAGTGAGTGTTAGAGTGGTTGGCGACCTCGACACCACACCAAAACACTCCTCAAGAGTTCCGGGCTGACACTCGTACGAGGTGGGACTTTCTAGTGGTGTGGCAGGCGGTAGGGAGGCCCAGCTGGGCTGTGAGGGGCCTGGGGCCTGGGGCAGGTAGGCATAGGCTGGCCCCTGGAGGGAATTAGGGGAGAGGGGGAAGGGGCGTGGGATTATGAGTAGGGGGGTTGATGGAGTGTTGAGGTATAGCAGGTGGGCTGGGCTGGCTGCCTCAGCCTTCACTAGGGGTGGGCTGGGCTGGCTACCTCAGCCTTCACTAGGGGTGGGCTGGGCTGGCTACCTCAGCCTTCTCTAGGGGTGGGCTGGGCTGGCTGCCTCAGCCTTCACTAGGGGTGGGCTGGGCTGGCTACCTCAGCCTTCACTAGGGGTGGGCTGGGCTGGCTGCCTCAGCCTTCACCAAGGGTGGGCTGGGCTGGCTGCCTCAGCCTTCACTAGGGGCTGGCTGGGTTGGCTACCTCAGCCTTCACTAGGGGTGGGCTGGGCTGGGCTGGGTACCTCGGCCTTCTTTGGGGGTGGGCTGGGCTGGGTTGGCTGCCTCAGCCTTCTCTAGGGGTGGGCTGGGCTGGCTACCTCCACCTTCACTAGGGGTGGGCTGGGCTGGGTTGGCTGCCTCAGCCGTCTCTAGGGGTGGGCTGGGCTGGCTACCTCCACCTTCACTAGGGGTGGGCTGGGCTAGGCTGGCTGCCTCAGCCTTCTCTAGGGGTGGGCTGGGCTGGCTACCTCCACCTTCACTAGGGGTGGGCTGGGCTGGCTACCTCAGCCTTCTCTAGAGGTGGGCTGGGCTGGCTACCTCAGCCTTCTCTAGAGGTGGGCTGGGCTGGCTACCTCCACCTTCACTAGGGGTGGGCAGGGCTAGACTGGCTGCCTCGGCCTTCTCTAGGGGTGGGCTGGGCTGCCTGCCTCAGCCTTCTTTATGGGTGGGCTGGGCTAGGCTGGCTGCCTCAGCCTTCTCTAGGGGTGGGCTGGGCTGCCTGCCTCAGCCTTCTTTATGGGTGGGCTGGGCTAGGCTGGCTGCCTCAGCCTTCTCTAGGGGTGGGCTGGGCTAGGCTGGCTGCCTCAGCCTTCTCTAGGGGTGGGCTAGGCTGGCTGCCTCAGCCTTCTCTATTGGTGGGCTAGGCTGGCTGCCTCAGCCTTCTCTAGGGGTGGGCTAGGTTGGCTGCCTCAGCCTTCTCTAAGGGTGGGCTAGGCTGGCTGCCTCAGCCTTCTCTAGGGGTGGACTAGGCTAGGCTGGCTGCCTCAACCTTCTCTAGGGGTGGGCTAGGCTGGCTGCCTCAGCCTTTAGGAGTGTGAGTTAGAAAGGGTTATGGTCAAGTTGTACACAAGTATCTTGAGAAAGTTCATTTTCTGAATGTAAAACCTGTATGTATCATTAGGTTAGGCATTGTTGGGTTGTTAGGTTAGGTTGGCAAGAGTTAGGTAGACTAGCATATTGGTTGGTGAACCATTTTCTGTGTGATGTGACTCGTATTTGTTATTAAAAGTGACTCGGGATATGATAATAACTTGTTTTCTAATTTTAAAAAGTATATTGGTATGTTAAGCTAGGTTAGGTTAGCACAAGTTAAGGTTGGGTGTGTTCAGTATTTTAGGCTCGGATCTAACTCTTACTAGATTGTAGCGATGGCAGTACTAAGCTATCTTCGTTTCTTGGAGGTGAATTTGCTCAGGCATAAAGAGTAACCAAGTGCCTTGCTCAGGCAGGATCTTTTCATCCTCACACACATCCTTATTAATACAGTATTGTCCAGTATTAAAGGTAAAAAAAGCATATATACAGTACTGGCTCTTTTTAATTTTAAATATTTTTCACTGTTTAACATCGTTATGGGTGTAATACCCTACACCCAATATACATTTACAGTTTAAAAATAAAAGTATAATTTACATTGAAAAGGTGAGGAGTAAAGTGAAGTACAAATGGATGTAAGAGTAAAACAATGTGGGATATTAAGGTGTTAAATATATCAGTGTGGGTTGTATTATGAGAGGGTGGAGGCTGGTTGAAAAAGCTTAGCTTTAGAAAAGATCTGGATAAATACAGTGCTGGTTTAGAAATAGGTGTTGTAGTTTTATTAAGCGGAGTTTTTATCAACTCGGTGTACTCATTACACCCTATTGTACTTCTTATATCTCATTGTATTCATTACACCACTTTGCATTTGTTCCACACCATATTGGAATCTGATCCAACTGTCAGTTGGGTTAACCCATGTACTGTATAGGCTTCCAAAAATGTGTAATAATGTTGGAACAGATGAGTGCCCAAAGAAAATTGCTGAAAACATCTTGATAATTTAATAAAAATTAATTATTTATGTCACAATGTTCTTCGTGTTAAACCCCACATACCTCAAATCCAAATAATCGCCAATAGAACCTAAATACCTAACCTATGCCTAACTTTACACAGAATTTTAATGAATAATGATGATGTTAATTTTTATGCAAAAACAAACCTCTTTTGAATGCACAGTATGTTGAAATTGGTAGAGGCATCTTGTGGGACGGCTGTTGCATTAATGAGCCTGGCCTGAGGACTGATTACTCTCAGTTTAAGCGATCGTCTGTTCCAGCATGGTTGCACATTTTTGGAATCTTATTCATGAGTAAATCAAACAGACAGTTGGGTCAAATTCCAATATGGTGTGGAACATATTACATTTCCTGTTTTTGTTGCATTTCCATATACTGTTGCATTTGAATTATATATATATTATTATACATATTAAATACAGTACTTATTTTTCCCCGTTTTACAATGGGGGCTATTTTGTATAATATTAAGTACCTCCTTGGTTTTTCTGTTCGAATTTGGGATAATTTCTTCTAATATTTAAAAGAGATAGAATAATACATAAATACTCTCTCCTCTTTTTGCCTGCATTCCAGCAAATGCTGTATAATATGAGGGATATCAAGTGTTCTTAATAATTTTTGTGTTTTACTGCTCAATACCATATTGAATAAATGTGTAAAGTTCTCGGCCTATTCTTCTGGTCTGCAATTTTGCCACTCTTTAAGTGGAGTAGTTAATGTATTGTAATGTTTAATCCTAGCAACTTTAAAATACAAATGTCATCATTGGCTTGGCATTTTGTTTGACATTTCTTGTTCTCCAGTTACAATTTTTGTTTTAGTTGACCATTCCTTTATTGTGGTTTTTTATTTTCTTCTGTGTGAGGACTGGCCGAGTTTGGCTGTTATGTATATGCTTCTAGTTATAATTTTTTATTTTTTTCCATGTTTCTGGAGCTAGAATTGTTCTTTGGTGAACATTATACAGTACTGTCTTTTGTAGCATAATGAAAGACTTTGTTCATAGCAGTTTGATGGTTTGCCATGTCCTTTACAAGTGCTAATCAATAAAAATCTCTGATGTGAGAATCAATATTGGGTAAAGTACAGTACCCTGGGGAACAGCTTTTCATAACAGAGACTCTTGATTTTGTTTGAGTCTGGTTTGTTAGGTAGTTGAAGATTCATTTCCCTTCATTTCCAATTACAGGACAGTATTTCTTTTGTAAACATTTTACATGCCATTACGTTATCATCACATTTGTTGAAAGGTTTTTCACAAAGTATTCAAATGCATCCAAGCTATTATCATTGACTAGTGGTCCAGCAACCCATATTGACTAGGATTGTGCATATGTTGTGATACCATGTGTTACATAAACTAGTACAGTACATACACAGTTTAATAATTACATGTTACCTGCTTGATAGGGTTCTGAGAATTCTTCTACTCAAGTATTATACAATTAGAATGTCTGTCCAAAGTTGGAGGTTAGGCCTCGGCCAAATTTGCAGGGAGAATGGTCTTGGGTACAGGACGAACATAGGCTAGTCAGAGTATGCCTAAGCTAAATACTTTAATATCAGAAATTATAGATGCCCCATGATTTTCATGGAGTCAAGTGTGAAATACAGTATATAGTTTGATTCCCCTAGAGTTTTATCATAATATAATCATATTATGATTCATAATACAGTACAGTATTATGTACAGTAATATACAGTACAGTACAGTATATATACCCTGTACCCTGGGTATGCCAGGGGGTGATCCTGGGGGGGGGGGTTCATATCCTGGCTGGGTCAAAAGAGTTCCTAGTGATTAATGGCTTGTGTGTTCATGCAGACTTATTGAAGGTGAGAGGGGTAATTGTAGGGAGATGAGGGTAAGAGGGTGGGGAAAAGGGAGAAAAATGAATGAAAATGAATCTTTTCATCAAAGAGATGAAAAGAAAAAGAGGGGGTGGGAAAGAATGGAGGAGGGAATGTGGGGAGGATGTGAGAAGGGGGGGGGGGAAGAAGAGGGATGGAATGGGTGTTGGGGAGAAACAGACTATCCAGGGCAGTGCCTGGTACAGTACCTGCTAGTTATATAATAATAATAATAATAAAAAAATAATAATAATATATATTTATTTAGATAAAAGTACATACAAGATTTACAAACAGGATGTTGGATTTCTAGATAGAGCTAGTACATGCTATGCCCAAAGCCACTAATACGCACAGCGTTTCGAGCAATGAAAGTTATTCTCGTGCCGCACCTCACCTCATTACTATGAAAGATGCAATGCCTGTGCTTTAGAATGCCTACCTTTTCTGCCTATGCTTTAGAATATAGTACAGATTTAAAGATTTTAATTGGTCCCAATAATTTTGATATTTCATTGAGTGGATTGTATCAGTAAAGGATCTCTGCATGCTCTCCAGGTCAGCAATTTCTCCAGCTTTGAACAGGGTTGCTATTGTTCACAATATTCCACTGTAAAGAGCACTAGTGTCTTGAAGAGTATTATCATTCAGCAGTAATGTTAGGCTAAGTATGTCTGATAAGCCTACCTGCCCTTTAACCTCCTCCTCCTCCCCACCAATTCCACTCACATGAACTAACTGGGACTGAGCTAATTCCGTTTCATCGTTGATTCTGATCCACCAAGAGTTTCGTCATTTTTTTTTTTTATGTATTGCATCATGGTGCACTGGCTGATGAGCATTTGATCACGTGATCAGTCGGGTAAAGAACCCTTGGGTCTAACAAGTAACTGGATGAGTTCCAGCTCGGCTAAGCTAATCCTTTCTTTGGGGGACCTCGATAAGGCTTCCTGTCTTTGATAGTGGTGCACCCGCCTTAAAATTATCATAGGATTTCCTTTTCCTAAACTTATTTTTGCTAAAGTGTTTTATAGTACAGTATATATCGTACGTACTGTATCACTGGGAGATAGTGGCACCGATATCTCCCCCATATCTAATCCTTGGTGTCTTTCAGGAAATGTCAAGGTGGTTGTCCATTTGCACTCGTGGAATAGAAATACTGTATGTTATTAACTTTGAAAACTAGCTTACTTGTTTATAATACAATACTGTATATTATTTTTGAGTGGTTGTGAAACAATATGTTTTTATGGATTTCTGGAATTGTAAAAAGCAAAGTGCCATTGGTGACCTGGGTGAAGACCTACTAGAAAGTGCACATGTGTGGTTTGGGGGCATAATTGCTCGGGTTGGGGTAATGCTAACTTCAGGATAGACAGTGACAAGCTTCAGTTAATGTTTCAGCTCGGCTGATAAAATTCCATCCATTTTCTTCAATCTTCCTGAGAGGAAGGGAATGAACTGGCTCTACTGCTGTCTCAGTGTGTATGTGCAGTGTGGTTGCATAATTAGTTTGCAGCACTGTATCGCACAATTGATTTTCAACATAATATTTGTATCGATGGTTCCTGTTTTGGCTCGGTGGTCCTGCACCTCTAGCAAGTGATTTTGGCCAGGTTCTATCCTTTGGCAGGGAAGGTCGACTGGGCACTAATCTTTGCAAAAATATGTACAGTATGTTCACTCACATACACCCTGCAGTAATTGGGGACCTGCTTGTAAAAAGATTAGTGGGTCATGTTCCAATGAAGCTAATAGGGCAAGGCAAAAGGTAAGCCATGGGAAGGAAGAGCTCAAAACCTTCTAACTGGAGTAGGAAACATTTTTCTCCGATACCAACCTGTGGAGAAAAACCCGAGGCGGTTGCCTGTCGTACTTTATCTTAGTCTGCCCCCACCAACTTTCCACCTGCTCTAGTTTACTCTTTGTTTCCTCTTCACCCACCCAAGTCAGTTCTCAGCCTCTCGCCTCTTCTCCAGCTACTACAGAGCATAGTTACCTAACTCCCACTTGTGGTCAACCAGGCGATTGGACTCTGCTGCTCCCAGCCATGTCTAAGCTCCTTATTCCCCAGCCTCTTGGCTCTTGCTGTCCAGTTTCTTGGCCCTTGCAGTCCAGTTTCTTGGCCCTTGCAGTCCAGTTTCTTGGCCCTTGCAGTCCAGCTTCTTGGCCCTTGCAGTCCAGCTCCTGGAGACACCGTCCCCCAGCTCCTGGAGACACCGTCCCCCAGCTCCTGGAGACACCGTCCCCCAGCTCCTGGAGACACCGTCCCCCAGCTCCTGGAGACACCGTCCCCCAGCTCCTGGAGACACCGTCCCCCAGCTCCTGGAGACACCGTCCCCCAGCTCCTGGAGACACCGTCCCCCAGCTCCTGGAGACACCGTCCCCCAGCTCCTGGAGACACCGTCCCCCAGCTCCTGGAGACACCGTCCCCCAGCTCCTGGAGACACCGTCCCCCAGCTCCTGGAGACACCGTCCCCCAGCTCCTGGAGACACCGTCCCCCAGCTCCTGGAGACACCGTCCCCCAGCTCCTGGAGACACCGTCCCCCAGCTCCTGGAGACACCGTCCCCCAGCTCCTGGAGACACCGTCCCCCAGCTCCCGGAGACACCGTATAGTCATACGGGCTTAGCACTTTCTGCTAATTACCTTAAGGTCGCCTTTTGTCTTGTCTTGTGAATGTCTGCCGTACATGTTATCTAATAATCACTCCAACGTGAACTGTGTTTTATATAACCCCTTTCAGTCGTATTTGATTTCTGGCGTATTTCTGACGTATTTGATTTTTGACGTATTTGTGACGTATTTTATTTCTGCCGTATTTGTGGCGTATTTGATTTCTGGCGTATTTATGACGTATTTTAATTCTGCCGTATTTCTGACGTATTTTATTTATTGCACAAAAGCCTGTATAAGACAATCTTATTGACCTTTTTTTTATAACAAATTTAAGTCTATCCATAAAACTTTTTATTTTTTAAAGTCATTCTTGTTAATTGTTCACAAACAATTTCAAGCTGTTTTAACAATTTGCAAAGTTGTTGAAATTGTGCAAAGCTGTGTTACAAATATTAAAGTTGTTATTTTTTGTTAACACCTGATCCGTGCTTGCTTGATACCTGCTTGATGGGGTTCTGGGAGTTCTTCTACTCCTCAAGCCCCGGCCCGAGGCCAGGCTTGACTTGTGAGAGTTTGGTCCACCAGGCTGTTGCTTGGAGCGGCCCGCAGGCTCACATCCAAGCAACAGCCTGGTGGACCAAACTCTCACAAGTGAAGCCTGGCCTCGGGCCGGGCCTGACTTGTGAGAGTTTGACTTGTGAAGGTCAGTGTGTAACAGTACTCCTAACCTTTACACGAGAGAGGACTTGGCAGCTGTCATGGGGGTCATTAACTACCCATTAACTACTAAGTTGACAAGCAGAAGACTAATATTACACAAGAGGCTCGGTAATCATCCCCTTCACTCTTGTGCCATTCTCAGGAACATCATTTAATCAGCGATCATCAATCTCTTGGCCGAGGAGTTGCATTCAGAATATCTAAACGATAGACATTTGGCAAACGAACTTCGCTGACAACTTGACGGCCTTGACAATTCTTCTGGCATACCTTGTATGAATATAACTTAATATTTAATGAACTTTATCGTGATTCTAAATGCACCTTTGAAAGTTAGGCTTCTGGGGTGACGCGTCAAATAAACTGAGGTTATCTTGAGATGATTCCGGGGCTTTAGTGTCCCTGCGGCCCGGTCCTCGACCAGGCCTCCACCCCCAGGAAGCAGCCCGTGACAGCTGACTAACACCCAGGTGCCTATTTCACTGCTAGGTAACAGGGGCATTGGGTGAAAGAAACTCTGCCCATTGTTTCTCGCCGGCGCCCGGCATCGAACCCGGGACCACAGGATCACAAGTCCAGCGTGCTCTCCGCTCGGCCGACCGGCTCCTGAGGTGGCATACCATCTTTTAAAGTTGCAGTATTTATATAGAAGCAACAAATTCTGACTGTGTGAAGGTCACTCAGACTATGGGTATAATCAGAGTTGTCTACCCACCAGGTACCTATTTTACCACCGCTAGGTGAAGGAAGGTGTCGTACCGCCCTGCCCGGGGACCGAACCAGAGACCCTTCGGTAATGAGCCGAACTGTGCAGTGTGAGTCAGGGAACAGTGACGAGGTGTTGTGTGCAGCTAATGGGGAATAATAGTAGTTGTGGAGAAGTCTGGCTGCTAAAGTTGCCTAAGTAGAAAGTGGGGGTGGCACTTTACCAGCTTCCCGCCACACTTTTGTGGTTGCTGCTTTCCTCGTCGGGGTGGAGGGGGGTCGGCCCCCCCCCCCCGGTGGAGGGGGGTCGGGCCACCTCTACTTCCCGGCGCCCTTGTAACATGACAGAATTATTGTTTGTTTAGCATTTGAAGTGTCTCTTGTAGCGAAGGTTGGGACGTCTTCAAGTCTTTCAGCGGATGGGTTGGCTGCCACACGGGGTAGTGGTGCTTGTGTGGAGTGTGCTGTGGGTGCTCGTTAGCGCGGCCCGGCCCCCCACCCGCGTGCAGCTGGGGTAAACTGTGTGCAGCGCCGGGTTTGTAAACATTGGCTTTTGACACGTTGTGATAAGTGGTGGCAGTGCCGACGGCTCCAGCTGCTGGTGGCAGTGCCGACGGATGCTGCTGGTGGTGCCGACGGGTGGTGGTGGCAGTGCCGACGGCTGCTGGTCATGGTGGTGGCAGTGCCAACGGCTGCTGGTCATGGTGGTGGCAGTGCCGACGGCTGCTGGTCATGGTGGTGGCAGTGCCTATGGCTGCTGCTGCTGGTGGTAGCAGTGCCTACGGCTGCTGTTGCTGGTGGCGGCAGTGCCGACGGCTGGCACTGACTGACACATTATCAGTGACACCCATTTATATTTGCTTACCTCATTGCTTGGTATTTTCCCAGTATTACCTGGGGACAGGAGACGGAAACCAATCAGCATTTAACTATATTCTGCTAAACCTGTGTATTTGTCATGTCTTGTCAAATTAAAGTTGTTATCGAATTAAGATTTGACGTCATTCCTTAGTTACTAAAAAAAAAAATATATAAATCTCTGGCAGCAAAGAGAGCACGTCACTACTAAATGTGGTTATACACATTCAAGGATGCCGTAGTGTGTTGTACACAAGCAAGGAAACTTGTGAGTGTATTGTTTGTGTTTATAGGAAGGTTGTGTGTGTGTGTGTGTGTGTGTGTGTGTGTGTGTGTGTGTGTGTGTGTGTGTGTGTGTGTGTGTGTGTGTGTGTGTGTGTGTGTGGTAGACATCCGTTGTGTGTTACGGGAAGCATGTCATGGAAGCGCCTGGCGTGTGTGGGTGTCCCTTTTCCTCTTGCCTTCCTCTGGTGAACTTCCTTCCTAGCCTCGTGTGTGTGGGTGTGTGCGTGCGCGTTCGTGTGTGTAGCCTCAGGATGGGAGCCAGGCTAGAGGTGCCCCGTCTTCCCAGCGTGCTCTGTCATATGACGCTCTGTCACCACTGACGGTTGTGGCCTCCACCATGTAACGTGTGCTAACCGTCTACCACTGTATGCCAAAGAAAACGTCACACAATCCATCTCACAAACTCGCAAGTTCAAAGTCCAAAGTTCAAGTCCAAACTGACCAAACTCTCACAAGTCAAGCTTGGCCTTGGGCCGCGCTTGGGGGGGTAGAAGAACTCCCGGAACCCCATCAACCAGGTATCAAGTGTCTTCGAGTAGACTAAAAGACAAGGGGGATACTTAGCAGAAACAAGGCTAGTATACTTACTTTATAATGCCACTAATTACGTGGAGAGTTTGCCTTGCATACTTCAAGATAACGAGGGAGAGGAATTGCCACTTTCGGGGTAGTTGTTAAAGCTATGGGGGGGGGGGGGGGGGGAGTTGCACACTAATGACACTATGTAAAGAACACATTGACCACTTTATGTAGGGCAGACGTATCTGTGTATCTATGTATTTATGTCTGTAAGTTAGATTAGCATTTTAAAAGCACTACAATCACCTTCTGTGGTTGATTGTTCAATAAATCCCTGAACTATGTTTAACAGGGCCACTTGCCACATCTGACTACCCCCCCCCCCAGCCAGGGCCCACTTGCTCACTAAACGACATCTTATCATTTGGCGACGGTGTTGTCTCAGGCTTCACGAGGCAACACCGTCTCAACACCGCCTTAGCTGGTTGATACCTGGTTGATGGGGTTGTGGGAGTTCTTCTACTCCCCAAGCCCGGCCCGAGGCCAGGCTTGACTTGTGAGAGTTTGGTCCACTAGGCTGTTGCTTGGAGCGGCCCGCAGGCCCACATACCCACCACAGCCCGGTTGGTCCGGAACGTCTTTTAGAAAACAGTCTAGTTTTCTCTTGAAGATGTCCACGGTTGCTCCATGATAACACCGCCTCTGGACGGTATTGTGTACTAGTGTTGATGTGTGTTAGCGTGAGTTAATTAATCGTGTTATTGGCCCGTTAAACAATGCCTTTGTGAATCACTAGCGCCTTAGTTGGACAAAAAGAGGAACATAAGTCAGACCAGAAGCAAAGCTAAACGACGAATAGCTCCCCCCCTGGACGGTAGAGCGACGGTCTCGCTTCATGCAGGTCGGCGTTCAATCCCTCCGACCGTCCAAGTGATTGGGCACCATTCCCGTCCCTCCGTCCCATCCCAAATCCATACCCTGACGATTGATTGATTGATAAAGATTAAGCCACCCAAAAGGTGGCACGGGCATGAATAGCCCGTAAGTGGTGGCCCTTTTGAGCCATTACCAGTATCAAGAGCTGATAGTGGAGATCTGTGGAGGTGCGACTGCACCCTGCGTGACGGGAGATGTCTCCCGTCTCGTAAAATATACCCTGACCCCCTTCCAAGTGCTATATAGTCGTAATGGCTTGGCGCTTTCCCCCCCTGATAGTTCCCTCCTCTCCCCCCCCCCCTGTCCCTGGCTTCTGGCTACAATAGTAACATTTAATTGAGATCAATTCCATCCGGCAGCAGCAGCCGGCGAGGAGTGTGACGCCCAGGGTGACAGTGACGCCCAGGGTGACAGTGACGAGGCTTGGCTCCATCTATTTCACCAAGGATGCCTGTGTACAATGTGCGTGACGCAAGGACCGGGATGCTTGGCTGCTGACACAACCCGGTATTGTGGGGGTTGGGGAGGGGGGGGGGGTGTCAGTCACGGCACCCAGTATTGTGTGGGGGGGTTCGGGGGGGGGGAGGGGAGGGTGCTGTCAGTCACACCACCCAGGTTACCCTTTGTACTGTGACACAAAATTCTAAATGATACAAAGGACAGGTGCACCGTGGTATGGTGGTGTGTGTGTGTGTGTGTGTGTGTGTGTGTGTGTGTGTGTGTGTGTGTGTGTGTGTGTGTGTGTGTGTGTGTGTGTGTGTGTTGAGCAGCACGCCATCCAGCATGTGTTGCTCCTCTGGCTCTGCCATATTGGTAGTAAAGTGTTGCATAATTACACCCGGTGATGCGCTCTGTTCCTGTGGCGGCACCGCGGCCATAGTTTGCGTGTGTGTGTGGGGGGGGGGGGGGGGTGACACGGCACGCGACGGATGACAAAAAGCGGATGACTAGTGAGAAAGATATGACACAAGACTAAGCGGGTGGCTGAGATATGACACCAGTCAGGGCAGGGGGGGAGGGAGAGAGAGGGGGGAGAGAGAGAGGGGGAGAGAGAGAGGGGGAGAAAGAGAGGGCGGGAGAGAGAGAGGGCGGGAGAGAGAGGGGGGAGAGCGAGAGGGGGGAGAGCGAGAGGGGGGAGAGCGAGAGGGGGGAGAGCGAGAGGGGGGAGAGCGAGAGGGGGGGAGAGCGAGAGGGGGAGAGGGGGGGAGAGCGAGAGGGGGAGAGAGGGGGAGAGCGAGAGGGGGAGAGAGGGGGAGAGCGAGAGGGGGAGAGAGGGGGAGAGCGAGAGGGGGAGAGAGGGGGAGAGCGAGAGGGGGAGAGAGGGGGAGAGCGAGAGGGGGAGAGAGGGGGAGAGCGAGAGGGGGAGAGAGGGGGAGAGCGAGAGGGGGAGAGAGGGGGAGAGCGAGAGGGGGAGAGAGGGGGAGAGCGAGAGGGGGAGAGAGGGGGAGAGCGAGCGAGAGAGGGGGAGAGCGAGCGAGAGAGGGGGAGAGCGAGCGAGAGAGGGGGAGAGCGAGCGAGAGAGGGGGAGAGCGAGCGAGAGAGGGGGAGAGCGAGCGAGAGAGGGGGAGAGCGAGCGAGAGAGGGGGAGAGCGAGCGAGAGAGGGGGAGAGCGAGCGAGAGAGGGGGAGAGCGAGCGAGAGAGGGGGAGAGCGAGCGAGAGAGGGGGAGAGCGAGCGAGAGAGGGAAGAGCGAGCGAGAGGGAGAGAGGGAAGAGCGAGCGAGAGAGAGCGAAGAGCGAGCGAGAGAGCGAGAGGGAGAGAGAGAGCGAGAGAGAGAGGGGGGAGAGAGAGAGAGGGGAGAGAGAGAGAGAGAGGGGGGGGAAGAGAGAGAGAGAGAGGGGAGAGAGAGAGAGAGAGGGGGGGAGAGAGAGAGGGGGAGAGAGAGAGAGAGGGGAAGAGAGAGAGAGAGGGGGGAAAGAGAGGGAGAGGGAGGGAGGTGTGTTGTGTTGTGTTGTGTTGTGTTGGCTGGGTAAGTAGCAGTGTGTGCACCAGCCAAAGGAACACTGGGAGACTGTGCACCAGCCAAAGGAACACTGGGAGACTGTGCACCAGCCAAAGGAACACTGGGAGACTGTGCACCAGCCAAAGGAACACTGGGAGACTGTGCACCAGCCAAAGGAACACTGGGAGACTGTGCACCAGCCAAAGGAACACTGGGAGACTGTGCACCAGCCAAGGGAACACTGGGAGACTGTGCACCAGCCAAGGGAACACTGGGAGACTGTGCACCAGCCAAGGGAACACTGGGAGACTGTGCACCAGCCAAGGGAACACTGGGAGACTGTGCACCAGCCAAGGGAACACTGGGAGACTGTGCACCAGCCAAGGGAACACTGGGAGACTGTGCACCAGCCAAGGGAACACTGGGAGACTGTGCACCAGCCAAGGGAACACTGGGAGACTGTGCACCAGCCAAGGGAACACTGGGAGACTGTGCACCAGCCAAGGAAACACTGGGAGACTGTGCACCAGCCAAGGGAACACTGGGAGACTGTGCACCAGCCAAGGGAACACTGGGAGACTGTGCACCAGCCAAGGGAACACTGGGAGACTGTGCACCAGCCAAGGGAACACTGGGAGACTGTGCACCAGCCAAGGGAACACTGGGAGACTGTGCACCAGCCAAGGGAACACTGGAAGACTGTGCACCAGCCAGGAGGCGCCGTGGGAGAAGTAGCCGAAGGATGGAACAAGAGAGTGTGTTGCGTGCGTCAAGGTAAAGCAACAGACGTTATCAGTGTTGGAGCCCACAGTAATACTCTTATCCCAGAGAATACCCCGGAGATAAACCGAACTTATCACCCCCCCCCTATAACGTAATCCAGAGATCCTAATGTTCTAATTATAATCTGTAAACATTGGCCTCAAGGTCTCTCGCTTTCGTCAATTTGGTGATTTGTTAATAATTATACACAGTCATTTCCGGTACTAAGTAAACCCTAGTCATTAACCCCTAAACTGCGCAACTATTAGCGTTACGTCTAGGTGCGTATTTCTATAAAGTAGTTAAGTAATCAATTGGAGGAAAATCCGTATGTCGGTTGGGGCAGTGAAAGGGCGTCACTGTATCCTCCTCCTCCTCCTTCTGTGTTGGTTGTGTGATAATGTCTCTCCCCTTCCCCGCTACGTGTTGGTTGTTATTATAGATTCAGCTACTCGGAACAAGTTCCAAGTAGCACAGGCTATTGTGAGCCCGTAGTGAACTTACCTGGCACAGGAGCGGGGCTGCGTGTGCCTAGAGAGAGGGGTGAACCTACGTGTTGGGATGCCAGTAATTTAAGAGTATGTAGATGAGGGCCAGGCGTGCCCAGTTGGACTGGTCACCTTCAGGTCTCCGTAGTGTGATCCGACGCAGTAGATTAGGTGATAAAGAGTATTGGTAAAACACGTACGAAGAAGGGCGCCACGTCACTTTGATAATGCGCTGGGTCTCGGTAACAAATTTAAAAAAAAAGAGTAGCAGGGTTTACCAAGGAAACAAGAGATCATTCTAGTTCGACCGAGAGGATACAAATACACTTGGGTATACGATAGCAACAATGACACTACAAATACACCTCGCAATATAATAGCAACAATGTCACTTCTTACACAATGCCAACTATGTAGGCGACATGACTCTCATACACTATACAGCCCTACCTTAGGCATGCCTGTGTGATGGAACGTCTGCCTTACAGCTTAGCATTTTAAAAGTACCGAATCACCTTCTGTGGTTGATTGTTCAATAAATCCCTGAACTATATGTTTAACTGATCTCTAACCCTGTCCATGGAGGACAAAAGAAAATATATATATGCTGGTTAGCATTGTAAATGTGTGGCCACGTCTGTGGTAGAAAAAAAAAGCAGCTTTACAGTAGAGCCTTACCTTTGGGGATTTATTATTCACCCCATACCCATTCCGTAGGGGAAAGGGCTACAGAGGCATAACAGGTTCACGAACTGAACCTCACAGTTTGTTTAGGTAAGCAAGTGACACTCTTGTGTAACTAGTTAATAATTTCACACGCGCATTGACAGCTCCTACTTGTATGCCTTCAACAAGGCTATGGGGGCCTGACGGCTGAGTGGACAGCGTTCGGGATTCGTATTCATAGGGTCCGGGGATCGATCCCCGGCGGAGGCGGAAACAAATGAGCAGAGTTTCTTTCACCCTGATGCTCCTGTTCGCCTAGCAGTAAATAGGTACCTGGTAGTTAGACTGCTGTTAAGGGCTGCTTTCCGCGTGTGTACTCACCTAGTTGTGTTTGCGGGGGTTGAGCTCTGGCTCTTTGGTCCCGCCTCTCAACCGTCAATCAACAGGTGTACAGATTCCTGAGCCTATTGGGCTCTATCATATCTACACTTGAAACTGTGTATGGAGTCAGCCCTTACTGATGGATCCTTCAGATAAAGACGAAGCAAGATGACCTTAAAGGCTGTTACTAGACCACAGCTGGGCTCGTAGGATGGCTCCAGCTGGTGGCGGGACCAGCTGCACTGTTTCACTGCATGGTTCCCATTGTGGCGCAGTGATAAGTGCATTCCGATCACGCCAGAAACGTCCCGGGTCCGATTCCCGTGGTAAGACGAACGTTTCGGGCCAACGCTTCCTCTCACCTGATGCCTCTGTTCACCCTAACAGTAAATACGTTATAACTGGCATCCTGTCCCCGACTGTGAGGAAACCATGAAGTCGGCCATTACCTCCCTTTTATACTTCTAATGCTTTTCTCAAGCATTAGAAACCTTCCATACAAGGAGAGGTTAAGAAAGCTTGACATTCTTTAGATCGACGAAGAGTAAGGTGTGCCATGGTCGAAGTATACTAGTATAACAAGGGTATAACATGGGTATACAAGGGTATAACAATTATTAAGGTACATTAATAATTTATATCATCACGAAATAGAACATCATTGGATACAAATGGAACAAGTTTAGATTCAGGAAAGATCTGTTCAAATATTGATTTTTAAATTGTGTTGATTTAAGCAACAAACTACCTAGTAACATAATTGATGCTGCGTTGTTTCAAGCGATGGTTAGGCATGTTTGAATGGGCATGGTTGAATGAGTGCATGGAGAGATGGGTCCCAGGAGGGAGAGTAGCTACACATTCACAATATGCAAATTGAAAACAACATTGCACAGACCATATACACTGACGGATCACTCAATACAGCTACGGGGAGGGCAGGAAGTGCTGTTATTGCTCATCAGCCCGATGGCAGCACAATTCAAAGGAATATAAGAATTAGTAACTGGGCATCCAAAATGCAAGCTGAGTTGGTAGCGATATTGTTAGCACTTGAAATTATTGACAACACTGAAGTAGACAGCTTAATTATTTCCGACTCTCTTTCCTCACTACAAGCAATAAACAGTTTGCAATCAAGTAATAACGTGCTTGTCTTGGAAGCCAGACATAGATATATAAGCATACTTAGCAAGAAGATAAATATAAAAATGTTGTGGATTCCTTCTCACATTGACCTGCAGGAACATGACAAAGTTGACGCCCTTGCTAAGGCTGCAGTAAATAAAGACAGTATTGAACGGAATCTTGAGTTATCAAATAGGCCCCTTAAAAGTGTCATTAGACGAGAACTCCTGGGTAGATTTGAAGAAAGTAGAACAGTGCAAACTGGAACTAGCAGGTCCATTGTTCATCACAATGAAATGTGTGAAGTTAAACATGTGTATGGGGCAAGTAACAAAGTCAGTAGACTAACAGATGTTGTCACAGCTCGTATAAGACTTGGCTACAAGTATCTCTGGCAGTTCGGCTTGTATAGGGATCTAGATGAAGAAAAGTGTGTGGACAAAGACAGGGACACACACTCGAACACTATATCTTGGATTGTAGTAAAATTGAGCCATTTAGAGATAAATCTAAGCTCACGCTGTATGATATGGCAACCTATCTTGTTACCAAGGATAAAATACCTGAAATCTTTGCGCTGTATCCATATTTCGCTCCCAGTAGATAAATGGCATATGAGATTAAGAAACTCAGTATTGCGAAGACTAATAATAAACAGCAGCTCCCCTATGACTGTAATATCTCCATTGCCCAAACAATTATGTATTAGCGATAAGACCTACATTATTATATTATTATAATACATTAATGTATAATGACTTACTGTAAATATATAGCTCTTGAAATAGGACATTCTCTGTAACTAGCTGACATGTAACTATAAGGTGTGAAGGATAAATGAAATTGTTTATGTAATAATCTAAGATGAGGTCTGATAAAGACCTTTTGTGCCCTCTGTAATGCTTTTGCGCTACCGCTCACAGGATGAGTATGGGGTGCACAATAAACTAGCCACCTCCGGCGGCAACAATCAATCAGGAGACCAGGAATAAGGTCCGTGCTGAGTGCTGAGAGGTGGTGTTCATGCACCACTACTTCCTCTATTCATTTCACATTTTGTCAAGGTATATAATATTTAGACCGCATGGCTCGCAGCCATTTAAACTGAAGTCATGCAGTCTTTAAGAGGTGTGTGTGTGTGTGTGTGTGTGTGTGTGTGTGTGTGTGTGTGTGTGTGTGTGTGTGTGTGTGTTTACTAGTTGTGTTTACTAGTTGTGTTTTTGCGGGGGTTGAGCTTTGCTCTTTCGGCCCGCCTCTCAACTGTCAATCAACTGTTTACTAACTACTTTTTTTTTTTTTTTTTTTTTCCACACCACACAAACCCCAGGAAGCAGCCCGTGACAGCTGACTAACTCCCAGGTACCTATTTACTGCTAGGTAACAGGGGCACTTAGGGTGAAAGAAACTTTGCCCATTTGTTTCTGCCTCGTGCGGGAATCGAACCCGCGCCACAGAATTACGAGTCCTGCGCGCTATCCACCAGGCTACGAGGCCCCCTTTGTGTGTGTGTGTGTGTGTGTGTGTGTGTGTGTGTGTGTGTGTGTGTGTGTGTGTGTGTGTGTGTGTGTGTACTCACCTATTTGTGCTTGCGGGGGTTGAGCTTTGGCTCTTTGGTCCCGCCTCTCAACTGTGTGTGTGTGTACACATTTGTCATACCTCTTAAATCTGTGAATTGAGATCTTGTTGTCCAGAACGAATGGTATGTACAGGCATAAGTGGTTTACCTTTCTGGTGAATTAATTCTGTCTAATGGTCAATACTGACCGCTAGGCGTAAGATTAGATTAAACGTTAGAATATATCCAGTGTCATTTTCCTCATTGAGCGCCACTCATTAGTTTCAGGGATCTGTGGGTGCAAGCAAAGAGCTTCGCCAGTCCAGGGTCAGGTGTTTTATCGCACCATATCAGATAAGATTTTTTCCTCCCGACCCATGCTTGTTGAAAGGCAGGTTTATTGGTGCGGGTGGTGGTGTTGGTGGGGGTGGGGGTGGTTGGTGGGGGTGGGGTGGGGGGGGGGTTGAATTTTACATTGAATTTTGAATTTTAAGCATCGCTCACTCTCGGGCCCAAATTCTGTATCAACAACAATGTAATAAGTTTTAAATAAGATATATATAAATATAATATGACTGAAAACTCACACCCCAGAAGTGACTCGAACCCATACTCAGTACTCAGGTGAGTATGGGTTCGAGTCACTTCTGGGGTGTGAGTTTTCAGTTGCATATAGTCCTGGGGACCATTCAGGCTTGTTCGTGTATATATATATATATATATATATATATATATATATATATATATATATATATATATATATATATATATATATATATATATATATGTAATCACATACACACATTTTTTTCAGCATTTATTTTGATATCGATATATGGAAGCTTTAGATGTGTGTTACTTGATGAGAGGTTTTGTCAGTAAGGACATAACCCACAACCCTTGTCACACATCTCAGTTTTGCCTACAGTAAAGTTCATTATTAACGTAACTTGCTTATCTAAAATAAAGGCTGGCGGTGTTGGTTGTGTGTGAGTGTAACCTTTATAGCAGCCCACAGGATGGGCTTGGGCTTGCCCCTAAGATAAAAACCTTGGGCCAGATTCACGAAAGCACTTACGCAAGCACTTACGACCCTGTACATCTTTTCTCAATCTTTGGCGGCTTTGTTTACAATTATTAAACAGTTAATGAGCTGCGAAGCACCAGGAGGCTGTTTATAACAATAACAACAGTTGATTGGCAAGTTTTCATGCTTGTAAACTGTTTAATAAATGTAACCAAAGCCGTCAAAGATTGAGGAAAGATGTACACGTTCGTAAGTACTTGCGTAAGTACTTTCGTGAATCTGGCCCCTTCAGATTGACGAGTACTGTGTTGTGTAGTGGGCTGGGTGGTGGCTGTGGGCTTACCAGGTGGTTACCTTGCCTTTGTTTCGAGGATCAACTTCCTCGCGATCCGGTGTGTGATCTGGCCTCCTGGTTTGGTGGTGATCCTAGCTGCAAACATCTGACTGTTTGACGCAGGTGTGTGTGTGTGTGTGTGTGTGTGTGTGTGTGTGTGTGTGTGTGTGTGTGTGTGTGTGTGTGTGTGTGTGTGTGTGTGTGCAGTCTGACGTGTGAATCACAGCCCTGTTGTGGTCCGGTATCGTTTGGAGGTGTTCATCACGTTCTCATTTGAACACCGGGAGAGGTCATAACTGGATAGGGTAGTGGGAGGAGTTCTACTCCCCGAGCCCGGCCTGAGGCCAGGTCGGCTAGTTATCCAGCTTATGTTTAGAGTGTGTTGAAAGGCTTGGGTCATGATGATGTTGGACCAGGCCGCGTCCAACAGCCTGGTTGACCAGTCCAGCAACGAGGAGGCCTGGTCGACGACCGGGCCTCGGGGTCGTTGAGCCCCGGAATCACCTCAAGGTAACCTCAAGGTAATGATGTTGGAAGAATTTTTCTATCAGCGTACCTGGGGCGCCTCTGCCTTTCAGTGGGAAAATTTTAAAATTCCAACCATGCCTCCTGGTCTCCTATATTATTTTCATTTATCAGGTTTGGAACCAGATCCTCTAATATTTTCCGAGTGTAAATTATTATGTATTTCTCCCGCTTGCGATCTAGCCGGTCGGCCGAGTGGACAGCACACTGGACTTGTGATCCTGTGGTCCCGGGTTCTATCCCGGGCGCCGGTTAGAAACAATGGGCAGAGTTTCTTTCACCCTATGCCCCTGTTACCTAGCAGTAAAATAGGTACCTGGGTGTTAGTCAGCTGTCACGGGCTGCTTCCTGGGGGGTGGAGGCCTGGTCGAGGACCGGGCCGCGGTGACACTAAAGCCCCGAAATCATCTCAAGAGAACCTCAAGATATTATTGTGTAACATTATCCTGGAAATGTTGCACAATATAGAGAGGGCTGATCTTGAAAGGTATCGATCATTGGTATGGCATCCCTCTTTTTGAAAGGTTCTTGCTATTCAACCTGTCATATCGGAAGACCTTATTTTTAAAGAAGATAATACAGTAGCTATCGCTACTGCAAGAAAAGGTTACCTCGGTTGACGGTTGCTCTTAAATCTTGTGTATTTTTGTGTATTTTTTGTTTGGTCTGCAGTGTGATGTGACTGTTTTATATGTGGGTTCCGTTTCGATGTTTTCTTGTTTTCCATAGCGCGGGAGCTGGGGCGGTGACAGCGGGCTGGGGCGGTGACAGCGGGCTGGGGCGGTGACAGCGGGCTGGGCCAGTGACAGCGGGCTGGGCCAGTGACAGCGGGCTGGGCCAGTGACAGCGGGCTGGGGCGGTGACAGCGGGCTGGGGCGGTGACAGCGGGCTGGGCCGGTGACAGCGGGCTGGGCCAGTGACAGCATTTACAGACATTTCAGTTCTGTAATTTGTTGTTCATTGAAGGGTTCAACCCCCCTTATAGTGAGAAGGTCTGCTGAAGTGCATACGGAGACTTTTAAACCTCAAGAATTTAGAATGGATATATATATCAGCTAAGGGTATTACACAGGTGTATACCACAATATATGTATATGTATATATAATATATATTGTATAATCAACTATAGGTGTGTATTTCTTAGTGCATACTACGAGGTTAAACTCGTGCCTTGGTCCATGTTTAGGACTAAAGTGGAAATAAAGTGTAATAAAGTGTTTAGGACTAAAGTGTAATGGCTGGTTAATCAGTCATCTCTTGTGGTGGTCTTAACAGCCTTCCATAGGTAGGCCTTCAGCCCAGCATCAACCCCCCTCCCCCCCTAGCAGCAGCTGAATGAAATCTGGAGTGCATATGTTGAGAGGTGCAACCCGTGCCAGGTGAAGGGTCTGGAGTGGCGGTGTTTATTGTTGGCCCTGGATGTTGGCTGTGTCCTCTTGAAGGTGTTTACTGGCTGGTATTATATATATAGGCAGTTGCAGCTGGGCTGGCTCTCAGGTGTAAACATCGGTCTCTTCTTTAGGGCTTCGCTTGTGACCGTGTTTTAATGGTGTCAAGTGTGTGTGCTATAATGTGTGCTATAATCGGCTATAATATCATGAAGCAACTCGAAATAAGTGCTCCGATTGGTAGACCCACAGAAATTGAAATAAGTTTATTCAGGTAAAATATACAAAGAGATGAGGAAATTGAAATAAGTTTATTCAGGTAAAATATACAAAGGAATGAGGAAATTGAAATAAGTTTATTCAGGTAAAATACACAGAAAGGGATGAGGAAATTGAAATAAGTTTATTCAGGTAAAATACACACAAAGGGATGAGGAAATTGAAATAAGTTTATTCAGGTAAAATACACACAAAGGGATGAGGTAGCTCAAGCTATTCTCACCTCGTTCAGTACATCGTGTTAATACACATATAGACACACACTGTCCATTGTTCCGATTGGTAGATCCACACTGACCATTGCTCTGACTGGAAACATCACACTGCCCATGGCTCTGATTGGAAAACATCATATATTACCCATGGCTCTGATCTATCTTGGTTATCTTGAGATGATTTCGGGGCTTTTCTTTAGTGTCCCCGCGGCCCGGTCCTCGACCAGGCCTCCACCCCCCAGGAAGCAGCCCGTGACAGCTGACTAACACCCAGGTACCTATTTTACTGATTGGTAGACCCGCATTGCCAGTTGCTCTGGAAACACCACACTGCCCAGTGTATCAAGTGAACGCCATTGTACGATGCTGCCTAATTATTTTTGTCATGTTGTAGGCTTCGGTTATTCATGACATTTTGTTACAGCCATCAAATAGTTGTCGAGAGAACTCGTTACTTGCATTGTCCAACGTCCTTCGTTGGCAACATATTCATTACAGTTACAAAACTAATGACGCTGGCAATCAATTTAAATGTTTTCCCCGGCCACTGTATTGTTATGGGGTCGCACTGATGGGCAGCGCCTCTGTAACGCAGGCTTATCAGAAACCACTGTGGGGACATCAGTATACTGCGTTTGTTAAAATACAATTTGCATCATTGAAGGAACTTGCTACTTTTATATATATATATATCTACTGAACGATCTTCTAACATACCATGTGCTGGTTCCGTGGTTCAGTGCCCCCGCGGCCTGGTCTCTGATCAGGGGCTAGATTCAGGAAGCAGTTACGCAAGCACGAACCTGTCCATCTTTTCTCAATCTTTGGCTGCTTTGTTTACAATTATTAAACAGTTAATGAGCTCCGAAGTTCCAGAAGGCTGTTTATAACAAAAACAACACTTGATTGGCTAGTTTTCATGCTTGTAAACTGTTTAATAACTGTAACCAAAGCCGTCAAATATTGAGGAAAGATGTACTCGTTCGTAAGTGCTTGCGTAACTGCTTCGTGAATCTGACCCCAGGTCTCCTGGTTGGTGGTCTGGTCTACCAAACTGTTAGATGCAGCTACTCGTAGTCTGACGAATGACTCCCAGCCCAGTTGACAAGGGACCCTTTGGAGGTGCTTGTAACGTTGCCTTTTGAACAGCACAAGAGGTTTAGAGGGAGTGTTTTGGAGAGCCTTGGAATTAATTGTCTCTTGAGCATACCTACCGCACCTCTGCCATGTCTCCTGGGGCTAGATTCACGAAGCAGTTACGCAAGTACTTACGAACGTGTACATCTTTCCTCAATCTTTGACGGCTTTGGTTACATTTATTAAACAGTTTACAAGCATGAAAACGTCCCAATCAACTGTTGTTATTGTTATAAACAGCCTTCTGGAGCTTCGGAGCTCATTAACTGTTTAATAATTGTAACCAAAGCCGCCAAAGATTGAGAAAAGATGTACAGATTCGTAAGTGCTTGCGTAACTGCTTCGTGATTCTGGCCCTTGGTCTCGTATGAAGTTATTCCCGTGTGCTTATTACAATTCTATATCGTATACATGTTATTGCATAGTTTTGTCAGTGACGGCAAGGCCCCTTAAGCTTATTGAGGCCCTGCTAGCCAAGGGCGAAGCCTTCCATGCGGTCACCCAACCAGTTACTTGCCGACTATGGCTTAACCCGAGGAACCTCTCAGATTGACCGTGGCTGGAATGCGTATGAATCACACGGAAAGGGGGGGGGGGGAGCGCCAAGCCATTGCGACTATATAGCAGGGGGGGGGGGGAGGGTCATGACGGGAGACATCTCCCGTCACGCAGGGTGCAGTCGCACCTCCACAGATCTCCAGTATCAGCTCTTGATACTGGTAATGGCTCAAAAGGGCCACCACTTACGGGCTATTCATGCCCGTGCCACCTTTTGGGTGGCTTAATCTTCATCAATCAATCAATCAGGAGGGATATCTTTAAGATGGCACATGATGAATGATGGCCGTCAGTCCTTCACGATTGATTACTATGATTGCTGTGACGTGGCGGACTGGCTCAAGATACAGGGTTCGATATACACACCTTGCGGAACCACCTTTGTCTTTACTTTATTGATAATTAAATACGGTAATTATTTAAGGGGTCTTAAATAATACAATGTCGCGTATAAAGCCAATTTACCTGTTGTTGGTTCCGGGAGGATAACCGTCCCCGCGGCCCGGTCTCTGCCTAGGGCCTACTGGTTGGTTATGTGGTCAACCAGGCTGTTGGACTGCTTGCAGTCTGGCCTATGAATCGGAGGTAACCTTACCTTGAGGTTACCTTGAGGTGCTTCCAGGGCTTAGCGTCCCACCGGCCCGGTCGTCGACCTGGACTGATCAACCTTAAAGATAAATAATCTAATAATCTGTAATAATAATAATAATAATCTGAGATAAATAATCTAATAATCTACTAATCCTGATCAACCTTAAAGATAAATACCTTTGGTATTTATCAAGTTCTTCCCCCAACATCCCTAGAACCAAGCCACTCATGATATCATAAATGTGTTTGTCCTTCTGAAGTGTTATTTTTGTCATGAACAATAACACCAAGGTTTGTGTCAGCATCTTTGTCTTGTGTAAGGTGCATTGTCTTGTCTTAATATAGCCTAGGTGCTGACTCAAGCCCTAATGTTATTGTTTCCCAAGGCAAACATTTTCCTCCACCGATTCGAAACATAGATTATAGGTGTAAGGAGGAGCTTGCCATTGCCCAATACTCTTGCTGTGTACAGTGTGTAGCATCGTGATTAGCTAGTAAGTCAGTATAGGTACTTTTGTAGTGTGTATTGTTCTTGTGTTTTTACCTTTACCCGTGGTCGAGGACCGGGCCGCGGAGACACTAAAGCCCCGAAATCATCTCAAGAAGGTAGGGGAGACTTTAAGGTGCCATATCAACCAGGCGGGTTGCTATGGGTATATCTTGAGGTTATCTTAAGATGATTTCGGGGCTTTAGCGTCCCCGCGGCCGCTCCTCGACCAGGTCTCCTTTTTGTTACCCCCCCCCCTTCCCCCGGAAGGAGCCCGTAGCAGCTGTCTAACTCCCAGGTACCTATTTACTGCTAGGTAACAGAGGCATCAGGCAGAAAGAAACATTTTGCCCGTTCCGGGGATCGAACCCGGAACCTCAGGACTACGAATCCGAAGTGCTGTCCACCCAGCTGTCAGGCGGGTACGTGGGCCTTCAGGTCGCCTCAAGCAACAAACTTATAGATCAAGATATCACAAGGTATCACAAGATATCACAAGATTAGCCTTGCTCCAGGTCGTATTGGGAAGCATATTAATATAGAACTATATTAATATAGTTCTTAATATATATTATTATGTAATATAATATCTATGTTATAGAAATTATATTACATCTTATAGGCAGTCCACTTAATCAATTTACTTAGAGAAGGGGGAGCGGGAGGTTGAGACGGGGAGGGACCAAAGGGGCAGATCGAGTAAAGAGAGGGGAAAGGGTGGAGAGAGAAGAGACCTGGGTGCTGCCGGCTACCTGCTGCTGTGGGAAAGAGGGGTAGGGAGATAGGATGGGAAGAGGGGGGAGGAATGAGATGGGATAGAGGGAAGCAGACTGTCCCGGGCACCGCCGGAAACCCTTCCTAGTTTATGTTACATGAATCCTGTTCTCCATTTAGGGTAAACCAAACAGTCAAATATGCTAAGAGTACTGATGTTTAGACATTTCAGGTAAGACTATTTATGGTTGATACATAAGAACAAAGGTAACTGCAGAAGTCACACACAGAGATCACACTAACGTGATGCATCAAATGAACAAATCCACAAGGGCCGTGACGAGGATTCGAACCTGCGAACCTGTCTGGGATGCTCCCGGACGCAGGTTCGAATCCTCGTCACGGCCCTTGTGGACTTGTTCATTTGTTTAACTGCAGAAGGCCTATTGGCCCATACGAGGCAGATCCTATTTCTAACCAGCCAATCCCACTCACATACACCAGGATGATGGGCGAGACTCTATCACTGGCCGTGAGAGTTGTTTTATTTTACGGGTTGTATTTGAGAGTTGTTTAGTGAGTGTGTTGTGGTGTTGCAGGGTGGGTGAGGTGCGGGGTGATGCCGCCGCCACCGCCCCCGCCCGCGCCTGGAGGCCTGCAGCGGCGCGGCCCACACGCCCCGCCCCAGCCCGTGCCCAAGGCGGCAGGTGGCGATGACCGCAACGCCCTCCTCTCCTCCATCAGGACCGGCGCCAAGCTCAAGAAGACCGTCACCAACGATCGCTCCGCGCCGATCATAGATGGTGAGTACTCCACCCTACTACTACTACTAGTACTACTACTAGTACTACTACTAGTACTACTACTAGTACTACTACTAGTACTACTACTAGTACTACTACTAGTACTACTACTAGTACTACTACTAGTACTACTACTAGTACTACTAGTACTACTAAATTGTCTTCCTGGCGCTTGGTGCCTTGGGTAATAACCGTGTTGTTCTGTCTGCTTTACTGTACTTGCCTGTCACCTGTCAGTGTTTACGGGGAAGTGGGGGTCTGTCTGTGTATGCTCCGCTCACTAGTGCTCTTCCTCTTGCGTTTCAACTACTATGACTTTCCAACTGTTCTCGAATCGGGACTTACAGTTGTAGATGGAGGTGGCTTCCCACACCTTCCTCCTCTAGCACATTCCTCGTGTTAACTACCAATATAAGGTAAGTACTTTTATGTCCCTTCGGCGGCTGATTTGCACTTCCAGTTGCCATTTGTGTCGTCTTGTCCTGCTTTCTCTCAATCTGAAGGGGCTATCCTTGTCCGCCTTATCTATTCCTCTCAGTATCTTGTAAGTTGTGATCATATCCCCCTCTGTTCTTTTTATCCTGGAGAGTTGTGAGCGTTCCATTAGCCGATGGTCGTAGCTTATAACCCTCTTAACTCTGGCACAAATCTTGATGCCCTTTTTCAATGTTGGCTTTTATACTCCACAAGGTTGACAAGGTCCGTATCCTTATACCGCGGCAGCTCTCGCTCCTGTCGGGTTTAACAGTTACTCCAAGTGTTAACGTGATGCCTTCCTTCCCTCCTCCCCCGTGTCCGAGAACTATATCCCCTACCACTATGTCTTGTACAAGTAGTGAAGGAACACCATACTTGCCGGCCGGCAGAAAAGGTGCTTTTGAAAAGATGCATACTTCTGAAGGCTGGGAGATGCCGTGATGGCTTCTCCGGCCTTGAAAAAAGGGGGGATACCATCACGGGGAAGTATCCACTCCCGTGTATATCCTTGCACGACTACAGATCACATTTTCTCCAAGGAGTGCCGGACCAACCGGGCTGTGGTGGGCCTGCGGGCCGCTCCAAGCAACAGCCTAGTGGACCAAACTCTCACAAGTCAAGCCTGGCCTCGGGCCGGGCTTGGGGAATAGAACACCCAGAACCCCATCAAGCAGGTAAAATTCACGCCAACCATCCACACCACTTGCAGGCTATACTCATGCTCAAGAAAATGCAGAATAGAACCAGTGAAGAGCAGGAGTGCCATTGGCACAATCAGAGAACACTGTATAAACATCAGAGGTCCGCGGCTGTTCAACACCCTCCCAGCGAGCATAAGAAATATTGCCGGAACAACCGTGGACATCTTCAAGAGGAAACTAGATTGTCTCCTCCAGGACCCCATCAACCAGGTATCACGCCGCCACCTGGGGTGGCTTAATCTTCATCATTCAATTAATCAATCTGGAGAAGTATCCCTGAGCGCTTCTACCTGCACCACCACTTCTCGGGAGCCGCGAATCATTATGTAAAGTGCACTCACTCTCTGAGCCATGGAGACTGGCATGGGGCTCACGAATGACTCCTGGTGGTACAGCTCAGATTGCTGGTCTGTGGGGGTGTGGGTGGGTGGCTGTGTGGGTGGGTGTGTGTGTGTGTGGGTATGTTTGTGGGTGTCTGTGTGTGTGTGTGTGTGTGTAGGTGTGACATTCTCACTTAAAAGGTTTAAGGTGGGCTCTGGTTATTGTTTATATCCCGTGTTATGACAAGAGGAGAACATGAAATAAATATATTTAGGGGGTGAGCATGCGGGGGTTATCTTGATGGGGTTCCGGGGATCACTGTCCCCGCGGCCCGGTCTCTGGCCAGACGTCCTGGTCGGGTATAGAGATTGGTATGATACCAGGACGTTAGGGAGCATGACTGTGGATGATTTGGTGGGGCAAAGTGAGCATGAACCTCACAAATGATTTGCGTATATTGTGTGCTGGGAGTGAATGGTGTCCATGGCGTGCTGCCGGCCAATATTAATGGCAGCAGAGACTGAAGCATATAGCATACAATGCATGAAAGTTATGCATTAATAATAGAGGCGGGTAAGTGTAATTGAAGGCAGCGGCGTGGTGCGGAGGACCGGATACGGGTCTCATTGGTATTCCTCCGGAGGAAAGATGCGTCGTACGGGGGTGTCAGGAATGCTGAAGCAATACCGGGAATATTTGGAGGTGTTTTGTGTGATGCCCGTCCTCGTTTGGGGGTCAGTCGCCCCCCCCCTCCCCTCTTGATTAGTAAGCCTTCCCCCCCCTCCTTGTCTCGAGTCAGCCCCCTCCCCCCTCCTA